>NC_142995.1:10054635-10401447 GCF_061535395.1 Colias eurytheme | reverse complement strand
TGTGCGATTTGACGCTGCCGAAATAATTCACGAGCTAAATCCACTCGGTCGAAACCTTCTTCATTCTACAACAGTAATAAAATTAAATATTTAGATATAAAACATTATTTAACTGAGATTTTCTCAAAGAATAAAAAATCTATGGGGTACGAATCCCGCTTCAAACATTTATAGCCTATTTATAGACTTTGATTTCAATAATAAGCATTATTCATCTACATTTACTTTTACATTTAAAAAAGTCCCATTAATTATTGTCGGGCGGAAGGCATTCGCAGAATCAGCAATGATTTTTTTTAATTTACATGCGCATGAGATTCAATCACGAAGAAATTTATTTAAATTGTATTTATAAATAGTTTCATAAGTAATTAATAACTAAAACATAACTTACTTCATGAAATAGTTTGTCTAGGTTGATTTCATTACAATTAAGTTTAATTTTGAGCTGTTTCTTAACAACATCCATGAGATTTTTTAAGTCCACCTCGCTTTTTAATGGAAACGTATTCCGTGCTATTTTTTCAAACTCTTCTATGGTTATTGTCTGCAAAAAAGCAACAGTTAAAAAGTTTGTAACAGCAATAGCAGAAAATTTAACAATACTTTTGTGATTCCGCCCTGTAAGATAAATTAGGTATAATAGTAATGTAATGAGAAATCATTTGCAGTTATTTTCCTACTAAACTTTATTTTTTTATATACCTAGTAATAGGTAATATGAAATAATAATTTTACTGAAATTGAGGAGAACAGAGAAATTATTAGAGAAAGATTAACGACATTTTAATTTTCAGTTTAAAGCTTAAGTACATAAATCCGTCACAGCATAGCTAAGGACACACGTTTGAATCCCGCCTCACAGTAAAAAAACTTTTTTTCCTAATTTTTTGCTATTTTTTTTTTGTGAAATACCTCTCCATCCCTACTCTGCCTATACAGCTGGTCCCTCAGCAGCAGCCAGTGCGCCCGCAGCCCCCAGTACACGTCCTCACTCAGGTGGCCGTGCAGCACGCCCCAGAACAGACGCACTTGCGGCTCGTCGAGCATCTGCTCGGCGCCCGCGCACACGTTGTACGCCCATTCCGCGCGGACTGATGGTTGCTGGTAGCTTGGTTATTTAAAATACATAATTTAATTATTCGATGTTGTACAATAAAACGGGTTGGTAAAACATTGAGAGGACTGAAAAGTGGAGTTTCATTTCGTTAAAAAAATATTTTTTGAATTTATTTCCCGGAACAGCATATTAAAAACAAATAAATTTGCATTTCATTTTTTTTGTTTTTATTTCAAATGTTCGAAAATAAAAGAAAAATCAATGAAACCGTACAATATTGTATTTTTTTTTAGTTCAATAATTGAAATGTGATTATTTTTAATATTCAACCCAGAAATATTCAGCGTCGAAAACTAGTACAACGAGATAAAGTTTACTGAAAATACTTATGTAAGTACCTATCGCTCATACTAACGTAATTATAAGGGTGTAAACTCACCGATGCTCAAAATACTTAGTAACATAATCCTGCATGGACATCTCCTGGCCGTGTTTCATCTTGCTGAACCAAATGTCGTTGATAACGACGCTCACTTCCCGCCGCGAGAGCCGCTGGTTGCGCACTTTGCCTTCATAGCGGAGGTATGGTGGTATCACTGGGTCTAAACCCTTTGAAAAGTTTATGGATTAATAATTAGCTATGATAGTTGTTGACAGGAAGAAAGTAGTTCAAAAAATAAATACATAGTTAATTTATTATTAGTGGTGGTTATGGTCTCGATCACCAATACTGGCAGAATAATAATTTCACATTAAAACCATACAAACTACGTACAAATGTGAATAAAAAGTCTGCATATAATAACAATAGTTTCACACTAACAAGGCCATCAAAGTACTCCAGATGTTCGCTCTCAGCAGCTGGACCCAACTCCTTGAGCAACGCGCGAAGCTTGTCGCGAGATGACAATCCACTTGCTAACTGCCACCACCTGAATGAAATGGTTTTAATTAAGATTTTTTATCTACGTAAAGTATGTAGTCTATGTAGGTCTAATCCACCTTCGAATAAATACTCTACAAAATTCTGTGTGGATTGATGGACGGTAATTATTCTTTTCGAAAACGGCTGACCGGATTTACTCGATTTTAAGCACAAGTACCTATTACAGTTTCGATTTACACTTATTTTGTTAGGTATATGATTAACACCTGAGTAAATTCGCGTACGAATTTAAATTATTTGCTTTTACCTCTCTCGACCACCTCCAATAAAGTCAGCGCAGATATCCCAGTGAGGCCTGGGAGTACCAGCCCTCTCTAGTTCTCTGCATCGCTCTTTACATTCTATTAATTCTTCCTCCGTACTTTTTTTTTGAGCTGTAAGTTTTACAAATTTTATTGAAATAACTACCAATACTAAGAATTATTCATTTATTCGGTTTTTTGTATAATCGAAATTTCCTTATCGGAATAAAACTGTATGATTTTTCCGAAAAAGCCGCATCGGACGATCCACTCTCGAGTCTCGAGCCTTTTTTTTAAATACGATTAATTTTATTGGAAAGGGTTTAGTTAAAAATAATTATCAGTATACAACAAATATTATTTGTATGATTAATCCAAGCAACCGTACCCAAAATGCGTTTATGATTATTCTGCAAAGCATCATACTTAGCATGTATCGCATGCAACTGTTTCTCCAGATCGCAGTATTTGGTATCAAGCCAGTCGTACTCACGCCGAGGTACTGTTTCTGAGTACTCTTCCTTCATTCTAGTTAGTTCGCTTTGATTTGATGATAATTGTTCTCTGTAATATTAACAGGGGTAACCACAGGGGGTAACGAATGAATTCGATATGAATATCAATTTTAATACTTTTAACACAATTATTTAATTTATAAATACATAGAAAAATAAGCAAACATTTTATAGATGTTGAGGCGACAACCCTACTCACATAAAATAATATACGAATGCGAGTACACGGTATTAAAACAAAATTTTGACACCATACCGACACTTATCAAGCGCAATTCTTAAGACGACTGGATCGCCTTGACCATCTTCTACAGTATAAACTTTTCCTCCATCTAATTCCTTCAGTTTTAGGTGTAGAGCTACATTTTCAAAGTAGAGTGTGTACCGCGCGTCACGTTCCCTCATGAGTGAGAGGTAGTCGGAGAAGTTATCGTCTTTTAGCTAAAAAATTATAACTGTTATAGATTTGTATATTCTTCTTTCTGTTTAAATATAAAAAATGAAATTAAAAGTAACAATAAACAATGATTTTTATTAAAATCGCAATTGCCCGTTAGTCGTAGTGTAAATGTACATTGCATGTCCCCAACTAATTTTCATACACAGTTTTCATACTTATATCTAAAAGGAGAATGGGCAAATTGGGCCTGAAACTTGGGCTAAGACCAATACACATGAAATATTGTTTTTGTGATAGATCATTACACATACCTTACGAAAAAAACAAAATAAAAAAATAAATCAACCGGGTTCTTGTACAGTCAAGGCAAAAAGTTTTATTTATTTGGCTATTATTTTGCGCACAATAACGGTGTTTTTAATTCGAGTGAAGTAAGTATAAATCTAAATGTCACTGGAGTGACTGAGTTTAACCACAAAAAAACGTCTAACTACGTTGAATTATAATAAACACGGTATAAGTACCTGTTACAAAACATAATATTAGTGTATTTCGGTTATTAGAAGGCTTAAGATTAGTACGTATTTGTAAGTGAAAGTGAATTGGAGTAACATAAAGATATTGTCATTGTCTTATAACAGTTATTTATTGCAAAAAATATTATACACAAAGAAATAAAACTTGATGTGACTGTACAAAAACCCGGTTGATTATTTTTATATATATATTTTTCCCGTTTTGTATGTGTTATGATCTATTATAAAAACAATATCTCATGTGTATTGGTCCAACTCAAGGGTTCAGGCCCAACTTCCATAGTAAAATGCCCATTCTCCTTTCCCGCGGTAATTTTGACACTAGTCGCATTGTTATTTTTATAATGTAGGTACAAATAATTCATCATCGAGTTAATAAAATCTAGTTATATCATCATTATGCGACGTGTTATAATTATTAGTTATTTATTTAATTTAAATGTTTAGATGTACATAAAATTAAAGTAATGATTAAATTAACTAATAACTGCATAAAATTGCTATTAATGTGCATTGAGATAATATTACTACGTATGGAGGAGACACCACGAACAAAATCTGTGCGCCATTTTTTTGCTCTAACTAAGTTTTAAAAATTATTACCTAGTTAGGTTCTTACCGATGAAAGTTATTCCTTTGCACATTTCCGTATTATTTGTATTATTTGTGCAATATCGTTACACACACGAAGGCATATTTGATGCGTTTCACTTTAAAACCATTAAAAAAAACCGCTCAACATACGTCATGTGGCGTATGTTGAGCGGAACTTAAGTGATGTAGGCGGTGTCGTCTCCATATATGTATATCTCAATGTTAATGTGAAATATAAAGCAATTTAAGCATGTATTAAAATATACTTAAATATTTAATGCCTTAATTTCGTAATTATTAACATATTTATTTTTATCATAAGATAATTATGAACCATAACATAATAGCTGATAACATTCAAGATAAATAATTATAATATCTAGAGGTATCTTTGAAATAAAAACAAACACATAACGTCACACATATAATAAAAACATAGGAACATTTTATAACAATTACAGCGTGTAAATATTATCATAATTATTCTAATCAGACTATTTGTTAGCACAACTTGACATATCAGTCAATAAACATGGCAGAGATTACAAACCTTTCCATTGTCTTTCTTTAATTTAGTAATCTCAAAGTTCAAGTTAAGATTCTCTTCCCGCAAGTCATTATTTTCTTTAATCAACGATTTAATTCGATCATCATATTGCTTTTTATGAGCAGATATTCCAAATGCTTTCTGAAATACATGATTAATAATAAAAATTATAATGAGATTATAACAATTAAAAATGTCAAAACTTAATACTACTTAACAATAAATTAAATTGGATAGATAGAACAGAATAGCAAATGCTGGTTAAAATTGGTAAAATAAGTTATTTCTTTTCCATCCAAGCATCCACTTCTTTTCTAATGCTTGATATATCTTCGCAGTATGTTCTGCAGCAGCCTCCAATGTACTTTACGTTGAGATTCAACCATTCTGGCACAAAAGTATAGAGGGGTTCGCAGTGATCATCCTTCCAACCCACAGTAGGATCATATTTTTCACCAGAATTAGGATAAGTGACTATAGGTATATCCCTCAAGTTCTTAATCAAGTTGGCTACTATTTTAGGGGAGCAACAATTCATTCCAATAGCTAAAAGTTGCTCAGGATTGGCATTCCAACACTTTTCAGCTACTTCTTGGAATTGCTCACCGTGAGCAAGGCTTGCACCGTCTTTGCAACTAAAAGATATCCATGCTTTGGTTGATGGATACTCCTTTAACATGTTGACAAGAACTAAAGCCTCTTTCTCACCAGGTATAGTCTCAAATGCTAATATATCCACTCCTGATTCTATCAAAGCATCAATGCGAGGTTTGTGCCAGTTTTTAATGGTGTCCTCTGATGTTTTGTCAATATAAGTCCCACTGTACTCAGAACCATCGTTCAGAGCCGCTCCAAACGGGCCAACAGATCCAGCTATTAATATATTTCGTGCAGGTAATGTACCTTGGCATTCCTCAAGGTATTTTGTTCTGGCTTCTTTGGCTAGAGAAACAGCGCGTTTAATTAACGAACAGCCTTCTTCAGGTGATATTTTGAGATGTTTAACAAACGCACCAATAGACGCTTGATAAGTATTCGTAGAAATAATATCGGAACCTGCTCGAAGGAAATCCAAATGCGTTTTCATAACATCCTCAGGATTTGTTTGAAGGAAGCGCGATGTCCACAGGGGATCCCCATCAGATGTAGTACCGACATGTCGAGATATTTGTGATGAAAATCCTCCATCTAATACAAATACTCTCCGATTAGCATCTTCATAAGTAGCACTCATGTCGCGTGAAATTGTTGATATAATAATGCTCGAATTTTTTAAATATTAATATATTCTTCATATAACACAATTTAAAATAGATTCGATATGTACTGAAAACAGAAAAATAAACAACAAGGAACTTCAAACAAACGTTGAAAACAAAATATGATTGAATTTGAATGAATTTTGAAAGTTGCGTTGCACCGTTGCACTAATGTCAAATGTCAATTATCAAATTGTTTTTTTTTTTTTTACTTTCTTCTTGGCAAGAAGACATGTTGAAACATACTTGACACTGGCAAAAAGTCACATCTTCTTGCCATAAAGAGAAAAAAAAAAAAAAAAAGAAGACATGTCTATTTGTCAGTGTCAAAAATTCATTGAAATTGGCAAGGAAATTGGGCCTTTTGTTTCTCTCTGACGTGCTGACGACTAATATTTTAAGTTTATCTATTTTACAGTAAATTTACAAATCTTACAATATATTTATCTAATAAATTTGTTATATTATTAAATATTATTGCGTGTGATCAGTATGGAAATATAAACCTTAAACCGTAATAAATAGATAAACTAGGATAAACTGTATTTAAATATGATAAGAACATAGAAACTGTATTTAAATATAATAATTCTGAATTGTATTATATTACGAACTTACGTCTTGTGCTATAAATTGAGATATGCGCTCATCTCTTATATGCAGAGAATTTTCATACGCACTTTTAATATCTTGCAATATAGCAGAATAAGTTATGGAACTCCGAATTAAATTTTGAAAACCCTCTCGATATATCTGAAAAATAACCGTTAAAACAATTAATTAAGTGGGTAAATAAGAAAACAGGCATTCGTATTATGCTTCTCCTTGCTAACTCACTTTAAGAATTTCGTCGAAATTCTTTTGGCGTTTTTCAAGTAGTTCGCTCTTATTGCGTTTAACGTGTTTTAATTTTTGAGCAACATTCTCCTCAATTTCTCTTAGATATTTTGGATTATTCAGCAACATATTTAAAATAATTAGGAGAATCTTTTTCTAATACTTTATTCTGTAAAAGATTCTCTAGATAGTTTCTAAAGTGATTATCTAAAACAAGCTTTCAGTGTAATGTATAATCAGTGATAACTGATTAATGATACGGGTTATTTTCTTAGATAAGGTTTATGAAAAAACTAAATAGAGAATGGATAAATATTATAATTTTTTACATTTATGTCACTTCTTGGAAGTACAGTGTGCGTTTAAACGATATGCATAGATGAATAACCTGTGTGAATAACCATGTATTAGAATCCACGAATTAATATATCCACGGAGTTCGGTATCGTTTGGAACTGGCATAATAAAATATAATTTATATTTGGCAACATTATATTTCAGACTTCTCTATGGTGTCTTACCAACATTGAGAAACCACAATACAATTGGATGTGACGTCATTGACAGGCAAGAAGTACGGAAATCAGAAATGGCTGCGATGGGTAGTGGACGAGGGACGATGGATTCCCAAAATCAAGTGCAAAGTGACTCAGTAGATCGTTTAAAATTGCTTTATCCAAATGTGAATGAAGATGAAACTCCTCTGCCAAGATCATGGAGCACAAAAGACAAATTCAGCTACATCGGGCTATCGCAAAATAATCTTAGAGTGCACTACAAAGGTAAGAACTTTCAAGGTTTGTTTATGGAATAGTTATTTGCGAATCTCTTTATTAATGCACTCGGTATTGTCCATATACTAGAATAATATTTGCGTAGGCTTACAGGTATTAAATTAAATGACGTGTCAGCATTACTAACGTAATGTTAGGCTTGAATTTGTCCCGTCAGTCAAACAAAGAAATCAGCTGATCGTATATTTTGTATCAACACACGATAAAATGTTAATGCGTTTGTTATTTGTAGACTCCTTCGTATGAAAAGCTTAGTTTCTGTCATCTGAGTATTTAAATAAATAAATTGTACGGTTAAATAAGGTCTCTCCTAATTCGTATAATCTTATATTCAAGAATTATTTTCGTTCTATATTTCGCGTCATTTATAAAACTAATCGCGTCATTACTAATTGTACAGCATGTTCCAATCTAAATTATATCGTATATATTACATTTAGTTTTATTAAATAATAAAAAATAACTGTTATATTACTTAATACAATATGTTTGGATTATTACACTAGTTTTATTCAATACAACAAAATCAGTGATACTTTTCTTTGTTGTGTAATAGTTTTATTGGAAATTAATTTATTTTCCGTAAGTGAATTTGCACATATGCCCATTTCTATAGTCTTATCAAGTATTGATTTTTCCTGGCCTTGCAGTTGAAATTGGTAGTTAATGATATTATTTAACAAAACTTAATATATAACTTAATATATATATTATTTGATATATTTAAGTACACCTAAAAAAATATAATATCTATATTATATATCTATTGACTGGCACTCCAACAAGGGAATACTGAAAATCAGACCTTCACAACAAGTGCAGCACATTATGGTTGAGATTTACATTGATGATTTTATCTGATTAATAAATAGATTTTCTTCATGGACCCATAGATGATTTCATATTTTAAACAATTCTTTAGGAACCAAACCTGAATTCTTGGTTGTTTTGTTGTTCACTAACCACTGTACCAATAAAGTGATATTTCCTTGATGCTTTAGCCAACAACCTATTGGACATTTGTATTTTCATTTCATTTTTGTTGTGTGATAGTAAAATGGAAGGTATCTTCATCTCTTTAGGGGTAGGCATCCCAATCCTGTCATTTTAAAAGGTTTGAACACAGGTTTTGTCTTAAAAAGCGACTACAAGGGTCAAGGCATATCAAAAATCAAAATGATGTATTGACGTTTATTCAATACAATTTTTATATTGACATTTATTTATCCAAAGGGCTTTCAAATTGGCACATTGTATATTCATTTACAGAGGAAAAGTCTGTTAAGCGCGTCACACACGGTGAAGATACTATAATATGACGGAAATTTTGTGGGTCATTTGTAACAGGATGGCGGTTCTTCAGGAGTCTTAGTACGCAATGACAAAAAGAAAAATGATGGTCCGAATGCTGATACCGGATGCGTTAAGATACTGTAATATAAAATATAACAGTATCTTAAGATAAAATATTATAGTATCTTCACCGTGTGTGACGCGCTTTAATGGATCTCAAATACATTTATATTGTTTTAAATAACAGAAGACACATTAGCATTAAAAATGTTTATTTGTTATTGAAACATGATTATCATCTTAAATAATAAAACAAATAGCTAAATGTGTTGGTAAGCACAAAACTCGAGAACAGTTGAATTGAATTGATTTTGTTGATTCTTTATTAATAATATTTCTTGAAGTACGAGTAAACATGTTAAATGGGCGAAGCAGAGGCAGACCGCTAGTTATTGATAAATATGATTCAATAATAATGGTGGCTAATCTTTATTCATATAAAAATGACTGTTGTTTTGCTTATTTTAAAAACTATTTCTTATCAGCAAGCTTGTTATTAAGATGTAGATGTGTGCTTTTTAATTTCATTAATACATATCTTGTTTTTTTGTCACAATAAAAATGTTTGAGACATTTATTATTGTATTGTATTTTTTTGTATTGTATTGTATTATTTATTATAGATCAAATTGTATGAATAGCATTGAACTATTTGTTTTATTCACAAACAGTGATAAAATGAATATGATTACAAAGAAAAATGATATTTTATCCAATTCCTTTACATGCATACATCATGTGCGTTTGCAATGTTAAAAAAAAAAAACCAGTTAATCCGTCAGTCCTCGGATCACAGACACAATAGAAAATCTATTGTGTCTCAGCCCGATCGGGCCGCTCGGTGGTCAATGGGTTAAAACATAAAACATTTATAAAAAACTTGTTTAATTCAGGAGTATTCATATCAATGCCCATAGGATATAAATATATAATAGAAGAAGCCAATATCTTATTGTTAACGCTACCTGCATGTGAAAGTCACATCCAAATTAGATGATGTGTTTGTGCAACATCACAAACTAAGATTTATAGAAAAGTTTTAAAAGAAAATTATTTTACATTCATTAAGTGCAAAAGCTTTAATTGTATCTTTAACAACACACTTAATTTTTTAATCGAGGATAATGTCAATCTTCTAATAATATTATAAAGCTGAAGAGTTTGTTTGTTTGCTTGAACATTGTAATCTCCGGAAGTCGGAACCATAGGCCCAATTTCAATGCTTACACTATTAGATGGTCCATTTATCATCACGCTAATACCAATAGGAGCAGAGCAATGCGGGTAAAACCGCAGGGCACGGCTAGTTAGTTTAAATTGTTCACAGAATTGCTTAATATTACTAATGAAATATTTATGAATGTCTACAAAATAGCAACTAATCATATAAAAACTGGTTGCTTAATAAGTGATAATTACGCATATACTTAACATCAGGTGACCCATTTGATTGTTTCTTTTTCCTTGCAAATAACAAAAGAATTAATTTTCAATATTTTTTATTTATTAATTTTTATGGTTAAGTATTATAATATTAATGCGTTTTTAATAATATTTAAACATAACAAATATTATATTGTTTTTTTTAAAATACTAATGACGTCATTTAGACACCATTCAATTTCGGTATAGTGAGGTATGTTTCAATTACAATTCGCAGGTCGCGGTTGTTGACCGACCAGGTCCGCGCGCAAACCAATGAACTTTGCCTAAATTCGTCTAGACTTCGGTCTAGACTCCAGACAGGGGCACCAAGGGTCTTAAAATAAAAGTACAATGTAACACGGTACCAGATAGAAATGTAATTTCATTCACGAACAGAATTTCAAGGGTCGTAAATGAGGGCTTTTAGAATAAGAATAAAAGCTCTGTACGCTCTCCAGTCTTGTTGCACTTTGTAAATCATACTTTTCTTTTTGTCAAGCCATCTGTGCTCGAAGTACACTCTAAATAAATTTCTTTCTCTATTTTCCTAGAGACAAGGATACGTAAACCTGAATTAAATTTAAACGTATGTATTATATGTACCCAAAGTCGTAATGTGAAGAGGTGGTTATTAATTAACTCAACTTTCACCAACAAACATAATTTTGAGCAAGTCAAAAATACCGTTGCGCTAGTCTTACTATGCCGGTCTTATAGTTTTCTTATTGAATAAAGCATATCTGTACGTATCTCCTAGAATAAAATACTAATACGATACTAAACAAACACGCTCCGCGACACGTAACATAGTACACAGTGATTTGTTTCAGTCTGTTTAACAAAGCCTTCCAAAAGGCTATTTATATCCGTTGCCAGTTGCAGTGCCGATGCAGTTGATGTTATATTCATAATCGACGCCCCATAATGACCTGCGAATCGATCAAAAACATTTGGTTTTCTTTGTCTATGTCGTTTATTAGCTCCTATTGCGTTTGTAGCTCTTTATATATATTGTGTGCTATTTACTGTTGGCTTATATCTTGCAGGAGTATTTAATTATCTTTAATTTTAGGGTCGTATGGCTATGTGGCATCGATAGGTGATTTACGTTATCCAGTTTTTAAAATAACTAATTTGTTGTCAATTTTAAGGTAGACTTTTGTCTTTTGAGTTGATGAAATCGACTACAAGAAAAACACTAAAAGGGACAGGATTACGACGACCTAAAGTTGGTTAAAAGAGAAATAATAAGTGAGGAGTTCTTCAAGGCTTTTAACAAGCTTGCATACTTTTGTTTTAGAAATTTACCAACAAAATGATAACGTATTCGCAAAGTATAGTCAAGACTCTTGTGTTCAAAGTATCGATATATCTTGTCGAACAGTGTTAGGTTTCTAAAACTCGTATTGATATGCGTACCACGAGTTACTTGATTATGCTTAGAATTGATTATTTCCGCGTCTTGCTTTGAAAACAAAGAATCGGACGGATCAGAGTTATTTGAAATAATCGGCGGCGGTTTTTAAATGATTGCCATTAATAACTATATTGTGCCAGAAAATAATATGATGAAACTAAGATACCTTAACCTTGTTACTAGATCCCGAAGTGAAAATATCAAAAAATTGTATGGAATTTAGTAGCCAATGCGGTTTGTCATGGGTTTTCAAAAAAAAATATTTTTTTTATGAACCGAATAAATAAATCATGAAAGTGAAATTTATACGTCCATTCGCTATAATATCATTACTTACCTCTAAATTAATTTAATTTAACTGTTTAAGGATTTCTATTATTATAGAAATTGAGATTTCATTAAAGATAGGGGACGATACTACGTTCCGAATCTATATTTTCATTATCACAAACCAGGAAATTTTATAATTTGCAACAAAAAAGTGAAAAAGATCAGGAAAATTAAATCAGTATGGAAGACGAAAGAAGAGCTTTTTAATTCAGTATTCTTATATTAATAGGCGAATAAACTTGATGGGTTCAGTGTCGTTAAAGTTTTGCTTATATTTCACCCTGAGGGATTGAAAGGTCGAGGGTGTAATGAGGTCGTGGTGCGCGTGCTTACTGAAAATTACCCCTCGTAAATCTATATGTGTCTATTAGGGTAAAATATGCGTATGGATAATCAGGACCTTTTTATTTAGAATTTGTTCAATGGATAAACTGGTGGCGAAATATAGAAGGCCAATCTTTAGACTAGCTAATATTACGAAGTTATAACGTGTCTGAATTAAGTATTTGTCGTACTTTATTTGATTTATGGTGAAGACAAAGTGAAACTACAAAGCCACACAAACAAAGACAAAGCAAAATGTACGTTTTAAAGTGAAACTTTTATTACATCGTCTCAAACTTTTTCATTACATTGCCTTATTCATAATATCCATTATATAAATCAATGTAATCTGTAAAGCGTCTTTGAAAGCTGGATTATATGCATCGTCGTGTTCCCTAGATTTGTTGAAAAGTGAATCACTTCGTACGTTGAATGCATGACAGATCACAGGGCTAATCTTAAGATCTTGCATCAAAGGCAATAGGGAGATTGCTTGCTAAATGTACTCTGGCTTCCTTTGTCTTTGTTACAAGTTGATGAACCGTGATACGAGTATGTTTAAATTATGTTGCTGTCGACTGGTGTTTTAATATCTTCAATTTTTCTCGATTGTGTTTGTTTGAAAGTTAGACCTGTTTCTAACAACATACATATTGTCTAACTCTATCCAAGTTTTCTTGGTTATTGGCTTCTATTTCACTAATTATGTTAAAAATTAGGTCAAAGAATTAACTAATTTCTAATTCAATTGTTTCCTTATAAATAATACAGTAGAAGTGTTTTTTACTATTTTCGTTTACTATTTTACTGGATATTTTTAAACAAATATTGACGTTATATACGAATTTTACTGCGTTTTGATGCTATATTTCATGAATATGGTAGGCGTGCACAATCCCTTGACCGTAAATAGAATACACAAGGTATTTGTGTCATGTCTTGCATCTGTTTAGCATGTTTTGCAGTTTTGCATTTTTAAATTTCCCCCGAGATTTAAGTTTAGAGGAAATTTCAGCGGTTATGGTACAAGTGAGACGCGATGATATATTAGTGGGGAAAGAAGGATGCAAGACTTGTGAGTTGTGAGCACGTACCAACGAGTGCAAAATTAACTCCGCAGCAACTCAGACATGTACAGAAAGATTTCCTTACTGCGCCTCAAATAGACTCCTTGGTAGACGCTCGAGCCAGACATCTTATTATAAGTGATTCCTTAATTAAATGGGTTGAAATCTTGCTTCTCATTTCTGCAATAGGTGACGATTGTTTCTACATATTGCAACATTGTTCTACAAGAATTTAAAATGAATAGGAATTCAAAAATATCTCTGTATACATATAATTTCAATGGAGTAGTTGTTTTCGTATGAACTGAGCGTCCCATTTAGATGTCCTTATTTCAGTTGGTTTGTTTTTGAAAATGTTGAGAGCACGATAATTATGTCGGTAAGCTGAAGTAGTGGTTAAGGCAAAGTGCCAACCACTATTTAATAGAACTCTTAATATTCATTTTCTGTAACATCTGCTGCGTTAGGTAATTCAGTTACCGAATGTGTTTCTTATATACTTCTGTTCAATTCATTTTGTATGACATTGATATTATTATTTTGTTGATTTTTGGCCAGAGCTATAGGTAGCAACTTGCACATTTCCCTCAATTCAGGCAAATTATAACTAATCACTTCATTTACATTTTGATATAATAAAATTTAATATCTATCTTGAATGCAGTTATGCTCAGTTCAAGAATGAAGAACTGTCCAATGTTGACCGAAATTACGTAGCATAAAATTCTCCATACGTCGAATCTGAGAAGGAAATATGTTTCTGCTTGAGCAGAGTGGGCAGGAGGGGAAAGATCGGGCCCGAGCATTGAACAATCGGTAGCGAAGGGCTTTCGACAAAGGGCCGAAATGGTGCATCTACTAACTAGGTCAAGCTCGCTTGCGTTGGGTCGCCACGTGCGATCCCCACCCTCGCAGCTTTTGATCTGCAATCGGAATTGACTCTTCCCAACCAGCACTAAAGCTCAGATTCCACTGCAGCTTATGCATCTATTAGCCTTGCTACCGAAGCGTATGAATTATACGCTAACCGTGGAAAAATGAACTCTGTTTTTTACATGAGAGGGCTCACTTTTGAATGGGGACCCACTCGGCTTAAACAATGACAATTTTACTCACTTTGTTACATTTGACATTAGGATTTTTCTGTTGCTGCGCAACAATTTTCTTTGTTTCGTTTGAAGATGTATTGTTTGTAATTACAGTTGCTAACCGCTTTTACATGTATTTAGTGTAATCGTATACGCGAGGAATTAATTTAATGTTACATTGAGTGAAAATTAACAATATAATTAAGCCTAATTATCCATTACGATTAATATAAACATTAAACGCGTTCTTTGTACTGACTATGATGGATGATAACAAATTAACTTTTAGTACTATTTTAATAGAAAATTTCGTAATAATTAATTGAAACAATATATATATTTTCATTTAAGCGCCTGAATATGATGCGGCGTATCACGTATTTAATAACTAGTAACATTCACTTTTCTTATTTTTTTTTCAATCCTCTTACTCTATACGTGAAGAAATACGTTCGTACATTACGTATTAATAATATTATTGAAGAAATCAAAAAATGAACTATTTTTTTTAAATTAGATAATATTGCCTGATCGAGAACATACAGAAGTGTTTTCTAACGGTGTATGCGCGTTGTGCAATAAACAGATTATGGCTTACAGCAATGTGAAAGTGACAGAGCCACTTACGACTCGATTGAGATGTAGATACTGATCTTTTTTCACTTTAGTGTTAGCTCCTAATGGTCCTTTATCAATTTAAATATCCAGAAAAAAATATTCCCCTAAAAAGGGTGCAAATTGCAAATTACCCTAATAAGAAGGGAATTTCTTTTCTGTATCATAAAAGGAGCCTTCGGAATTGTTGATAGATAAACATAAAATAACACGAATAATCGGAATAGGTCAAGGAGAATTTCAATTCGCAAACTCACTATTTCTGGGTTCGCGTGAAATATCTTTATCTCTTGAAGTTCTGTTAGATTTCTACAAAAGTAATTTGCCCTTTGCAAAGGTAGGGATAGAAGATGGAAATACATCATTTACGATTCATGGAATCTCAGAAAATGGGTATTCAAAATTGCTTATACAGAATTTTGGAACAGGATTCATCAGAAACCTAGGTGTAATTTCTGCAATTTTTTTAAACCCAAAATAAGATTTTTTTTTATTCAGGGTTGTTTGGCTGACAGACGTCAACTCATGCATCTAAAGAAGGACCTTTAATTAAATATGAATAGACATTTGTTAGTTACATAGGCTCTACGTAGACCACTTTTCCCCGTTCTATCCGACGAAGCTATGGTCCTATGTTTTCCGCGTAACATTGATTTTATTATCATACCTTCTTTACGTGGGGCATTATGTAAACGATAGTTTTAGGTCCAAAGATCGCACAGTGCGTGGTTGTCATGCTATCGCCGAATAGATGTGGGTCGCGCCAACCGATACCGGGTCAAGTTCATTTCGCAAACACTGTGTTATGTCAATTGTACAATTATTGAATTGCTGTCCAATTATTTAAGGTCTGGTTACTGGTAACGCATTTGGTTCAGAGGTGATTAATAAGCTGTCGAAAGTTCGTCGGAATGGTGATGTTAAAGAGGCAATAGGCATTTTAATGAAAAATTGCGGGATCAGATCAGTTGGTTATATTGAAAATTCCGATGGTTAAATTATATTGTACGATTTGAAGTGGCTTATGAAAGTGTATCCTTGATACACTTGCTATGTCTGCCTGTGTTAGGTTCATTAAAATCGAGTCTTCTTTTTTAAAATAATTAACCGACTTCAGACAAGTTAAAGATAATGCACTACAAAGTGTATTTAATATTTATATCACAACAGAATGCCGACTTCATTTCATCTAAGACTTTCATTATCACGAATCACGATGAGAATCGAATAAAGTAATAGAACAACCTCTACACGGCGGAACAACGCGGTGCGAGGCACAAAAACACGCCTTTCTATCTGAACCTGATTCTATTACTGAGAAGATAACTACAAGTACGATAGATTATTACATGAAGATGCTTTTTTTTTAGAATGTTTGATAAGAATATTATAAACAAGATTTTTATTTTGATTCAAATATTTCTGGCGCGTAACGTTCATAACGGTTATTATGATTGTAATCGTCGGATGTGTTACGATATTACAATTTTTAATGGGAGAGACCTTTACGCTTTAATGTGCTGTTCATAATTATTATAACAATGCAGTTGTAATGTTTATAATGCAATGTTTAGTATAAGTAGAAATAGATGTAAAATATTCGATAAATGATGTAATAGGCTCCATAGCACCACTATGCTCTTATTGCTCGTCTGCGGGTAGCCGGATAAATGCATGGTTTGCAATAACATACAAAAATATCGCTATCTTTGCTTTGCGTGAATTTGATCTGAAGTGAACATTGGGAGAAGTTATTTTGGCGGATTTAAATGCTGATTATTTTACGCTTGTTATTGTTTTGAAGGCCATCTTACATTCGAAACGTAGTGTAAAGTAATTTGCAATTCAAATCCGTTCAATTAGCTTAACTTCAATGGAACAACGCGTTTATCGTAAAGAAAATGGAGTTGGTTTTACAGTTGTGCCAGCTTGAGCTTTTGTAATATGCTTCTTCACCATGTGGCATAACTATAAAATCGGCTTCGTATGGGCATAGATGACCGGCTGGATTGGATAATTGGGACTACCATCGAGCAGCCAGACGCGTAAGTGGTGTAAGGGGCCCTTGTGAACTGTTTAATGGACGTGGTTTTCTCTTTCATAAGGTGGGACGCAGGGTCCAGGACGAAGACCCCACCTGCCCTATCTCCACTTACGTCTCTGGATGCATCGTACGTGTATATCATATAACTGATCTTGTTAACAAACAGGGCAAAACAGGATTAGCTTGCATGAAGCATTGGCTTAAGTATGTACCAAGTATATTTTCAATACTGTCCATAGCCATAGGACTTGAGAGAATAGTCTTCAGTCTAATCCTTCTTAGTTTGTAAAGTAAATGTGACTTCAATAGTTTATATCAAACCTTATTTGTGGTAAATAAAACTGTTTTTTCTTACAAAGTAATAATAGTACCTATAGCAATCGTGTATTCAATCTTGAGCTTCAACAAGATTGCTTTATTGTGAGATAATGAGATTTCTATTTTACGTGATCTATTGAAATATATTTGAAAAGTGCTCTGTTTGTTAGCATTTATGAATATGTGTGTTATGTACCTTTCACATTAGATTCTCCTTTTATCTGCTATATCTGTTATGTATTGCTTCAGTACCTTGTTTCCTCATTTAACTTGTGTTGTCTGAACCCAGTTTATGACACTGGTAAATTGTGCTAACATTACTCTTAGATTCACTAACATAATGTAGCTATATTTTATTTATTGTGTTAACTTGTAAATATTTATGTAAGTAATTTTGACGTCGAAAGAGATAAAGATCGTGTATGACATGTGAACGAAGAAATTTGTTACAAACAAACAAAGAGTACTTAAAAACATATATACTTAAATTCCCGCTAACATGAACTCAACGTCGGAGTTTGGAAATTGTAATCTAGGGATTCACTCGCTCAACTTTTGAATCTAAATTGCTTTTTCAATGCTCGAAACGTTTTCATGTTAATTAAGTTCATTGTCTGATTCAAATGACTTATGTTTCGGGTTTTACGATTCATTTCTGTTTGAATTACTGGAGTGGGTATTTTTCTTTTCAGTCTGATAGCTGAGAATATATTTAGAGGCCGTTACATTTTCTAGAATTGCTTTCAAGGTCGGATTAACCGTTTGTCCTTTAGCGGAATTTCTTTTATTGTTAGGGCGTTGTAGTAAGATAATAATAGCGAATTGACGTGTTGGGTAATGTCCCGCAGTGCGGCCGATTAACGTAGTCTATGGCTAAGAATATATCGATAACATCTATTCAAGTAATCTGTATGCCCTGTGCCCGGGAACATTTTTTTTTAAATTGACTTTTTACTTTATGAACAGGAGAACCTAAAGAACAAGTGCTATTCGGTTCTTATTTAAAACTTATTGGTATATTTCTGTGTAGTGCAATTCTTTCGAAATTACAGAGGAATTGGCTAAGCATTTGATACCTATGTAAACATCTGCAAAAATGTTGCCTTAAAAATATATTTAAGAAGATTAGAAAAAATTCGATAATTATTGGCATGTAATACGGATTATTCTTGCAAGAAGTGTGCAAGAATATTATATATTCCTAAGTGTCTATTCCGAGCTTAACGTACGACATTGCGAGCAGCGACCTCGACTTTGAGTCGTCTTTCACAAGTCACCGGCTTTATTGGAAATGTTCAATTGATTTCAAATTCACGTCAACTTTCCTCATTACCCAGAGACTGTAAATGAGGCACTCAAGAATGTGTACAGTATCAAGATTCATTTTCTTGCTCAGGGGGACTATCATGATGTCTTATAGCAGTAATGTTTCCTGTGTGAGAAAGTGATGATGCTAGACAACCTATAGCGCTGTCACTCTTCCACACTGGTAATAATACTGGTTTAAGAAATCTTGGTTTGATATTTATGAATTTAGTAAAGAAGTGATCTGTTTTCCATCTTTTAAAACAGCCGGCAAATAAACCACGGATTTAGTCTGCAACAGTGAGTCAGTGTTACTGTTCGTTGCAGCAAATAAAGAGATTAATAACGATGCGGTGCAGATGCGGTAAATTATTACGAGCTAGCTATCTAGCTACTCCCTTGACGATTGGCGGTTATCGTTTAGATTTAGTATTTTATATAATCGTCATAGTACTTCAAAATTGATCGGTGCTATGGCAGAAATGTACGTTTTTATATTTGGAGCGAATTTGGTAAAGTAGCATATTTAATGAGGAAAAAATCTGGTCTTTCTTTATAACTTTCGTTTTCAATTAAAGTATTTAAACTTGACATACAAGCTACAGCATTCAAACTTTATTCGAACAAAATTGCATTGAATTTTATGAATACTCTAAAGTGTTAATGAATGGTCAATTTAAACACGACCTAATTGGGTGCAGTTTTCGAGTCAAAGGTATTTGCAGTTTAACATTTTGTTGAAACGACGTCGTAAAAGCCGTTCTGTAAATGTAAGGGCCGGCGCCCACTGCCGGCACGGCACGGCATGGCACGGCAGAGCATCCCGCGGCGTGCAATGGCATCCCGCGGCATGCCGTGGCATCCTGCTAAAAGCCCCACTAATGCTGCATAAGTTTCAACCTTATTTCAACTAGCTAGCAATCATAATTCCTCGACTCCAAAGCAAGACACGTCATGCCGCCGCATCCTGCGGCGTGCCGCGTCATGCTGCAGCATCCTGCGATACGTCGCGGCATCGTGGCATCGAAATAAAGTAACTTGAATTCTAAACTGATTGAAATAAGATTCAAAATAACTTCATTAGTAATAAAATCCTCTGCCCTGCCATGCCACGCCGTGCCGGCAGTGGGCGCCGGCCCTAAGCGTGTATCAATGGCCGCCGAAGGTGATTCGGTTGCTATGGTAACGGTTGCAGGTGGCAGGTGAGCATCGAGCAGACGCTAATTTCATACTAATACATGATGTGAAATATAAGGACGATTTAGATAAACTTCATGTGTAATTCGATGTTGTGTTACAGTTGCATTAAGATTGTACGTATGGTGCCATAATACTAATGCATGTTTAAGATAAAAGACATACAATTTAGATAAATTTTATGTGGGTAGGAGTGACTATGTGATTTGTTGACCCTTTTACAAATATGAAGATTATGGTACTTATAGTTACGTAGATGATATTATAATTAAATTCTCAAGACACAGCTGCAGACAAGATCTCTCGAGGAGCAACAATTTAATGATTTCATAATTCATTACAATTAAATTTACAGACTCTTGCCTGTTTAGTCGATAAAACGCCATGATTGGATTCCATTAGTGTTCAATTAAAGATAATAATTTCAGATTTAAATAAATAAGTGTAGACCTTATATAAATCGGAAGTTACATATTCAAACATATGAGATGATGCTGTATTCGTTACATTCGACCCTGAAGCAATATAATACATTGCATAAGATCATTTGCTTTGTGTATAATTACTGCACTGCACAACCGCATTATAGCATGAACTTATTGCAACTAAATGTTATGGTCCGGGAGCCAGCAGCAGATTTTATGACCAAGTTCCTCTCAAGCGGTAATTAGTAAAATGCATCAAAGTATAGTATTATGAAGCCTCGTGAACGTCAGCTGGAGCTCGGTTGGGGGGAAGAGCGGTTGTAGCCTCCCGTATCAGCTGACGGTTTTTCCACCAAGATACAGCCAGCTGACATATATATTTATCCACAGTTACATATAAGCTATCATCAGGTAAATTTTTGTTTGAGAGGAAATAACGGAAAATAAATTTTTCTTTAAATTTAACTTTCATGTTCGAGACACCAGCTGACGTATAATACACCATGTTGTAACCAGCTGACTATTTTTTTTCGTTGAGATATTGGGTTAGCTACAATTTGACAAATTTTTAGCTGAGAGGAAATGAATGAATGAATGTATTTTTTTTCCTGTGTGCGTGGGAGGCTACAACCGCTCACCCCCCCAACCGAGCGCCAGCTGACGTCCACGAGGCTTTATAATACTATACTCTCATGCGTCTGACGAATTATCTCTTGAGAGGAAATAGTTAACCAAATTTGCACCTGGCTCCCTAACCAATAGTCGTCAATCTGTGAATAGCTATTGAATTGCATTTTATTAGATTTGCTGCCTTTATCATTGCATAGAAAAAAGATAAAATAATTTGGAAAATCCAAAAGTGCACGCCTCATAATTTTTTTTTAATAAATATTTATTAATTATTATTTTTGTTTATTTAATAACAATTAAACCACATCGAATCAGACCCTGAAAAATGAAAGGGTTCTATTCCTGAGCATACTCAAGCGTAAGAGAAAAAAAAGACTCGATTAGTAAAGTATTTCGGTCGCTATCGTGTTAACAAGAAAAAGGATCCGCACATACAGACACACGGACGTCCAAGACAGAATTTTTTTAAACTGTTTTTTAACTAGTTTAAATAACAAAAATGACATCAAAAATATCATGAACGTAAAAAATAGTGTTTTTTCTTAATATGTGTGTGTATGTATTATCTTACAAGTGCAATGTATGATACATAAAGACATTTTAAGTTTGAAAAATCAGATGTTTTGCGCGACGTGACAGTAGTACCCACCTCAACGCTTCGCTTATGAGGCGTGCAATTTCAGTTCCAAAAGAAAATAATCCTTCTTACTTTTTACGAGATGAATAGTTTTGTCTTTTTGTGATGTAGTGTTTTTTGATATTGTACTAGGTATGCTTTGCGGTTTTATCCGCATTGCTCAGCTCATTAGCGCGTTTAAGCATGCACACACTCTTCAGTTTTATAATATTAGTACAGAAGTTTTGCAATTGGTACAGTATACATGTTTCAATGAAAGATAGGTTTGCTTATCTATGATCTGTAAAGCCTGTAAATATATTCCTGTTGCATTTTGTGCCACGCATTCACTTGGCGTTGGCAATCAATACTTGCCTTTATCTTAATATCAGACCCGCCCTGATGGTGTACAGGTGTCCTTAGTAACGTACTATACCTATCACCTAGGATAACATACCTATCCTTATAATAAAACTGTCCAAAAAGTGTTTTTTGAAATTTTTTTGTCTTCATAGGACTCAAAACTTCCTTCTTTCGCCTCTATTATTATACAGTATTAGGTACCTATTTGGATGACAAGTTAGTAAAGGACAGTCAAATTATGGATAACACTAGCAGAGCATAAATTTTCACAGGTGACCCAATCTCAATAACCTGTTAAAGTGATTTCAATACGCATGTACCAAGCGTACTATTGATTACTATCGAATATTGATCCTTCGAGGGCATTGTATTATCGCGGATTATCGTAAACTTATTCTAGGAAACTTTAAATATAATAATTAATAACAATAACAGCACCGATTAAATTTATTAACGATTACGTCGTTTAGTTAAAGTTTTGACCACAGGAACCAAAACTATGTTTAGCAAAGGGCTTGAAGGATCTTTGACTCAAACTCAAACATTTGTAGATATAATATTCAATTATTAGACTTCTTCGATCGTCATAACATAGTTTTACGGTTTACCATTTACCACCGAGAAGGACAATGATAATAAGTAACTATCAGTTAAATAAGAATAAAGGAACATGCAAATGCTAATTGCAATTAGATTAATTTACGATGAAATGGAAGATAAAAGGGCCGCAGTGATAAAGACAATTGTCGGACATATTATGTTAAGCGTGAGTTAATTATCATACGACAAGTATTGTCCTCTTATCATTATGATTTGTGATATTCTACTTAATAGGGTATTTACTAGATAATAAAAATAATTTGGAAAATCCAAAAGTGCACGCCTCATAATTTTTTTTTAATAAATATTTATTAATTATTATTTTTGTTTATTTAATAACAATTAAACCACATCGAATCAGACCCTGAAAAATGAAAGGGTTCTATTCCTGAGCATACTCAAGCGTAAGAGAAAAAAAAAGACTCGATTAGTAAAGTATTTCGGTCGCTATCGTGTTAACAAGAAAAAGGATCCGCACATACAGACACACGGACGTCCAAGACAGAACTTTTTTAAACTGTTTTTTAACTAGTTTAAATAACAAAAATGACATCAAAAATATCATGAACGTTAAAAATAGTGTTTTTTCTTAATATGTGTGTGTATGTATTATCTTACAAGTGCAATGTATGATACATAAAGACATTTTAAGTTTGAAAAATCAGATGTTTTGCGCGAAGTGACAGTAGTACCCACCTCAACGCTTCGCTTATGAGGCGTGCAATTATGTCAATGTTTGGAAAAGTGAACACATTTGTTGGAAGTATTTAGCGAAAGTTTTTACCTAGTTCGTAAACTAGTTATATGAACTACTTGATTGGTCTATATACTCATTGGCGAAATTTTTCCGTTGCGTCTATATTTTTTGTAAAAAGTTACATTTATTGATGAGTTTGATGTTCAGGACTTTCCAAATATAATAAATACAAGTTCAACGAACATAATATCGTTTTCTGTCCATCCCAGATTCAGAGTAATTGTATTATGGTTAAAGGATAGTGTATGTGGGTGTATTGCATCTCCCTGAAGTAAACCGGGAACCATAATTGAATAAAATGAAGTGTTTGCCAATTCACATGCAATTGGCTATAGCGTAGATATTGTAAACCGACACACTACGCCGGGGATTCCGGTTTGCTCCAGAGAAATTATATTCCTTGTCCCTGTAGGAAAGAAACTACACATAAATCTTATTTTCCAGTGCGCATATTATTAATAAATTGTCTGAATAATCTAAAAGGTTCAAATATAATCGATAATTTTGGAATTTAACGATGAAGTGAAAACGTCTAAAGGAATCAATTCTGCACCATATTTTCGTCATTTCGTACGGCTCAGTGAGCGCAAGAGTTGATCTTCACGATCTCCATTATCTCGGCTGCGAATGTAAACACGGGGTTGTTAACCTGCGCGTGAGACGCAGTGCTCGTGTGCCGTTGATATAACTCATACTTCGAGAAGGCAGGATACCAGACGTGATTTGTTTCGCACCGTAATCACCCCTAATTGGACCGATTTTAAGCATTATTTTGAATGTAGGTACATCCAGGTCAGTTGTATCTGCCAATAACTTTTAGGAATCAATGCTATAAAGTTTATTATTCGGCTGATTATGCGCCGTAATGATTATAATTATCTCGACAATTCAACCATAGTTTAATTAATAGCTGTGTTAGTATAACACGTTTAAAACACATAGTTCGTGAGCAAAACAACAGCTGTGTATAGTTGTCAAGCAATCGTTATTTGCGTGGTAACATTTTACGCAGTTTTTACTACGGCCGACCTTGATACGCTGATAATGTTTATCAACACGCGTTCTTCTTGAATTTGAGCTTTATTGTATTGTTATTAGCAACGTTTATGTTTGTTTTTATTTGGAATTGTAACGTATTCACCGCGCTCGCGAGTTGCCGTCTCAGTATCTATAGTCGAGTATTGGCTATTTTTATTTGGCATAACACGTGCGGAATAGATGTTGCTTTGGGAAAAGTAAATGTTATACTCAAAATTTACTACCACGAGATTTGAGCGGAAATTATAAATGGTATTTATGATCTACGTTGATATATGTTTTTGAAGTGAATGTCGAAATGTTGCACTCGTGTCACCCACATGTGAATGATCGCTTTATTTCGAGACGCTTCCTAATAAAGATTCGCGTGGTAGATTTTGACATAGTACCCAAGTACATACATGTCACTGCGCATATGATCCAATCAAAAGTTCACGGAGCCACCTTGCCTTTAGATTACGATGTTCGTGTAAGGTCATTAACACTGTCGACCTTGCTAGAATGGCTTCGTACTTGGCCGGACTTCAAAATTTGTTTACATCTAGTATATTCGAATCCTGGATTTGCGTAATGAGAGCTGTAAACTTAGGAACTGTTCTGAGATGAGCAGGAACGTATCATAATCTCAGACAATGGAATAAGGAAACCGCGCAGATAAATTTACCGCACGATCTGACGTCGTATATAGCATTATAACGGGATATCCACAATGTTGTTATCGCTGAAACTCTATAAAATAACAGTACATTTATTCCATATTCTTTATTCATAGGTGACTGTATGAGTAGGATTGTGAATATTTGCCTTAACGTTCCGCTTTTGCGCTTTTTTTAATTTTATTATTAGATGCTTTGCTCGGCTGAGTACAGTTTTTGTATGAATTTTAAGTATCATGCATTACTAAGTATAGTATAGGTGATCTTTTTTTAAGACTAAATAAAAAGTTTTCGTTTGCGGTTACTTTAAAGTTCACTTTAAAGCGTTTTAGCATTTCACTTTTTATTATATGAATATAAAAATAGCTCATTGTTCATGGGTGGTTTTTTGCATCTATCATAAACAATTGCCTCTTAATTGAAAGCGGCTTACAGTTTCCTTTATTGCAATTTAAATTGGTTAAGTAGCAATTATTGTTGCCTGCTGAATTGAGTTAACTATTTTGGCATCGATCGTAATTTTTAGTTGGTAACCGTAATATGCGATGCTGTTGCAATCAAAGCGATTTAAAAATATTTTCCAATTATTCTTAAATATTATGAATGCACTTGAGAAATGCCTTTGAGGCATAATACTGCCTATCGGTCAATGTTTTGATCTACTTACTCTCGATGAAGTAATAGCTGTTACTGTTAGAATCTATTTTAGATGAAGTTTAAAAGCAATTTCCCTTTCTGGCACTGAGTTATTAATGAACCTGTCGAATCGGTTATCCTCAATAAGGGTTGAAGTAGCTTCTCTGGAACGTTCTGGTCCAATTTGTCGCAAAGCATGTTCGATTATAGTAATGAGATGTGTTATAGTTCCACTTTGATTTCCAGGACATGGCAAAACTCACAAGGACGCAGCGAGCGTGCGCGCTACCCACCCGATACCGGCGGCTTGCGGTCTGTACTATTTCGAGGTCCGGATCGTCTCCAAGGGCCGGGATGGCTACATGGGCATCGGGCTGTCGGCTCACGGCGTCAACATGAACAGACTGCCTGGTGTGTACTAGCAAGTAAGGTCTGCTTTGGCAGCGATTAAGTGGTACGTGGTAGGTGGTAGGTAGGATGGGTATAGGTATGGTAGTGTAGATGGTACGGGTAGATTTTGATGTTGAAGATTTGTGTTAGTAAAGAGTTGCACTTAAGAAGAGAAACAGAGTAATACGCAAATTAGTTTATTGATGATGTTAAAACTTATAGGTTGAAATGAAAAAGCTTTACGATGAAGCTAAGCTATTTTACCGTCTTTAGTTTAAATTACGGTAAACATTTCAAAGCGCAGTAGTTCTAGCATTTTATCTAAACAGCGATCAAACGATATCGCTCTAAGCAATTCTCACAATGCATTATGTATCAGCGATTGCACATGGTAGTTCCTTATACGCGTGATAGGTATCGATACTTTTTACCCGACTACGGCAAAGCAAAAGGAGGGTTATGATTTTGACAGGCTATGTATGTATGTATGTATGTATGTATGTATGTATGTATGTATGTATGTATGTATGTATGTTCATCTGTTCCCTCGTAACTTCTAAACTACTTATCAGAATTCGACAAATGACATATCATTAGAAGCGTCTTAATTGTCCGCTGGTTATAGGCTATATGGGGTTTCACAAAATCTAATGTGGCGCCCTCTAGCGGACAAAACATACAGAGTAAAAAAATAAAGTTAAGATAAATATGCCGTGTTTGGTATCATTTGAAAGCTTTTTACTTGCACATTTTGAATATATATATATATTACTAGCATTTGCTTGTGACTTTACCTGTAATCATGGGCTGATTGCATATAATTCACATCTTTTCGTTCCTAGCTTCTTTATTAGTTCATCAATTTAACTTTTGTCAATATTATGCGCCAAAAATACACTTTAACACCAAAATAGTACAAATAATAAAAAAGTAAAACAACTAAAACCCAACTACGACAAAAAACGACGCTGAAAAAGTATAAAACAAGATTTTCAGAATTCCACTATGTAGAGATAAATTTTCATGTTTGGAAAGGCGTAGTCACACGTTACATATATCTACCGTAGTACTTTGACAACGTGTGACTACGCCTTTCCAAACATGAAAATTTATCTCTACATAGTGGAATTCTGAAAATCTTGTTTTATACTTTTTCAGCGTCGTTTTTTGTCGTAGTTGGGTTTTAGTTGTTTTACTTTTTTATTATTACTCCATTAAGTTGTAAGTTAAATGCATTTAGCTTGTCATTCGTTTCTCTTCAGTGTAATGAATGTTTCTTAGGATCTTTTAGTGTCGTATTCGATATTTAAATTGGCATTTAGTATTTCTTACTTCTAGTTTTTAAAAATTCACTATAATCAGGCGCTTCCTGGTTTATATCTCCGATAGCCTATTTGAGACCAGTCTTCAGTTTTATTGTTACAGTTTTATTCAAAAGTAATGTGAATATGCATTTATTAGGCAAACATGCTCCATCCTAAACCACGCTTGTCGCTTTCCATTGCTTGCCTAATCCCAACATAAAAAAAAAAACAAAAAAAACCAGTATTCACTATCACCATCATCAAGTACTTTTTCCCCCGGAGCATTTAGTGTTCCATCTAGCGGATCTTTCGCATTGCAGGCTGGGACAAGCACTCGTACGGTTACCACGGCGACGACGGGCACTCGTTCTGCTCGTCGGGCACGGGGCAGCCGTACGGGCCGACCTTCACCACCGGTGACGTCATCGGGTGCGGTGTCAACCTCGTCGATAACACGTGCTTCTATACGAAGAATGGACACCACTTGGGCATCGCTTTTAGAGGGCTGCCGGTACGTGGATATTTCTATTGTATTTACATTAGAAACTGCTATGGCAAGAAATAGTATGGGGCAAAGATTTGTGTGATGAACATAGATGTTTGCTCTGTGTCTGGGTGTTAATTATCTATATAAGCATTTATTTAAAAATTATACATATATGTATGTTTATCAGCCATCTGGTTTCCATAACACAAGCGAAAGCTTAGTATGGGATCAGATCGTGCCGTGTGTGAAAATTGTCCTGAAATATTTATTTATTTTATGTTATGTTGCCTCTAACTGAATTGCCCCCCCCCAGCCGAACCTGTACCCCACGGTGGGGCTGCAGACGCCGGGCGAGGTGGTGGACGCCAACTTCGGGCAGCAGCCGTTCGTGTTCGACATCGAGGACATGCTGCGTGAGCTGCGCGCGAGGACGCGGCTCGCGATAGACGAGTTCCCGCTGCCCGACGGGCAGGGGCAGTGGCAGCAGGTGTTGCACAGGTGGGCAGGTTTGCCTGTACCCCACGGTGGGGCAGCAGCCGTTCGTGTTCGACATCGAGGACATGCTGCGTGAGCTGCGCGCGAGGACGCGGCTCGCGATAGACGAGTTCCCGCTGCCCGACGGGCAGGGGCAGTGGCAGCAGGTGTTGCACAGGTGGGCAGGTTTGCCTGTACCCCACGGTGGGGCAGCAGCCGTTCGTGTTCGACATCGAGGACATGCTGCGCGAGCTGCGCGCGAGGACGCGGCTCGCGATAGACGAGTTCCCGCTGCCCGACGGGCAGGGGCAGTGGCAGCAGGTGTTGCACAGGTGGGCAGGTTTGCCTACAATTTGTATCAATGTATTTATGGGCGGCCGTGCACGGACCGCTTCAAGCAGTTGAGACTGACGGCTTGAAGCCGCGACCGCGCGGTGAATTGTAGACATTTATTCACTGCTCGAGCCGTCGCGAGCGCTTCAAGTCGTCAACTGCGCGGTTTGTAGCAACAGCTCGAGCAGTTAACGACCGAGTTCATCAAGTTTCATTTTAAACATTACCAATTATGTGTGCTGTATATCTCCATACTTAAATAAATACATTTACATTTTAATATAATTAAAGTTTAAAAGTGTTAAAAATAATAACCCCGTAAACACGTGTGTTCCCCAGAATGGTATCCACATACCTGGTGCACCACGGGTACTGCAGCACGGCGCAGGCCTTCTCGCGCGCGACCGGCGAGCGCGTGCATGAGGACATCGCGTCTATTAAGAATCGACAACGTGAGTATAACATAATCCTACTAATATTATAAATGTGTGTGTGTGTATGTTTGTTACGCTTTCATGTAAATACTACTGAACCGATTACAATGATTCAGAATTACAGAAAATCAAAAAAAGGAAAGAAAAAGCTAAAATCTTTCATATTCAATGTACATGGGATATTCGTATCTCATACTAAATGTATGGGAGGGTTTCCAGTTAATTTTTTAGATATTTCTCGTTTTATTTTTAAAAATTTACTATGGCCATTTTACTCATTAGGTTAAGTTCTTTCGATGTCAGTTTAAAGTTTTTTGATATCTGCAATAGTTTCGGAATAATCGCCTGTGCACACTTAACGATTACACCCTGTATAGGGTGTAATTTTTCCGTGAAATTACTTCGCAAATTTGAAGTGGCATTTTCCACGCTTTTTCCGGATATTTTCATGCTTTTTCCGGATATTTTCCAGGCATTTTCCGGACATTTCCCTGACATTTTCCGGGGATTTTCCAGGCATTTTCCACGCTTTTCCCGGACATTTTCACGCATTTTCCGGGGATTTTCCAGGCATATTCCACGCTTTTACAGGCATTTTCCATGCATTTTCCGGGGATTTTCCAGGCATTTTCCACGCTTTTTCCGGACATTTTCACACATTTTCCGGACATTTTCCAGGCATTTCCCGGACATTTTCCGGACATTTCCCGGGGGTTTTCCACGCTTTTCCGGACAGTTCCACGCATTTTCCGGATATTTTCCAGACATTTCCCAGGCATAAATAGTGACCCATGTTATAGCCTGTATATCTATCTATATATCGTACACGATACCGTGCAGGGATATCGATGTTGGTGACCCTTGTTATAGCCTGTATATCTATCTATATATCGCACACGATACCGTGCAGGGATATCGATGCTGGTGACCCATATATTGTTACCGTGCAGGGATATCGATGCTGGTGCTGGGCGGGCGCGTGGGCGAGGCGGTGGAGCTGGCGCGGCGCCTGTACCCGGGCCTGCTGGAGAGAGACCCCGACCTGCTGTTCCTGCTCAAGTGCCGCCAGTTCGTCGAGATGGTCAACGGGACCGACTCCGAGGTGAGGGGGGAAATAGGAGAAAAAAGGGAGAAATTCCATGTTAGATGTGTTTGAATTGATTGAGAAAAATCAACTTCTAGCAAAATTTGGAGAAAAAAGAGACGGGTTGCACTCCGGGAGTGCCGGCAGAAGTGAAAACTTGATTATTAACGTTGAACATGTTTGATATCCATCCGTCTTACGCTTTTTCGATCAGGTCACGTGTCCTGACGCGAGTTTAAGATTTTATACCTATTACAGAAAAAGTGCTCAACGCCGCTAAAAAAGTTTTCACTTCAAAAATTCTATGTTAAATGAGATTAAACTTGCTTTAAAAAGGAAAATCAACTTATAGGAGAAATGAAAGAGAAAAAAAATCATGTTGAATGTGTTTATACTTCGTTTAGGGTGCACTCACACACATCAGTCACCGTCAAGTCACCGATGACTGATCGGTGACGGTTTGTGTACGTATCCACAAACACCAGTCACCGTCATGTTGTCCGTCAGTCACGTCGCCGGTTTGACTGAATCATTGAACACATACATCAGGTTAGTCAGTGATTAGACGTGTGTCACGCTAGATAACATGTAGCAATTGACGGTAGCACGACGCTGACTGAACTGAGACGTGACGGCACCGGGTGAGTGGGGATAAAAGTATGGTACATGTATGGAAAGATTATTTGACGTGCCTGACCGGTGACGTCACTGATAGATTTCGTGCCGGCGACTGTCGTGTGGGAACAGAGTCATACTAGAACTATTGATACATATTTTTTTTTAATCCTGTCCGGAGACGTGCCGTGACGGTGACTGATGTGTGTGAGTGCACCCTTAAACTTAAAAATAGGAAAATCAAATTTTTTAAGATGTCATCAACGAGTAGCAGAAATGACAATCTAATTTTAGGAAAATCTAGTTAATTATTGATATATTATCATTGCGCAGTACAGATAACTAGGTAGTTTAATTTTTTTCCTCAATACTTCTCTTTTTACTTTTAGTAAGGTAATTCGCCACGTACTCAGTATATAATATGCGAAATTCGGTCGGTTTTTTTTAGCTAAATTCTTAAAAATGAGTAAGCAGCAAACATGTCATCTAGTCAATAGTAAATAATATCTCATTTACAGATGTGCGACGGCGACACGGAAGGCACTTGCGGCGCGAACGGCGTGGCCACGTCCGTCATATCGCACACGTCACGCGCGCACTCACCCGCACCCGCCGAGCCCACAACCCCTGGGACACTGGGGGTCACGGGGGTCACAGGGGTCACAGGGGTCACAGGGGTTACAGGGGTCACGGGGGTCACGGATGTGTCAGGTGTGACGGATCAAACGCCGCCGCCGCACGCCGCGCACAACGGCCTGCATCATACTAATGGTAAGTGACACAAACACACTACGCACATATTCAATACACTATATCACACTACACTATATATCGCACGACATTGCATCACAATATGTTTCGTGCAACGAATCAACGATACATAAGCGCACACATACACAAAAGAAACACGTACACGCACGCACAAATGCATGTATACTTTCACATTAACAAATGCACACACATACACAAACGTGCACTTAGATGCACACATTCATATCGTTATACGTTCAAAAACGCACAACACAAATTCAACATGTTTTTATGTTTTTATCAGTATAATATTCTGTTATAATTCGATATATGTACTTAATAAAACTTTACAATTCGTTTAAAAAAATTTATAACTTCCAAAAATTTATAATTTATAACTACTTAGGTAAAATTTAATACTACAATGAAATGGTCCTTCGAGACGGAATCGTTTTAAACTCATTTTTAATCGATCAATAACATTTTCAGGTGTCTCAGAAATGGCGGAAGGTGAACCGCGCGCGAACTGTGACGTCGACATGGCGCCGGCACACGCTTCGCCGAACGGTGTCGCTGGTATGTAACCGCCCTATGTTATATTATATAATATAATAATAATTTATTTATAAGATATATATTTTGCAGCGCTTTGATGGAATTGCGCTGTTTTTAAATGTTTTATGATTGGTTAAAAGATTTTAAAATTATTAATTTAATTTGAAACAATGGACATAACTGATTATGGATCAATAATATCAATATATTTTGTAAGAATGGTGATACAGCAAATGCTATTTTTAATTAATTATACAGTATTATTATTACAATATTTTCTAATAATGTGTGTTTGTTACGTTATTATTTAATATAATATTTAATTTAACATAATTAAATCTACATTTATTTAGTCGTATTTTTATATGATTATAAAATAAATTATTTATGATTTGCACAACACATCACTCATACATCGATATTATTTTTATTTATATCCATTTTATATATTGTTTGCTCGTGGCTTTTTAGTTAATTTATTTTATCATAATATAATATTAATAATAATTTATTTTTAAATATTATATTTATAAGTGTTTTAAATATATTAGTGTAATATGCCATCCCATTGATATAACAAAATTTAATATAATCAAGAAACACACCATAATATTATTGTTTATTAAAAATTAGATAGATGAGACAAAAAATTAGGATTTAAAATTATATTATAGCACGTAGTTACTAGGTGACAAATGTAAAAACTAAATTCAAAAATTATACAAATTAAGAAGGAGAAAGTATAAGTCAGGCAAAACACACAATTAATTCCTATTAATAATGTGTACTGCTTAGCTGAAAATGTTATAAAATCTCATAGTTTTATTTTGTTGCCTAGTGAATATGGTGACAATTTTTAAGTAGTTTTTTTAGCACTAATCAGGTAATAGTAGTGCATATCTCGAATTTACGAAGTCAGCCAAATAAATTTCGAATAAATTAAATGTAGAATAAAATATTTGCTGACAGTTGATTGATGATAGTCCAAGTAAAAAAAAAACATTGAATTCAGTGATGTTTTTGTTATATTTGAAAAGCTTGTGTCGCTTTAAAAATAAGCTATAAAAATAACTACGTTAAATGTATACGCTTTAAAATACGCTTTAAAAATAACTACGTTAAATGTATACGAATCGTGCGTAGGGGCTCGGACGTTGTTTATACGACGTTCGACCCAACTACCCTCACTTTGCTAATAGTCGTTGACTTGCTGCGATTTGTTATCAACTACCTACATAATTTGGTAGCTGTGTAGAATCGCAGTACATTCTTATTACATTCAAACTAATATTTAACCTCGCGTGTTATTTCTAACAGTACAATGAAAAATATCTGTCTTCGTAAATTTGAAATACGCTTATAAAAGACCTCATATTGTTTTATTTTGTTCCTAGATAAAATTTATCTAGATAAACATATCTACGTCTCAAATATTTACAGAGATGGAATTAACGGAATGAGGGTAAACATTAAAATGATTTCACAGCATCATAATTGAAATGTTATTCTAAGAAAAATATTTGCATTATGTTTTATAAAGAACTTTACGTATTTTCAATTTTGTTTTATGTTACGCAAAAAAAAATTGCAACAAAAGTATTTGCTTGTTTATTTTTTGTTAACATGCTTATAAATTGAAATATTTTTTAAAGAATTTAAATATATTCTAACCGTTACTAAGAAAAAAAATAGCAAATTTTTCCATCACGATTCTTTCCAGACATTTTTCCAACGACCCGAAATTTATTTTAAATAATATTAAATTGAAATATAGAAATATTTTTCTTAGATAAGAAACCATCAGCATGATATAGCCGCTTGTTATACACCGCTCACACATAGCGCACAGCACCGGGCTTCTTATGTTGTATGCATGATTGAGTAAAGTATGGAAACACGATCGATTTTGTGCTTTATTAGCGGGTGATAGAGTCGGGTTTTGTTTGATACGTAGTTTATACATTTTAATAGATGAGTTATAAATGTTTAACAGTAAAACTGTACCAAAAACGCTTATATTCTGACATGTCAATGAACAACTTCAAAAAATCTGCTAAAAAACTTAATTAATTAAAAAAATCGATCGTGTTTTTGCATTGTAAAGTTGATATTTAAAATAATGAAATGTCAGTATACACTATATTTGTGTGTAGTGGCATGAGCTTAAAAGAATGAATAAATTTTGCGGAATAGGTATTGATTGTCTTCCACCTCAAAAAAATTATATTTTTTGCTTATTTGAGTGTGAACGACGGTCAAGTAATACGATATTTAACGTTAATACGTCAAAAATAATTGAAGAAATTCATAATTTAATTTCACATTAAAATTATTTGCCAACGAGTTTTCTTATTTGGTTACACATTGGGAAACGAGATGCCTATTGCTTCTGAAAAAATGTTTTGTTTTATTTAAAACTAGCGGTCCGCCCCGGCTTCGCCCGTGGTACATATTTACGTTTTCTCTACATTAAAACCATCCTCGTACTTCAAGGAATATAATAAAAAAAGAATTATCGAAATCGGTTCAGCCGTTCTCGAGTTATGCGCTTACCAACACATTTTGCGATTCATTTTTATATATAAGATAAAACATATAAAGGTATCCTAATCCATATTCATATCGGTCTTACAAAATTATAATACTGAAAAAACAAACTTAAAATCAATCTAAATAGGAAAACTCGTCCATAAATTTACTTGTTTAAAAAAAAAGATGGTTTAAAACGTAAAAATGTAAAAAAAGTGTATACATGACGTATTGACGTTACAAGTAAAGCGTAGGGGTAGCAGTGGCCCTTTGGCTCAGCGGTGGCTCAGGGTAGCGGGGTGGTGGTTGTAGGTCCGCAGCCGGTGAAGGGCATGCCGGGCGTCACGGCGTGCGTCGCGGCGCTGCTGTCGCCGCACAGGCTCGGTGCGTATGCATCCGTTTCGGTTCAGCACTTTTGGGGGTCGAGTGGTGAAAAAAAGTTTGAGAAAATTTCTAAAGAAACGTTTTTTTGAAGTGTCTAAAGCCTCGTATTGGTGGTAAATTTGAGTAGCGTAGCAACAAAGTTGAAATAAAATAAAAAAATCAATTGAAAATTTTAAATATGTGTTAAAAAAGCCTCGTTTTCATGATTAATAACATGTTGCTGACAACACTGCGTGATGTGTTGAAAAGTTGATGAGGAAGGGCAACGTTTCAATAAAGTTCCGTTTCCAGCAACATTGTTGATCAAATATTGCTCAAATGTTTACCATGAATACTAGTTTATACATTACAAAACGTTTTGACTTAAGTTACACAAAATCTTAAGAACTTTGTAAAATATCTACAAAATTTACATGACTTTCATCTCTCGACCCAAAAACCCTTCGTGCAATCAGGACTTCACAAGACTTGCTATGTTTGTCGCTCATTCTAACTCTTACCTTTTTTACTTGGTTTTAAGTTCCTATAGTTTTAGATGTTCATTTCTAACTGTCTTTATTCTAATTGGATGTAAAATGGGATGGTTTACCTTATTTATTATATATATCATACATATGGGTCAACATATACCTATATATATCACGCATGATACGTATATATTCAGTATATAGCATGCCTTATATATTTACTCCACATATGACACAAAAACTATGTTCATATACCTTACGTCACGCGTGTCACTTTCCAAAAGTCCTTCACAGTGTTGTATGTACTAATTTTAGTGAAATTGTAAGTAAATTGTTTATTTTATTGGTTAATGATAGTTAAGGTATAAAATAGGATAGTGTAAGAATAATATAAACAGACTGGCCTGTTAAAATCGGTATGTTAATAGGTAGGGCAGGAAAATATACATATACTTACTATGATGGAAAAGTTCCATGATAATTTGATTTAGTGTTAGTGATGTTTTAACTGATGAATAAAGTCGATACAGATAATCTAATATAACAGAACTTTCATGAAAAAGTATCAAAATAATAATCTTAGTATAATTATAACATTAGTGACGCAGACATTTGATAAAGACCAATTTTAATCATCGCTTTATGTCCGTAGTGTGTTAGTGGCATTATGAGTTACGAGAAATAAAGTGTGCAATGTAAATCATGTTTTTCTGTGTGTCTAATCTTTTAGCTGTTCGCGATAGAAAGAGTGTGTAAAAGGTTATGGGATGTGTGAGGATATTTTAGAAGCAGTGTGTGCAGGGACAAGTGTTATGTTTTTGACAATATTATATAGAAATTTTCACTATTGAAGCGTGTATGTTATGTCGTTATAAAAAAAATATTATAGAAGCAGTGTGTAAAGAAGAGTGTTATGTTCATATTATCTCACAATATGACGAAGATTAGTACAAAAAATATGTAAAATAAATGAAATATAATAATGTATAGAAGGTGAAGGGTGTCGCGCGTCCGTGGAGCGCATGCTGGCGTTCGGGCGCGAACTGTACGCGATGAGCCAGAAACTGACGCAGGACCACTATCACAAGTCCATGTTAGAGGTGAGTGTTGAATTTAAATGTAGTGTAAACATTAAAATATTTATTGAAGATTGAAGTGAAACTTCTTTATCGGGGGTGGACAAAAATTTAGTGTAACATTTTTGCGTTACGCCGTACGCGTGACATTTTTGCGTTACGCCGTACGCGTGACATTTTTGCGTTACGCCATACTCGTGACATTTTTAAGGTCATAAAGAAGTTTCACTTCTTACGTGTGTACTCTAGTACACGCATACATTTTTTTTATTTTTTGAAAAATAAGGTCATAAAAAAGATTCACTTCTTACGTATGTACACTAGTACACGCACACATTTTTTTTTATTCAATTAGACTTCTTATAAAAGCACTTTGAATCGTCATAACATTTTTTCAACATTTACCACCGATTCGGAAAGCAGTATCTATGGAGAAGAACCGGTAAGAAACTCCATGGTTGCTCTTTTAAAATCATGTCAATAAAAGTCATCTTAAATCATGTGTTTTCAGGATTTAAAACAGCTTCTAATAGAAGTCTAATTGAGTTTCAGTTTGATTTTAATACGTTAAGAACGATAGGACACTTTTATAATACATATCTCTATTATTTTAAAATGTTATTTGTAAAATTTGTATATTTTTAAAGAGAACTAGCAGTTTTTGTCGGCTCTTTTCTGTAGAAACTGCTTTCCGAACTGGTGGTCAATGTTGTAAGATATTTTGTCAATTCAAAACCGCTTCTATAAGAAATTAATTTATTAATTAAACGTTTCAGATCAAATATGTGTATGGTTAATAATATATCGTAAAATTTGATAATACTGGTAACTTCAAAACTAAAGATTTGTACTTAAGTTGTTTAAATAAGTAATGTTTGTTTTTATATTTTACAGGACGCGTTCAGTCTGCTAGCGTATAGCAATCCGTGGGACAGTCCACTGGGCTGGCAACTGGAGCCAGTGCGTAGAGAGGCTGTGTGTGAAGCACTCAATTCTGCTATACTCGGTGAGTTTGTACTTATTGATTATTATTGGGGAGGGGTAATTTAAACAATGTTTATCCTACTAACGGTCTTACTAATAAAATGTTACTCATTCGCTATGCAATGGATTAGTTATTGCAATTACTTGTCTTGCTTTTATGATTGACGTTTCATGTGAGCAAGAGCAGGACACAGCTATGGTAGAAAATGGTTGAAATTTATCCATTGTTTAACTTTTTATTAGTAAGGCCGTTATATTATAAATGTGAAAGTTTCTGAGGATGGATGTATATGACATACGCATGTGTTTCACGCAAATACTAATGAACTGATAACAATAAAATTTAGCACACATATAGAGGGTAACTTGGATTAATACATATAACATAGGATAGGTTTTATCCTAGAAATCCCGTGGGAATGGGAACTATGCGGGTTTTTCTTTGAAAATGCGGGTGAAGCCGCGGGCGGAAAGCTACTGTACCAATATGTCGGAAATTTTGTTTAATTATGATATTTTCAAAGTATGTATTTCAATTTTTTTTGTTTGGAAAACAATTTGAAATTCCAATACAATATTAAAATTACAAAAACAATATTTATAGTTATGTACTATTCAAAATAATTTTCTGTACAAAACTAATTGTATTCTGTTTCACATTTTGTAAACATTTTTTATAACCTTTTAATCTCCTTGTGAGAGACATAAATAATTGTTTTTATTATTACATATTACTTGTTTGCAGAGTTCCAAGGCATGGGCTGGGTGTCCCCAGTGGAAGCATGCGTGTCCCACTCCCGCGAGCTGCTCCGGCGCATGGCCCGAGCATCTTTAGGAGCATGTGCGTTTGCGGACCTGCCCGCACTACTGCGGCGCTGACCCGCCGCGCCCGTGCGCCTGCGCAGGAGAGAGCATGCGCAGGCGCAGCACAGGAGTGTGGTGAGGGCTAAACAGAGGGCGCTGCTGAGGATGTGCAAGCAGTAGATTGGTGGTCAAGAGGGTCTACCTACCCTGTAGAGTGGAGTTCTAATAGTATAGTGGCAGGTGTTGCGAAATGGCAAAAAATGGTGTATGTAGCCCCTGAGCGCGTTGGCAAAGCAGAATGTTGTGCGTGTGCACAAGCGATTATTCTGTAACTATTGCAGAGATGGGAGGGTTTAAAGTTAATTTATTACATATTCCTCGTTTTATTTTTAAAAAGTTATTACTGTCATTTTACTCATTAGGTAAAGGGCTTTCGATATCAGTTTAAAGTTTTTTGATATCTGTAATAATTACGGAATAATTGCCTGTACACACTTAACGATTACACCCTGTATATATCTAAGTACTAGCTTACATACGCTTACCAGTGAGCAAGTGTGAGCTAGCGCACACTGACGAGCCTGTACCTGTCACTAAATATGTATTCCCCAAGTAAACATTAGTACAAACTATATACACCCGCTGCATAATGTGTAGTCCCTAATTTCTTAGTGTCATGTGCCGTGAGTTAGTGCTACATAGTGTGTGTGTAGCAACACCTGTGTGGGAAGTAAACATACGTACTGACTCGCACCGCTCGTGAACAGGGATGTGTTGTGTATATAGTTAATACAACACACTCTAAACTTGTACGCGCAGCAAAGCTCATGCAAAGCACTAGGCAAAACTCAAACATTTATTTATTCAATTAGACTTCTTCGAGAAGCACTTTTGAAACGTCAATACATATTTTTAACATTACCACCGATTCGGAAAGCAGTATCTATGGAGAAGAACCGGCAAGAAACTCCATAGTTGCTCTTGTATGTCAGCTCGTGTAGTCGTATGTCAACTGCATAGTTTTCTGCCACTCATACTGCCATCACCGCATATAAAACCTAAAATGATTAAACATACACGATAACGTGTACATGGCACTAAAATACGCCATTCTTACCACCTATACAAGGGGCTACAACACTATATTTCTGTTAAATTTGGCTTCTAGGCAAGTGTGGAACTGTGTATTACGACTTAATACAAATTTCATGATACTAGAAGTAGTTCAAGCGATTATGGACTCTAAATGTACGTGATATAAAGTATATATTACATGATATTAGACAATAAGGCTTCTCATGGTACCTACTAGGTAATAGTGTTATAACAGATATAGGAACTAATAATAATATTCTTATTTGGCTGTATGTTCGTAACATTTTGATATACATGGTAGTTAAAAAGGGGACAAAATAACGTTAAGAAAGAGTAGATAGTTTTAAGGCCAGTTTCACAGCTTCCTGATAAAGTAACGGATTGCTTATTTCATACTTCGACATGTATTTTGATACATTCTTCGTCATTTTAACTGTTGGATAAGCTAAAACACCATAATTGAAAGTTATTAAACTGGCTATTCCTTTGAAATAATATAACACTACCCTATTATGTCTAAAGTTGTAAATTTATACTTAATTAAGACTGAGATATCATGTCACTTAAAAATCTTAGTACTTGTACACTTAACTTAGTGCCCACACTTGCCTGGTGTAAATTGCCTAAAGTGTACGCACCTGCCACTAAACATCTATCTCGCCAGCAAAACATCAGCCATATTGTTTTTCATTTATTCATTCATGTGTGAACAATTGTAAATAAATCACTCTAGAATTATAATTGGTGTCATTTCCGCCATCTTGGATTTCATGTCAAGTGCATACATTATTGTTTAATTTTACCCGATAATCATTAAATTCGCTTAGTGTTTTATTATAAAACTCGTGTGTAAAATAACTAAAGTGTCGAAAGCGCGTGTTTCAAACGAAAATGGACGTTATTACTGTGTTATTAAAATCGAATGTAGTTTAGTGCTGTGGTCTCACGGACATGCGTTGTGTATATTTCAGCGTAATTATAGATATATTATAGAATTATATAAATAAAAATTAATTAATATAATCGGTAACGCGGGGCACTACTTATTTTTTAATGTGGCAAGCACTACGTGATGATTTTTTTTGCTTGGTTCGCATTGGCAAGCCTCACCAACATTATATAAATAACAAAAAATGCTAATTATTCTATATTATTTATCTTACATCGTATTTTTTATCTTTAGATCTGGATATAGTTCTAAATTCTCCCGGTTTTATATCTAAAACCCAACTTATTGGGATGTTATTCAAATTTCCTTGCTGTTTTTTAATTCTGAAATTTTGTTATAATATTATGTCAATGCGAACACAGTGCAATACACGCCCTCTCTTTTTAGTGTTTTAGGGCGTATTCAGAAAGAAAGCTTGAAACTTATAAGCGCTTATCGGCGCTTATAAGCGCTGGTAACCCGCGCAGGAAAATATATGAACATGCGCCGATAAGCGCTGATCGGCGCCGACAAGTTCCAACAAGTTTCAACAAACTTGTCGGCGCCGATCAGCGCTTATCGGCGCGTGTTCATATATTTTCCTGCGCGGATTACCAGCGCTTATAAGCGCCGATAAGCGCTTATAAGCGCTTATAAGTTTCAAGCTTTCTTTCTGAATACGCCCATAGTTTGTAAAGCAATTTTAATAATGTACTTTTTGCCGGCCGCCATGTTGCATCGAACCTTTCCAAGTACTGCTAATTTTTAAGCTTTTGCAACTCGAAAATAACTTTTCTTTCTAATTCTCTATGATGTGACTGGTACCCGGAATATTTATATGTATTGTGAAATTTATTTTATTTTGCGTTTGAATGAACTTTTAAAATGACTCTGCTTCATAATGCTTGACGCATACATTTTATCATGACACGTTCTTTTAGAAGTTTATTGAAATGCGTTTTTTATGGCCTATTATCAGTTGGTGCGGAACGGCGTCTGTTAGTCTGTCTCTTTCTAACGTTTGATGTATAGTGTGCTAGAGCGAGAGGGGCAGATTAATTTTGTTTTGGCTAATTAAAATGTTTCAACCTACTGTATAATTTTTTTTGAGGTACGAATTAATCGTGATGTTGATAAAAATTGCCAAATTAAATGTGACACGAAGTATTCTCTGATACAAAATGATCTTACTCTTTGCAAAAGGACTTTAATTTTAAGATTTAAAAATGTCTTTGATATGACGATCTATCTCGCTCTAGCAAAAACTATTTCCATATGTTAGAAAGAGACAGGTATCCACATGTCGTAAAGCTGGCTTGTCCCTGTAAATTACACGATGCTAGGGTTTTATAAGACTTAAGTGCCGCCGCTATATATGACATGAATGATATCGGCCAATAATATGGTCCTTTACCCTAAAATAGGTGAGGCCTAAGAGAAAAAGCAAAAAAAAAAATCTGTCAGTCAACTTCGTGTGAAGTTTCGTAAATTGTTGGTATATAAGACTAAAATGAATAAATAAATTTATTAAACTTGAAGTGTCGTTTTTTTAACCCTTTTATTATTATAAAACATATACCTACTTGTGTATAGAAAAGCTATTTTCATCTCAAACTGACTACAAAATATTTTCAGAAGGTAAGAAAGAAAATACATTTAACAACAAATGTAAATGAAAGCGTTCCGATAAAAGTTTGAAACGCTTCTCAATAACCTAAATAGTATAATTCAATAGTTTATTTGTCCCTGTTTGGAACTTCTGAACCGATTTTAATAATATTTTTATGTCATAACAAATGGATTAATTTTATAGGGCAATACAGGTAACATTTTATCTGTAACAAGTCTGATGACGACAAGCAGTAATTAAAAAACAATTTTAAACGAGGATCAACCTTATAATTGACTTAACAGATGAATTGAAAGCAGATGAAATTAAATCAATATTTTGTAGATACATACTCTTAGTTCTGGAGAATGACTGAGGTCTGAGCAGTAAATTAGTTTGCGGAGGCAAAGAATATAAGATACGTACAAATAGTAAAGATAAATTAACTATTTTATTATGGTACATACCAACTAGATATTGTATTACTTCACAAATCATTACAAGAAACATACCTTTAATATAATATGCACGGATTTTATACAAATTGGAACGATTTTTAAATTGGTCGAGAAGTTTCCAGATTAGTGCATTCAAACTAACAAATACTCTTTAGCGTATGTTATAGATATAGGTACATTTTATATCTATCGCTGATCGGTTAAATGGGTAATCAGAGAAAAAATTGGTAAGAAGAAAGCAGCAGAAAGTAATATTCTGGGAGCAAGACAACATTTGGCCGCTTCCATGGTACATTAGAAAATTAATCTCATTTTAAATTCTTAAATATTATAAATTTAACTATGATTTTGATGTTAACTGTGATTGGAGTGTTCAGCTCGTTGCCTAAAAGTTTTCGAATTTGTTTTACCATAGTAGTTACTTTTTGATTAGAATTGAGTACCTACCTTTATAGTCGCGGAAGAATTCTAACAAATACCCGCGGCCCCATCATTAAAGCGGCTCGACGGAACACAGTGGGGTTTTAGTCGGTAAGAATCCGACATAACCCACGGCTCCTTCCCCGGGGGCCGTGAGTATCTTTGGAAGATTTCCCCACTATAAAAAAAAAAACCTACCTTTATAGTTATCTAGAGTTCACTAATGCTATCACTTCTCCTTAGTAAAAACATTATATAGTTTGGAATAAAACTTTTGTCATAAAGCAACGGGAAATGAGATTTTACCTTGACATTAAAACAATCTCCCCTTTGAAAGCATAACATTAAATTTGAAATAATATAAGTGAACGCAAATTTTATCCCCTTGAATTGTAAATTATAGTCTTTTTATTAAAATCGGGAGCCCGGCAGTCCATAGATAACGAATCATTGAATAATTATGATAATTGTCAAAAATTATTGGGGAACGGCTCAATAAAAATAGGTGATTGGAGTACCTACGAACCAAATTATAGACCGGAAAATGTTATATGGTTCGGAATTATTAATAATCCGATTGTCTTGCATGGTGATTTGTTAAAGAACTTGATTTTATTTCAATAAAATCAAGTTCTTTAACATTACATAACATTTTCTGCGTTAAAATTAAATTGATTTAAACTGCTTGACTAGTAAGAAATTATTATTCATTTTATTACATTAATAAGACCTGTCGTTATGATATGCATAAATTTGTGATTTGTAATAGAACAGAGAAATTATTTACAATATTACTTGATAGGCATGATAGGTACTTAGTTACCTAAATTGTGATATAATAATACGAGAAGTTGAATAATTTATATTCTTTATTAAAGTAGGCGTAGGCGTAACGTTCTTTAGAACTTTAGTATGAACCTAAAATTATTACCGGTCTCCTATCTTAAAAACACAGCAAGCACGTTCCCATGTTTAAAAACTGAATAAAAACTGTACACCCTAAAATTTTATATCCAGAGAATGGCAGATTTTTCTACCAATATATACAACAGAAGATGTGTGCTGTGTCCGCCGGCTACCGCTAGAAATTGAATGAAAACATACAATATTTATGTTGAAGGATGCACTGCACTTATGGGCGGACTGGAAACATTGATATTGAAAAGAATATGCAATCTATTAGGAAAATAACGTTTTTAATGGGAATTTTCTGCTGTGTTACATGAATAATGGTCGTAGTATTTTTATTCTAATTAAGTATATATCATACTTACTAGGTAATTAATACGTATTTTTTTTAACTCGTAAATTTAAAAATAAGAATAAATTTTTAATATAGAAAATATGTAATATGTATTATGAAATATGCTACGGCATAAGGGATCGATATTGGTATTATGATACGCTGTTACACGATATGATACGAATATTTTTCAAGAAATAGTTTTTATTTCTATTAATTCTATTTGAGGAATTTTTATCTCTGCACCTGGAAAACTGAATATCATACAAAAACTTGAGATGTCTACTTCAAGTAGCCTTTACTCGGTACATGTTCATTTCTATTTCCTATCGACTCTATTAACTTACAAACAATTTATATTCCATCGCATCGTATTGTACAAAACGTCTCGTCTATTCAGAACTTGCGGCTCTTTTAATATTTGATCTGCATATTTATAAAGTTCCCGCGGGCTGTTTGCGGCCAGAGCTTATTTTATTCCACGATTGTTTGTTTCTGTGATATATTGAGCTCGGATTTTATCAATAACATTTTGCCTTATTTCAAGAGACATCTCTTGGGAGTGTACTTGATATTACTCAGTTGTTTTACATTACAGTCTGTTCTTTGTACCGATTATTAATGAAGGCTTTTCTGTATAAATGTAAGTTAAGATTAAATAGATAGATATTAATATTATTGTGTTATGTGTACATTTGTGAACCATTGTTCACAAATGCTTTTAAATGTGACGTACGTAAGGATAAATAAAACAACAATATTTATGAAATATTTTATTTTCAAACTAAGTTTCACGGAACAATAAATATTCTACACTTCTATATTCTAACGTATCGTAAAATTAACATTCTTCTTTCTATTACTAATATCTAGGTTAAACATTCTACCGAGGCGTGCACATTTGAGCACTCTCACAGGGGACATACCCAGGCAGGCCATATTTACAAAGCAGGCTCAAAAAGAAGTCTCCCCTGTGACGCTCATACGGTTGATCTATAACAGATAGTTGCTTGTCTAGCACTATGATGTTAGAAGAGTTAAATGTAGCTCGTGGCCATTGTAAAGGAAGATACTTTGTGCTTTTTGGTGTTGGATTTCTGTGGAAAAATGACGTAATGTTAAACAAGGAATTTTATAAAGGGCGTACAAGATATGTGTTGCCTTTTTTATTCGTTGAAAGTTATTAAAATAACAACATATTATGCAATATCGAGACACTCTTTAATATTGAATATTACCTATTCATGCATTTTGGCCATATAACAAAATTAAGATGCAATTTTTTGCGTGGATGACAAATAAATTAACATAATGACTATAGATGCATAGGTAATGGGAATATTCAAATAATCTTACCCATATTTCATAAAATTGGCAATCATGGTAGTTAATTTGTCGATAAATCTTCTATCCCTTGCAGAAAGTATCATTGAGATGCCAAAAGGTTTGAATATATAAAAAAGTTCCCCTCCATGGACTGGTCCTTTTAGCTGAGGTACGAAAAATCTAGCAAATTCTCTGTCTCCTTCATAGGCAAATAAATAATTAAAAACTGGTTGATTAGAAAATTTTGTTAGTACCCTTGAAAATGCAGCTATAGCAGCATAAGCTACCCAATCTGAATAATACTTTACTAAATTGTTAACAGAAGTCATAGTTATATTTCCTGAATCAAAGTAATATGTGCGTAATGATTTGGCTATTTCTCTTCTTTCATTGTCAGAACACCAGGTAAATAGGCATGGAATCATATCATCGAAATTTTCATTCAAATCTCTTACTGACTTTTCATTTAATAAGCCATAAAAGTATGATCCTTCGGATTCAGTGTATCCCATCATAACAGGCACATGATTAAAGTTCCTAGATTTAATTATATTGTAAGGAGCATCGATGAAGAATGGTTCTGAAGAATTAGCATCAACGCACGGCGAATACTTAAAATATCTAGGGTTTACTGATGTATCTTTGGTTGCTTTTATTAATGTTCTAAGCGGTGTTTTGGTAAAAAGTTTTATAACATCTTCACCAGATTGTACTGGTGCAATTCTTCTAGCGTCTTCGAAGGTTGGATCAACAGGTTCTATATTAAAGGCCCAAGGTGATAATGCTGTGCCACTCATTAAAATTGCTTTATGAAATAGGCCTTTACTAGCTTTCGAAAGCATGTGGAATGACGCTGAGCTAGCCCCCGCGCTCTCTCCACAAATGGTCACATTTTCTTCATCACCACCAAACTCGGCTATATTATTTTGTATCCATTTCAACGCGGCTACTTGGTCCCAAAGACCAAGGTTGGATATATCGTTTAAGCAAAGAAAACCAAGGACACCGAGCCTGTAATTAGCAGTGACTACAATAACATTTTTGACTACTAAAAATTCTGGATCATATAGATTCTTGGCACCCATATAGTAGGCTCCTCCATGGAAATATACCATGACAGGAAGTTTTACACCAGGTTTTGTCCATTCTGGTGTGTAAACATCGAGGAGAAGACAATCTTCTACGCCTACCAAAGTAGAAGCTCTCCATTGTGGACATTTTAGGGATGGACTGCGATAAATGGCTTTAAAGATGCCCTTCCAATTGGGTGGTCTTTTGGGTTTCTAAAAGGAAATGTTACTAGTGAAATAAAACGACATAGCTTTGCAATCTTAATTTTTTTGTTTCAAATTATCTTCATTCATTGCTTATTCTTTTCAAATTTCAATAGATGATACTTTCAGCTTTTACAAGTTATAATCATTAGTAAAAGTAATTTACACTGCTTAAATCGAGTGAAAGACATCGCGATGTTTGCTTAGAAATAAAATACATTTGATAGGAAATAGTTTTCAGATTGTAAATTATTAAAGGATATTACCTGAAATCTATCAGCCACTGCGTAAGGTATGTTATAATACCGGTTCTGTCCGAACACGCTCCTCAAACCTTGCAGTTTGCCTTGACTGATCTCCACGACGGGCGTCAACAAAGTATGCACTGTGCCACATAATATTAACCACTCAAATGCATTTAGAATATTCATCTTCTATGTATTTATGAACTATCTACCAATGTATATATAATATCATTGCTATCTAAACGTTATTAGATGAACTTATTTCAACATACGCACATAACAAATTCATTTCTTAAAGCATTGGCTGTGGTAAACATGAAAAAATTGATCATATAAGTTTTAGTAATTCTATAATTTGGTCAAATGCACTCAATGTTTAGATAGGTAACTTGCAATATTATCTACTTCTTAAAGCTTTAAAATCATGGTTAAATTCACAGAATCGACAATATTAAAGACTTGGTAATAATTCTACACTAAACATCACAACCAGAAAATAATATTTTAGATGAATTTCCATCACTTTTCTAACGCACATAAGATAAGACGTTATAGCGAAACGTATGAACACAGTATGGACATTAGTTTTTGCAAGCTTTCGATTGCTTGTGGCGAAAGATCTTGTCTCTGCGTTTCGTAATTTTACTACCTCTTAACATCTCTACTTTGTACTACAAGATCTATGTTATTTCATTACTTTGAGTAAAAATACCTATCATCTCACGTTTTTTTATTACGAACATAAAAGATAAATTTCGATTACTATCACAGCGTTTGATCGTCTGATAAAAAGTTCCAAAATTAACTGCTGTTGCTAATGTGAATCTATTATGGAACTAACTACATATATGAAAAAATGTCAGGAAAATATCTAACAGAATTCAAAGCAAGCCGCAGAACGAGTCGTACATGTGTCGTAAAGGCATAGAGTATCTCTTAAAACCTTTTTTAATCTGCTAAACGTACTTGAAATGCGCAGCAATAAAACCAAATGAGCAAAGCTTTTAATTCTGTTTTCCTCGGAAATACGCAGTTATTTCTCGTCGGAAAATGTGAGTAAAACTGCAACAATCGCGTCAAGCAGCAATTCGTTATAAAATGTAATTAAGGTGGCAAAGTGCAGGCCGGGCGGGGCCAGGGGGGGTGCGGGGGGACGCAGGGGGGGAGAGGGGTAATCCGGGTAATAAAGAAAAATACCCGGGAAGCGGGCTAATTGTTATAAACTGGGCAAACATGCAAATTGGTAGAACTTGCCCGGCCTTTTAATTGTGGAGTTATCTCGTCGTTAGGCTTTCACGCTGTCTTTGAGAATTTGCGATAAACTGTTGTGTTTTTTAATTATTTTCATGTACACTAGTTTAAGTAAAAGGGTAATTTTTCATGTTTTTATAATATTGCGCGTGCATTTTTAAATAAAATACAATTTTGTATTTGATTCAAGCGAACAGAAATTTTGGCCCCACACTGGTAATCGCATTCTTTTCAATTGTTCCGTTTTTCAGTTACCTATCAATGTAATCTAACAGATCAAAAAACCATTTAAATTAATCACATCCTAACTACAATTAGTTTTGCTGCTCTTGAAACGATCCTATGACAAATACATTTAAATTTGTATCCGTGTCACCTACCTAACAATATTTTTATATCATGTATTTAAAAATTAAAATATAATTATAATATCTAAAAATATTCTTAATATCTCAAATAGTCAAATATCTCATGCTTATACATTTATTTGTAAATCTACAGCCATAATGTTAATAATTCTGCTTCGAATAAACCCGCATTTCGCGTGCAAACAAAGCAACATTGAAATTTTTGTTCCACGAAGAGTTGCAAACTTGTATTGAATGCAACTGACAAACAGACAGTTCTCACTTCTTGCTTGTCTTTCTGTTCATTTACAAGTTTTTGCGAACCTTTAATATCGCGCTTTGCAGTGTACTTTTCGATAATACAAGCAAGTGAAGTTAAACAATGGATTATATTGATATTGTTGTAAGAAATATTATAAAATTATTAAAGTTCTTTAAAAGTATAAAAGTATAATTTTGTGTTGTTTATTCTATTAATTTGTTTTTAACAGGGTTGATGTACCCAAATTACTATTTTAAATTAAGTAAAGTAAGTACCTATTTAAACAATACTGAGAATTTAATTTGTAAAACAAAATTGTAGATAATATTATTATATTACTCTTGTTGTTATTTTTATTCCGATTTCAGCATGATTTGACTAAATTCATTTTGCGTAACAAAATATATTATAACAAGCTTTCATGAATTTCAATATAAAAATATATCCAATGTACACAACTTGTTTGATTTCTTTCTTAGAATAGACATTTCAAGTAAAATATGAATATTTGCGAGAAATATTAAAGTGAAACTCATCCAAATGATATTTAAATAACGGCAAAGGACTGTCAGACCTAAATAAATACGTGTCTAGCTGAAACATAAATGGGAACATTTTCATGATAACATCATATTTATTTAATTTCTTTGCCATTTTATATTAAATTATCTTTAGTAATTGTTTATTCTACATTTAGACTCTTTATGTGTTATAATAAAGACCTTTTTGCTTTAATAATAACACGAGAATATTATTGCAACCATAAAGTAGTGAAGTTTTCCAGCCTTTTTAAAATTGTGAAAAATAGGAGACTGCAGGCAAAAGGCAGAGTTATCTACATGTGTAAAGTAAGTATAGGTGTAGTTTCTAGTAATATAAATACTAAAACTAACAAAAACTTATGTGAATTTAGGTTCAGGATGAAAATATTTACGTAAATTTAGTTTTGCGTAGTAACTTAATCTGTGGCTTTGCATAAAGTCGTAACTGACTGTTTAGAATTCTAATATGTAATAGGTATTATAAATGCGAAAGTTTGTGAGGATGTGTGTGTGTGTTTGTTACTCTTTCACGCAAATACTACTAAACCGATTATAATGAAATTTAGCATACATATAGAGGGTAACTTGGATTAACACATAGGATAGGTTTTATCCCGGAAATCCCACGGGAACGGGAACTATCCGGATTTTTCTTTAAAAACGCGGGCGAAGCTGCGGGCGGAAAGCTAGTTAGCATATAAAGGCTAATGAACTAGTTAATTATTTTGTATGAATATAATGCTAAAATTTTGTCAATAACTTTAATTTATATTAGGTCAAAACATTTCCAGTTCAAGGGAATAAATAAAACTCCAAAATAAATTATAATTATTTATTATTACTCAATGATTCTTTGGTATTAATCGTCTGATAAATGCTATTTAATAACTAGAAACATTCCACCTTAATTACCTACACCATAAACCACATGATCTTTGAAAATTATCGTGACTTCTTGATAGATTGCTTGTTTTGAAGCATATTTTATTTCAAAATACTCAAGACGCAGTAATGTATCCTGACATAAAATTCTATCTTCAAATTTCTCCTTCTAGAAATTGATTCTTCCAGAAATTTCCTGATTTTCAGTTGAAGCCATAATTCCTTCTTCTATACTTGTTATAGGTTTTGTTCCAGAATCTGACAGAATCTTCGTCCCACATGAGAGCCGTGGTGATGTGGTGGTCGATGACCAGCGCTGTTGGGTTCCAAGATCTGCTGGGCTTCCATTTTACTGGCAGCAGTTTGGTTGTGGAGGGAGTAGGGTCTCTGCAAGATATAATAGATACATGAATACTACTTATATTAAAAATACAAAAGTTTGTATGTTTGTTACTCTCACACAAAAACTACTGTACCGAATTTCATGAAATTTGGCACAGAGATAGAAAGTAACTTTAACAAATAGAATAATTTTATTCCGAAAATCGCACGGGAAAGGGAATTATGCGGGTTTTCTTTGACTATATATACGGACGAAGCTGTGGACGAAAAGCTAGCGTCTAATAAAAGGAAAACTAGATGTAGTATAGTAGTATGTATAATATTATCATCTGTGACTAGAATAATCTAGGTATTAATGAATGTCTAATCAAGTAGTGACGATTCTTGGACGATTCCATACATTTAGTTTGCAATTTGCATTCATCCTCTGTGACTCTTCATGCATTTCTCTAATGCTCTAAAATTTATGTAATTTTTAATTCTTATTAGTTATTACGGTTACTGTTTATCCTGGCATTTACTTCTTAGATTCACTACCTACTAGAAAAAATAGGTGTTAAGTGTCATGTAATATCTGTATGCAAAAAGTTATTCTACAATTCAAAGTGCAAGCTTCAAGATGATTTTGTGAAACATCCAATAAGTGTTTTTATAGAATCAGTAACTGTAGTCGCTTTATATTTCTCAGCTATCACGATCCTAATCATTTCCTTCCATAAACAGAGAGCAAAACAATAATCATAAAGCGAATCAATCACAAGCCCCAAGCGACGGTAATCAATAAATTAATGCGTGCCAATGAAGCTCGTGGAATCCGTGATTTCCCATACAAATGATATTACATTCCCGTAAATAAAATTGCGATATTATAACGAAAACGTGAGCGGCGTGTTAAATGGACCATGCTTCATAATTTGCTTTTTTTTACGCAACAGCACGTTTCATTTAAAAGTGGACTGTAAATATTGGATATCCTTCCTCTGTGTATATCGTCTTATAAATACGTTTTTTAGAATGGTCACTCCATATCGTTTTGCGTTGTATAGCTATAGGTAATGCAGAATAATTGTATTATGTATTGTTGAAAGAAAGAAAGAAAAGTTTATTTATTTATAGTTAAGTATAGCACAGACTAATAATAATATACTACGTATACAAGTTATAGTTATAAAGATATAGTTTTGTTGCTATTATGTGCTCGTTTTTCTTGTGTTATTTGGAGTCGCCCATATGTTGCGATGTTATTGTGTTGTTGGTTTTGTTCAGTGCAGATTTATCGAATGTATGTTTTTAACATACGGGCAGTGGAACGCGTTAGGATTTGTTGGATCGAGTGATGTTATCGATTAATTATTTATAGAGATATTGAAGGCTTTGGAGAGGACCATTTTGTCTATTATTGAGTCTTACGCTCAATATTAAAAATCTCCGTCTGACAAGGGAAATAAGTTAAAGGTTATTCTTATACAATATCAGCAATCGATGCATATTTTTAAAAGTACTTAGGATTTAGACTTCGTAGAGGAAAAAATAATATTTGAGTTCAGAGTTGTAAAATTTTTCGATTTCGTTAACGTCGTTGTGATATTCATGTTAACGGAAATGTATTAAATCTGTCAATGTATACAATTCCTAATGTAGATAATATGTTACCGGAAAAGTGTTAAATTCAGGAATGGTATACATTTTCTAGGAGATATATACAATTCCTAGATTTAACACATTTCCGGTAATATTTATGTAGACATTTGTTTGTAGTGTGTAATGAATTTCAAGATTACGTATTTACATTATAACTGACGCAAAACCAAGATAATTAAAGTCAGTGATGTGATCACGCATGCTTTTAGTGCAAAAAAAACGTTGAAAAAAAGAGAAAAAAAAAAAGATTCTGCTTTATACGTATTAAAAAAAGTTTTGGTTCAATGTGCGTGTATAAATTATAACAGGAAAAAATGATTATAAACTAAAAATAACAATTTTAAATCTCATATAGCACCAGTTCTCACAATTTTTATGTTGTACATTCTACAAAATTGTACGATTAATTGTATGAAAATACTTTGATGCTTGTTACGGTGTCAACTATAGATGTTTGGATTAGGACTATCGTTATTGTTATACTAGAGCACATTTACTGCTTTACCAATCTTTAAAAATCGTAATTTATCGTCGAAAAATCTAAAATACTAATCAACAGATACCGTAGCAAATTCTATTCCAACTATCCGATATCCTTATTTACAAACATTGTGTTTACGTACCCGTATTTAGCGAAGTTTGTCCACAACGTGACCATCCGCTCAATCATTTTGAGCTCAAAATATCTGGTTGGCAACGGGAAAGTATGCGGCTTGAACATATAGAATAACTCATCTGCGTGAGATGCTCCCTTCGTAAAAACAAACTGGGATATAAACTTGGCGTTATTTATAAACCCACTGTATTTAAACAGATAATAATACATCGGCCGGTCGTTCGTTTTCGCGTATAGCTCTGATTCAATCACCGCTGGATATTTAAAATGCAGATCCGAATATAAATTAACCATATCCATAATTAAATCCTCCCTCCCCGATGCGAAATAATACTGATTCATTTCTTCAACAGTTTTGTTTTTGTTCCATTCGGAGGGAAATTCCAAATCTTCCTTGAGAATGTCTCTCGGTGTTTGTGTTAAACTCGTGCCGAAATCTGATGACACGAAATATATTCCTTCACGATCATTATATCCTACTATCATGGGCACTTTGGTATAATTTCCTGAACTAATTATGTCACCTGGATACTCTGTAATCATAGCATCAACACCCGCTATTTCCTTTTCAACGCAGGGTGTAAAGAGTACCTCAGATGTGATTAAAGTCTTTGGTCTTTCGTTTTTCAGTTTTCCTATTAAATCCTCAACTGATCTCCTTGATAATACTTTATAAATTTCAAAAGGGTCACTTCCATTATATCCGAATTCCTTAGCTAAACTACTCGCAGTCTTGACAGGATCGTGCTGGAGACTCCAAGGTGCTAAGGTCGAACCACTTTGAATAATAGCTCTTTGGAAAAGACCATTTGATAGTGGAGAAATAATATGATAAGAGACAGACACAGCCCCTGCGCTTTCACCGAATAAAGTGACGTTATCAGGGTCTCCGCCAAACGCAGCGATATTTCTCTTAATCCATCTTAAAGCTGCGCTTTGGTCTTTTAGACCGGCATTTCCAGGCGCTTCCTTGATGCCCAAACAAAGAAATCCCTCAACGTTAAGCCTGTAGTTGACGCCAACAAATATAACGTTTCTTTCGACGAAGAAATCAGGCCCATAAAGGAAGGCTGTGCCGGTGCCTTCGAAGAAGCTGCCTCCATGGATGTAGACCATCACGGGCAGTTTGTTATTCTTGGCAGTGATGGGGGTGTAGATGTTGAGCTTCAAGCAGTCGGTTTGGCCAGCGACTAAGGGGCCAATCATTTTCTGCGGACATCTGCAATTCTCGTTGATGGCTTCGAAGATTCCGTCCCATTTTGGTGCGGGCAGCGGCGCCTGGAAATTATCAAACAATTTAATAAAGTTTATTATTTTACTTTCTGAATCTTAATTCTACTATCTTAATAGTACTTGTAGCTGAATACATTGTGTACACTTAAAATTTATTTTGAGTCTAGTTAACTCTATTCATCAAATAACGATAATATAATTATTATAACGTTATAATCGTTTTATAATATTTGTCATAATCAGAAAAAAAATTGTCATTAAAGCACTTTTTAGCTAAGGAATGGTTGAAAAAAAAAAACAAATTACCAGCACTTGAATATGACATTTGGCTTGACCTTATGTCTTGAATAAACAATAATATTATGTATTATGAATATTTGAACAGTTTTTATGACGTTCATTGTAATTTTGTACCTACCATAGGTATAAGTAATTGAATGTTAAATTATTTTCAACTTACGTATAGGACAACTTAGTAACAGGAAACTTATTCCTCAATGTATTAAAAATAAACAAAAAATCATAAGCATTCCAGCAGTTTCCAATGTGGGCAAAGTGAACCACACGAATTTTTTTTCCGTAGAATGACCCAGCAATAACGATCTATTTTTAAACCTATCGAATATACCTACACAAAAAAATTAAAAAATTCGGCCAATCATTTGTTTACAAACCCTCTTTTTGTTTACACGAGATTCATATAGGTACAGATTAACGTCAAAACATATATATTTTGGTGTAAGTAGTCTTTTTTATAAACAGCATGAGGAAAATCAAAGTTTTTATTTAAAGTGCGTAGTTATCAGCTATAAAATATGGTAATTATTTCGAATCCTTGTATAGAAATGCAGTTTGAAGAAAAAGGATTATAAATGTTTATATTATACACAAGGTCTTAGTCTTAGGTCACACAATATGTTGTATAGAATATTTTTCAGAAACAGAAGCACCTCTTACCTTGAATATTCCGTATACAAAACAAAAACAATTAACTATATTACAACGAAACTATATTTTATCCTAATAATGACATAAAATCTCACTCAAATTCATCAGTTTTAAAGTTACGTCTCTCCACACAGACACACGTGCAACTGTGTTTTGGAAAATGACTACTTAAAATAATTTCATAACTGATTACACAATACATCCATTTAAATAATATTATACATATTAATAACAAACTAACAAACTATATGAATAATATAAACAAACAAGATCAACAATATTCCGCTCCTTGACATTACGACTGGCATTGAAATTTCAAGGAAGTCTGATTTTGTACTTGTGCTATGACATAGTAAATTACCATAGGCGGAAAATTCTTATGATTATAAATCTATGCAATTAAAGTCAATATGTGGAATTTATTATAATGTCTTTTATTATAAAAACTATTCAATGCACACTATAAAGTATAAACCTAAATATAGGTTTGTATGTATATATTTAATTAACTAAATATGTATTTTTAAAATATGTGTAATTACACTAAGCGATGAGAACGTTAAATGTAAAATGTGTTTAAGTGCATGTTAATTTATTAATGATGTACGAAAAATGTACGTAATAATTAAATTGAATTTGAAACAATAATTTTGTTCATATATTTTTTTTGTTTTTTTCCATATTACAAGAGATAAGTAAAATTTTTTTTACAAAATAAAACAACATTATATTTCATTTCAATACCACATCCATAATTCAATATATAATTAAACAATACTTACTTGAAACCGATTCTTCGCATTAACAGTCCCGTACGGAATACCAAAGTACTGATAAAACTGTCCGTTATCACTAATTCTGCCTCGAAGCAAACCGCTATCAACACGAATCACTGGACTAGGCTCCTTTATCAAATTGGCCACAATCAAAGACAATAATGCCAACCATTTCATCGTTCCATTCCAAATTTAAAACTGACACTTAAAAAAAAAAGAAAAACAATCTTAGTACATTTGGCGCCAATTTATAGAACAGACTATACAATTTTGTTCGCACACACTTTATCGTCGCACACAACAAAGACGTAATAAAAATTTAATATTTTTTCCGTTACTCCGCTCCGGTCAGTCAGGGGATTGTGAACGTTAATTATTATTAAAAACGTATGCAGGTCACAAAAGTCATGTCAAAATGATAATTGATTTATTGGTACAGATAATAAAGTCGATTAATTATTGTAGGACCTCTGTAAATAGCACTTTTTCGCGGTAAATTGATGTTTTTCTTTTTCTAGTGACATGTTAACTATGCGGCTAATAGCGCATTAGTGGGAAATAATGCTATAATTCGCGATGGCCGGTTCAGGTTTAAAAATATACTCAGAGATCCTTAGAAAATATAAAAATAAATTAGTTTAATCGAAATGAAAATGGAATAGAGTTTTTTTAGGAGGGCAACGTTTTTAAATTGTATTATTTTTTCTTGCCATGAAATATATCTGTTTCGTAGGTTTTTGGTAATCTTCTTGATAACAATTAATAATTTGATGCATGATTTAAAGAGCAATTAAATGCTTTTTACCTAGCTTTCTATTCATTAGCAAAAACCGATCTTTATACATTATTTCTACCCTCTGTTTAATCTGAAACATTTCCAGAACATTTCTAGGGTATTTTTCTTTTTTTAATATCTATATTTTTAGCTAAAATCAATTATTTTTTTTTTAATTTATTATCAGAAACAAAAAAGGTTTACATATTATTAGTGTACAGTTGTGAATTAAAAAACCACTGAGGTTTATAGTAAAAATCCACACAATAAATTCATTAGCAAGGATTGGTCGGCCATTTTAGTATGCCATGTCCATGTACATATATATTTTCGGTCATTGCCATGTTTTAGTCTGTGACCAAGTTTTCAATAAGGTATGCCATTCTATAAACATAGCTAAGTACTAACAACGCCAAAGAGTACTATAATAATACGGAACAACGCCTTGTGAATTTTCTCGCGTCAAAAAAATATACCTATAACCAATATTTTTAATTAGAAATTAAAAAGTTTAATATTATAAATTTAAACTGTAATTTATGAATTATAGTATACTAGCTTTCCGCCCGCGGCTTCGCCCGCGTTTTCAAAGAAAAACCCGTTCCCGTAGGATTTCCGGGATAAAACCTATCCTATGTCCTTTCTCGAGTATCAAAATATCTCCATACCAAATTTCATGCAAATTGGTTCAGTAGTTAAGGCGTGATTGAGTAACAGACAGACAGACAGAGTTACTTTCGCATATTTTATAATATTAGTATCTACGGATTAATAAATATTAAAAAAGTTAAACATTTAAATTTTACTGGCATTCTCATTGTTTTAAAAACATACCTACTCGTATTTATGGCTCAATTTCATCAAACTGATCCAGCTATTTCGGATCTCATCTAATATCTATCATCAGGTATAATTCGTTTAACTAAAAAATGTGTCTTTCATATCTCAAGGTGCCTAGACATATTTTGATTGAGGAAATATAATAAAAAATTTAAAAACGTGATACCTACCTAACTATATTTTTATTATCATAATCATAAACCAAAGGTAGGTATAATTTATAATGTTTTTTACACATAAGTACCTACATAGTTACTTAGTTGGCAATCAGTTTTTAATTTTTATGCTGCAATTTAAAAATTATATTGATGATGAATGTTAATGATATAAATAAAAAAAAAAGACGTGTGGCACTCGGGGACTGCCGGGTAAAGCTATTGCTACTATTGCATGCTATCAGTAATAAGCTATGCCTTCAACTTCTTCAAGCAACACCTCCGCGCCCGTCAGAGTGGGGAGCGTGAGGTTTTTCGTTACTAAATTTCTGGATTCGGTCCCCGCGCTCAAGGCCCGCGATAGAAGCTATGCAATTATAGCTTAAAAGAACTTTTCATGTGATGAAAAACAGCGCGATTAATAATCATAATTCATTTCACATTAAAAAAAAATATTTATTTTGTAATTGGACACATATTTGAACAATAACTGATTTTTACGGGTACGGAACTCACAAATTTTATGAGAATTTCCAAAATCCTTTCTCCTCTCACCCACATAAAAAGAAGCATGTCGCAAAATTTTAAGTTGATAATTTTTAATTATTTGAACAGTTCGTTGATCTGCCAGTTGTGTCCCAAATCCCAATAAATACTTTTTTGTTCCTTGCAACGGAATGTAAAAAATGTTTTCTTCTTATATAAAAACTTGACTAAATTGTTATTATTTTATTAATGTTTAAAAAAAGTTAAAAAAAAAATGTTACATAGATACTTAAAATAGATAATAATCCCCTTTAAATCACCTTCGTTGCTTATTATGGTGAGTGTGGTGGATTATGTATTAAAGTCGTAGACATATTATGAGGTTCCTGGAGTCTGATGAATATAGGCAGCTGCGTGACAGCGTTTTCTTTAAAAATTCCTTTGCTCGTGATGCATTGAATTTACGTATTCTTCAACAACAGAGGATTTGGCAAACATTGACAAATAGAGCTCGCATCCTACGGATGTAAGTAAATGAAACAGAAATATGAAAATATTTGCTAACTATTGCAATATTGCCTTGAAAATGACTCATTGGTATAGAGGTTAAAACGTGAATATTGGCTAGTAAGTCCCATTACCACTTTTTAAAGCAGTATAAATTGTGGAAAGGTGACAGCACTATACAGATCGTCTATCACCATCACTTTCCCACACTGGAATTAATACTGCTTCATGTCATTATGGTAACCCCCTGGAGGTTCAGGCTTTATACTTGTAAAAATCTAGTTCTAATAGTTTTTTGTGATGTGGGGCTAATTTATAAATAAAGTAGATGAAAGAGATTTGAAATATGCTCTATATTCACTAAATGAAGTCTATAACTTAAGCATAACGCATATTACTTCAATCTTGACCAGACTTTTTTTATCTCAGTGTTTATTACCACTAGATAGCCCACCACTAGATACTGGATGGAAAATGGATCTGTTTTTTTAGTGTTTGTATTTTTAAATTAACAAAAAATTTATTTCCTTATAACTCCATTTTCTTGCATTATAATATATGGCCAATAAAAATGAATCGTCAAATGTGTTGCTTATCGTAAAACTTGAGAACGGCACGACCAATTTGGCCAATTTTTTTAACGTTCTTGATATGACATTTGGAAGGTTTTTATGGAGAGATAACACGAAAAAGGAGTTATAGGGCAGAACAACGTCTGCCACGGTAAGTTAAAATTATGTAAATTCATGCAAGTACGTAATATTATCAAAATCCGATGAAGCCATGAGTGATACACATGAACAGACGGTCTGATTTTAAATATTATTAAAATAGGCAATTTTAGAGTCACGTTCATGACATTAGGCAAACGTATTGTCTACTTTTCCTTGACATATCGTGGACTATAATAATAATTATTGTATTGTGGAAAATAAACCAGTTTCATCTACGTTATTTATAACAGATAGTTAAACCAGCTATTTCACTCGTGTTTTATTTAATTCTCAATTCTCAGAAATGAGTACGGATAGTTAATATAGACTTTGAAGTTTGAGCCATCTTTGAGCCTTTTTAAGAAAAATTGCTCTCCCTATTGAAATTACACAAGCAAATATTTAGAACGACGTACTCTTTGATTTTTTTACTCCTACGATATTAATTCAGTTATTTATTGATTTTTTAATAGAAAAAAATAATTTAATTGAAAAGTTTTCCATTGGTAGCTTTGAGCAAGAATTTTCCGTTTACAATATATTCCATACCACGTAGTACTCTTTATTCTTTCTTCAAATAAAATTAGTGATTAAAATTAAAAAATTGTTGTTATTGAAATCACATATGGATAAAATTTATAATTGAAATGTATTTATTTACAGTTTAATAATTTTTTTTCAATATTTGAATTTTTTGGATTGTATACTGGGGTATGGTTCAGACTGGTATAAAGGGCAAGATAAATTTACGATGTTCTTCTGTAATGTGTGTAAGTTTCATTCCAGAATAAAATATCTCTATCATTCCAAAGTTTTTCCGTGGATAATTGCCTATCGATGACCAAAAGTTGAGGGTCGGGAAGATTGGCTGGTTGCCACGTCATAGGAACTAATGCAGTTTCTTCAGGCGTCGGGTCACTGAAATATACATACACAGATATTGAAACAACTTTACAATCGTACACTTACGACGTTTACAAAAACCGACTTGGCTGGAAATAATCTAAACTAGATAGTTAGGCCAATAACAACAAGAAATAAAGAAGAAAGTTATGTGACGGGTTTGAACCGTCTTTAGATTACGAATACACTCTCAAATCTAAATGCTGTTTTGCTGCTACCTATTGTTCAAATGCAGTTTTATTTATAAGCTAAAAACCACTTACCTGTATTTAGCGAAGTTTGTCCAAATAAGAGTCAATTTGCCAATCATATTCATTTCTAAAATAGACAATAACGTTGTGCCTTCTCTTTTAAATATATAAGGTAATTCATCAGTATGGGTCGCTCCAGGATATGCACCAAATCCATAGCGAATTTTTAACAGATTCAATAAACCACTATATGCAAATTTGTAAACATATACTGGTTCTTCCATATTCTTAAGCAAAAGATCTATCGTGGCTATAACAGGGTATTTAATACCAGCGTCGCCTTCATATTTTGCTAATGAAAGTACACTTATTCGTTCACCATCTTGATATAGTTCTTTCAATTTAGATGCAGTTGCTTCTTTTTCAGCTGCAGACGGGAATGTTAAATCTCTCGGTAACGCGCTTATAAAGTTGAACTCGTTTCTTTGACGTGAAGTTTCTTTGCCCACAAATAAGTAACCTTCTGCACTGTTGAAGCCCATTATCACAGGAACTTTATTGAATTTACCGCTGTTGATGATATTATACGGACTTTCGGTTATAAACGGTTCCAATCCTATAGTTTCTTCAATACAGGGAACAAAAACATTTTCTGATTGTACGATATTACCAGTATTCCTGGGCACCTTAGCGCTCAGTAACTCTTTGATTGTTTTTCGTTTAAATATATTTACCAACTCATACACGTCATTTGTGTTGATTCCCATTTGAGCTGCTAATCTGAATGCTGTTTTTTTCGGCTCGAATTGTCCATTCGAATATGACATTGCTGATCCACTCTCAATAATAGCTCTATTGAAGAGACCCGCTGACATGGGAGATAACATGTGATAGACTACTGACGCAGCACCGGAACTCTCACCAAATAATGTTATAATATCAGGATCTCCTCCAAAAGCTCTGATATTATTCTTCACCCATCGAAGCGCCTCCACTTGGTCCTTCAAACCCATATTACCAGCAGCTTCCTTTATTCCCAAGCAAAGGAACCCTAGCACGCCGAGCCTGTAGTTAAATGTAACTAAAATAACTTTGCGTTTTACCAAATTTTCAGGTCCGTAAATACTTGGCATGCCGGAACCAGTTTTGAAACCACCACCATGAATGAATACCATAACAGGGTAAAGCTTATTTTCAGATTTCAAAGGTGTGTAAACGTTCAAGATTAGGCAGTCCTCGTCTCCAATGATTAAATTATCGGTGGAGTTTTGTGGACATTTTTTATCATCGATAACTGCATCAAATGTACCGTTCCATTTTGGAGCTGGGTTGGGAGGCTGTAAATACAATTTCTGTTATTATTTAGAACGCGCAGTTAATCTGCAAGCTTGTTATAAGCATACTTGCCTGAAACCTTTCAGCTGTCGCGTATGGTATCCCAGTGTAGCGGAGATGTGACCCGTCCAAAGCCACGGATCCTCTGAGGAGGCCACTTGACACTCGCACTGGCGATGTCGGTGGTCCTGAACTCGCACTTGACAATGTGATCAGCACAGCCAGCGCGAGCAATTCCATATTTTCTATCTAAAACTTAACAGCACAATGTGTAAAAGACCGAAATGTGATTGTTATAAACTGGAGATAAACGAGTTTTTAACGAGAAATTGGGTATTTTAAATTGTAAAGTAACGTAGCATCTCTTATATTAAAATGATACGTACTTTGAGATAGCAATTGATAATGAAGAATGTTTTAAATTTTTAAAATTTTTATGCTCGATCTATGGATATTTTTAACAAACCGTTCGATAAGAACGGTTTGTTAAAAATATTTGTCATTTTTGAAATGAATTAACTAATTTTCCCACCTGTTTCATCTGCCTCGCTTTTAAGACTTTAAATATAATCAACGGTATATCGATAATATATAGGTACAAATTTATTCATTACCAAAACAATGATAAATTTTTAATGAGATTTAACAATTCATGAACAAGAACTAAGTAATTAAAATTTGGATAGGTTTTACGTAATTATGAACCTTGATCACCTGATATATGGAAAATGGCCCATTGACCAAGCTTAGCGGGTATAGGCGTACGCTGATAGTACATACTAATACTACCCAATCGTGCATATTTCATCTGTCAGAAAATAGGTGAGGTCTGGCGGCCCTGGAATCTTGGAATACCTTATTTCTATTAAATAGTGCTGGTAATTTTATTCAGATAATATAGAGGCAGCTATTTATTCCTTTGTCTGATATCAGTGAAGAAAATAGTTAACATTCAATTCGCAAAATGGTATTTTTATATTGCATATCGACGATGAAGTGTCAATATATGCTAACTACAAAAACTACATTTTTCAGTAGACGAAAAAAACGTTTTATTTCTTTTTCGTTACTGTTTTTAATTCTTATTTTAGCTAACGTTCATTATAAAAGGATATTAGATATCATGGAATCATTTATTAAATGTAACTTCACAGCTTTTTAAAAAAACATGGAGATATTAGATATTGCTTGTAATTGTATTTAAACAGGAAGCCGTATTTTTTAGATACAATTTATTGCCAATATACTTAGAAGAAATTGTTCTAAAGATTACAACATTTTTTTATTTCAATATTAGGTTTTTGTATCAATACTATAGTAAAATGTTGATTTAAAATCCTGTCACTACACGTGATTATGCTCGAAGATAGTGATTTGAATATAAAACATTATTTCAATTTGTTCAACTTCATATTATGGACGAGATGTTCTTGCTGCTTTGGTTATAGTAGTATAATCACTTGGAACGTAAATTTCTTTGTTCTTAAGTTGGCGTTCAAGTCAAGAAATATAAGATACAGCTAGATGAACACACGTCAGAGCACAACAGCGTCGAAAATTTACTCATCTTCACGGACGGGTCCAAGACTGAAAATGGCACGGGTGCTGGGGTCTTCTCTGAGTAATACGGTGTCTGACCCCATAATACAGTCTTTCAGGCTGAATGCCTAGGACTTCTACTTGCAGCTTCAGCCATAATCAAAAGGAAAGTAACAATTTTTCGATTCGGATCCTATCGGATAGCAAAGCAGCACTCATGACAATCAAAACCCATGAAATCACTGCAGGGTTAATTCTAGAGTTTCACCTAGCCCTAACTAGGGTATGTGATCTGGGAAATTCCCTAGTACTACAATGAATAAAAGGACACAGTAACTCACGAGGAAACGATGCTGCTGACATATTAGCCAGAAGGGCATCTGAAACACCGGTCATGGGACCTTTTCCCATTATACCGCTACCTGCAAGCTGGATCCGGCGGATGATTACCCAGCTCACTAGCACTGCACAAAAAGCAGAATGTTTAAGCAGATCTGATTGCAAGCATGCCAGAGAAGCCCTAACAAACATTGACTCTAGACTTGCACGTCATATTCTCAACCTACGCAGAGTGCAACTACGTGTAATAACAGGGACCCTCACAGGGCACGGCCCCTTCGACAAACATCTCTTTAATTTAGGGATCACAGACAGTCCGCTATGCAGAGCATGCATGGCGTCCGAGGAAAAGGCAGCACACGTCATCATGGAATGTACGGGGGTTGCGGAGTACAGGGCAAGACACCTGGGGTCTCCCGGGTCCCTCCCTGAAGCCTTCGGCAGCCCTTCCAAGCTGCTTGGCTTCATGTGCTCGGGTGGTTTCAGTTTTAGCTGGTTTCCCCCACCTCCCTCTCTCACGCAAAATAGGCGCTTGACCTCGAGGCTCGAGTTGCGGAGAAATGCCCGTATATTATTATAAGTTGGCGTTCAATGGTGCTATGAGCTGAATCGCATTCCATTTGTGTGTGACCGGGTTCTAAAAACTTTTGAGTTATGGTAATATTATACTTTTAACTAAAATATAATAGTGCGTTCGACATAACTGCGTTGCGATTTTGGTAAGTGCATCCGTCAGAAAATATAATAATAGGCAGCTGTTGGCTAACACAATGCTTTACCAGGTAATTAATTACAAACGAAACAAAAGTGCTAGACGTCAGGTCAGCAGCTGTTTCGTCAAACCAGTAACATGTACAATGCTTAGTAATTTAATTGACTCTACGAACAATTTGTTGGTATCTTTACGCGCATAATGCGATGGTAGTTTTGGAAAAGCATCAAAAAACTCATCAAGAATGGCAACTTTTCGATGGTTTGTTGAGTTTGATGGAGAAGCACGTGTTAGGATACTTTCTTCTTGGTTTGAAAGCATGCCAAACTCACCACTTTTAACCCAGGAATAAACTGTAAATGAGCCCAAGGAAAGCGTGCTTAAAAACATAGAGCGGACGCGTCAGGGTGTACTTAGAATTATAACGTCATTATTGCCAGCAAAAATGACGCAACTTTTGTTATAAGGTATTGCTACACTTTAATATTTGCTCAAATTGACTGTTTACAGAGAAATGACCTTTATGGGCCTATGTATTACTCTATTTTAAGTACGAAAATGCAATAAAACGAAAATCGCTAAAATGTTAGTTAGGAGGTATTGATACTTCATCGTCGATATGCATTTTGTTTTCTTCAAAACAACATTTGAATGTAAACCTTGTGTAATAAAGAATAAGGTATAGAATAAGCATCATTATAAAAATATTACATTTTGTTGAATAAATTAAGTTCTGCGGGTTATTAATAGTTAATTGTTCGTTTTTCATTACATTTGCTGAAAATAAATTCTTAAAATGTTCAATTAACTATGATAAATTTACCATGATCATTACGAAAATGATTTTTTGTTAGAAATTATTTGTAATCGTCCTATTCGTAGTAAACACAGCTCACAGCTGAGATACAATTGATCTCAACGAGCGACAACATTTCAACATGGCCTATTAGCTCAGCTATTATACATGTCGCGTCAAATTTCTCTTCCACCTTTGATGGAAAAGTACCCTTATGGGATTTATTATCAAGTGCCTGCATCGATAGAGCAGTTGTTTGAGGCATACTGCATTTCTTCCTTTTGATTTCTAACAGTATGCATAAAATTTTTGACGTGACAACGTCTTATAATTCGATAGAGTCGGTTGCACACACGAAAAAACATGACTCATGCGGCGTTACCTTGCTTTGAGGCGTTCCACGTAAGGCTTGAAGTGCAAGCGAGAGCGCGGAACGAGCGACAAAGAAGCACAATCGGACGTTGTCACGTTCAATCGTCAGTAAACCGACTTTACAGACAACCAATTTTTTTACGCCTAAACGGAACTTGGAAATTATGGGCCTTTTAATCGCTACACTAAAACTTAAAGGGGATTGAAATATACACTTTTTTTCTGAAAGATGAAACAATTTTTTTTTCAAATACCAATCATGCAACATTAATGATTCCGAGAAACAAAATAGATTCAGTAATTAATGACAATAACACAACAAATATGCAAACTACATAATTATTCAGTCATAATATGTTTTATTGTGTAAGTTGCACAAAGTATTATTCATACGATGCAGTAAATACCATCATTATTTAGTTTTTTAAACAACCATAAAAACAGAAACAGACAAGAATAAAAATTTTAACAATTTTTTTTAACTATTAATGTACTACCTACATTTTACAACAGGAAATAGGCACATAGAAATGACAGATAAACTTAAATTTTATTTATGTTTAAATATAATTTTTGGATTTTAGTCTTGATTTATACGGATTTTATTTTAAGCACACAAAATGAAGTACTTAGTCATAGGTTATGCTGTTCTTCTATAATATGTGTAAGTTTCATTCCAGAATAAAATATCCCTGTCGTTCCACAAACTTTCTGTGGACAATAATTGCCTGTCGATGAACAGAAGTTGCGGGTCAGGAAGATTGGCTGGCTGCCACTTCATGGGAACCAATGCAGTGACTTGGGGAGTGGGGTTGCTGAAAAAAAAAACACCAATATAAATGAAAAAATCTATAAAATAGAGCGTGTGTGCCGAGTACACGTGTCAGAAGTGAGACTTCTTTCGCACGATTCAACGATACGAAAAACATCGCCTTACTCCATGACGTGAGGGAATTGCCATGATACGACCTTGAAATTTTACTCTCAACGCGCCTAAAGAAGTTTCACTTCAATACATTTCCTACATCTTAATGACCTCCATGGGAGGGTGGACATATTTACATGCAAGTTGGGTGAATTATCAAAGGTTCTTCTTTATATTATTTGTTATTAATTTATTATTTTTAGATTGTATTTATTATTGGATTATATTTTATTATTGGATTGTGTATATTGTCATTGTATGTCCATTTATTAGATTGTAAGTTTATAAGTTTAAGTTTTTAGTATTAGTATTCGTTTTAATATATGTAAAAGAATTTTAGTTTTAGTCAGTACCGCATTGGGTTAATCCTGTAAAGGTAATTGATGTGTGTGTGAATAAATAAATAAATACATAATAATGTAGAGAAGATAAAAAAATATAGAAAATGTAAATATGAATTAAGCAGCTGATGTTTATTCTGCTAGGTACTAATATCTAAGCTGTTTTTTTTCATGTTAAAGCTGAGTGGAGTCGCTGAATCTATAATGCTTATAAATGTCAGTTCTTGATTCTGTGTAACCTATATGATAAGAGCTTACCCGTATTTGGCAAAATTTGTCCACATCATCGTCATTTTACCAACCATATTCATTTCCAAAACCCATTGTAATGATGTATCCTCATGTTTGAATATGTAGAACAATTCATCGGCATGAGACGCTCCAGGACAAGTACTGAATCCGGAACGAAATTTTACAAGATTCAATAAACCGTTATATGCAAATTTGTAAACATATACTGGTTCTTCCATGTTCTTAAGCAAAAGATCTATTGTAGCTATGACAGGGTATTTTATACCAGCATCACCTTCGTATTTTACCAAAGATCGTATACTCATTTGAGGACCGTCTTGGTACAGTTCTTTTAATATTAATGCAATTGCTTCTTTTTCAGATGTAGTTGGGAATACTAAGTCTCTCGGCATCGCACTTATAAAGTTAAACTCATCTCTTTGACGAGAAGTTTCTCTCCCCACAAAATAGTAACCTTCTGCACTGTTAAAGCCCATTATAACAGGGACTTTATTGAATTTACCGCTGTTGATGATATCATACGGGCTTGCAGTTATAAACGATTCTGATCCTTCTATATTTTCTTCAATACAAGGAACAAAAACGCTCTCTGATTGTACAATATTACCAGTTTTCCTGGGCACTTTAGAACTCAATAACTCTTTAGTTGTTTTTTCTTTAAACAAATTAATTATCTCATGTACACATTTCTTGTATAGTGTCCCATTTGTGCTGCCAATTCAAATGCTATTTCTTTCGGTTCGAATTGTCCAGACGAGTAGGACATTGCAGATCCACTCTCCAAAATTGCTCTGTTGAAAAGCCCTGTAGACATAGGAGATAACATGTGATAGACTACAGATGCAGCGCCGGAACTCTCACCAAACAATGTTATGTTATCAGGATCTCCTCCAAAAGCTCTGATATTATTCTTCACCCATCGAAGAGCTTCCACTTGATCCTTCAAACCCATATTGCCAGCAGATTCCTTTATTCCCAAGCAAAGGAATCCCAGTACGCCCAGTCTATAGTTAAATGTGACTAAAACAACATCATGTTTCATCAAATGTTCTGGTCCATAAATAAGTGGAGAGGCGGAGCCCTCTTGGAAACCACCTCCGTGAATGAATACCATAACAGGGTATAATTTATTCCCCAAAATCAAAGGTGTATATACGTTTAAGTACAGACAGTCCTCGTCTCCCGCAGGCAAAGAATTTGTGGAGCTTTGCGGGCATTTTTTATTTTCATTTACTGCGTCGAATATGCCGTTCCATGTATAGGCTGGTTTTGGAGCCTGTAAATAGAAATTTATTATTGTCTAAAATTTAAGCAGTACTTACGCCTACACGCTTTGTATTTGCATCATCATCATCATCATTATCAGCCCATATTTGTCCACTGCTAGACATATGCCTCAGTCATGGCACGCCATTGAGCCCGGTCGGTAGCTCGCTGTCGCCAGTTTTGCCCAGCAACCCTGCGGATGTCGTCACTCCACCTTGTAGCAGGGCGTTCTACGCTATGTTATTTATTAGCATACTTGCCTGAAACCTTTCAGCTGTCGCGTATGGTATCCCAGTGTAGCGGAGATGAGACCCGTCCAGAGCCACGGATCCTCTGAGGAGGCCACCTGACACTCGCACTGGTAACGTTGGTAGTCGTAAAAGACTTACATTTGACAATGTGGTGAGCAAAAACATCAGCATATTTTATGTCTACAAATTGAAGCACAATCACCAATACATAAGCAATATGATCATTATAATCTAGAATTTTTTTTTTCTATTGTAAAGTAACATCATTGATATTCAGATTAAGTGTAAAGTATGAATATTATCAATACTTTAAATATTATATGGATACAATATTTCTTGTTAGGCCTTTACCATATGCTGAGTGATCAAATGATTAATAAAATAATGTACCTTCTTCACCTGCCTCGCTTTCAAGTCTTTGAGTAAAATCAGCGATATCTCGATATTATATAGGAATTAATTTCCTATAGTAACTGTTCATAAGTTAAATTAGATTTAAATAATTCATGAACTACTTAACATTTCGACAGTTCCTTCATTTTTATTTAAAGAACTAATTTAGTTTTCTATGTTAATTGTTTTGTTCACAAGCCTCCTTATACCCAATTTAAAATCACACTTTATCATAAAAATAAATAAAATTCATATAATGTTGTAAATTGTTACGACACAAGATTCTATGTATAAATCGTAAAATGTATGAATGTTACAGTAATTTGTGAAAATATATGCCAATTTGAAGAGCCCATCACTTCGAGTGCAACATGCAATGAGATTAGTGCATCCAACAAACAAAATATATACTCTTCAGCTCTATTAAGTAGTATTGTAGATAAGTTTAATTATATACGTACCACCATTGAAGTGATATATTTAATCTGAAACTCGTAAAAATTGGAAATTATTTTCAGATTTTCTTCTATGGTGCCTTTTGGTAAACCCCACGAAAAAACAGGCATTTTGAAATCATAGACAGACTGAAAATTTATTTGAACATGTTTATTTATATTTAGAACGAATACTTGGATTTTGGTGTTGAAATCTTACATAATATATAGGGGCATGTGGGAGAATTCGGTTATGCTGTTCTTCTATAATTTGTGTAAGTTTGATTCCAGAATAAAATGTCTTTATCGTTCCATAGTTTTTCTGTAGATAATTGCCTGTCGATGACCAGAAGTTGCGGGTCGGGAAGATTAGCTGGCTGCCACTCCATGGGAACCAATGCGGTGACTTGTGGTGTCGGGTTTCTGAAAATATTTTAAGAAGCCTAAATGGAAGAAATCTATAGAAACATACACAAGAAATGAAATAAAAGAATTACCCGTATTTAGCGAAATTTGTCCACATTAGTGTCATTTTTCCAATCATATTCATTTCCAAAAGCGATAGAACCGTTGTGGCCTTCGGCTTAAATAAGTAAAGCAATTCATCGGCATGAGAGGCTCCAGGATAAGCAGCGAATCCAGAAATAAATTTTACTAGATTCAATAAACCACCGTATGAAAATTTATAAACATATACTGGTTCTCCCATATTTTTAAGCAAAATATCCACTGTAGCTATAACAGGATATTTAATACCAGCATCGCCTTCGTATTTCACTAAAGATTGTACAGTCATCCGTGAACCGTCTTGATATAGTTCTTTTAATCTCACTGCAGTTGCCTCTTTTTCAGATGTGGACGGGAATATTAAATCTCTCGGTAACGCGCTTATAAAGTTGAACTCGTTTCTTTGACGTGAAGTTTCTTTCCCCACAAAGTAGTAACCTTCTTCATTGTTAAAGCCCATTATGACGGGGACTTTATAGAATTTACCGCTATTGATGATATCATACGGGCTTGCAGCTATAAACGGTTCTGATCCTTCTATAGTTTCCTCAATACAAGGAACAAAAACATTATCTGACTGTGCAATGTCACCAGTTTTTCTGGGTACTTTGGCACTCAATAACTCTTTAGTTGATTTTTCTTTAAATATATTTACTATCTCATTCACATCTCTTGTATTGTGTCCCATTTGCGCAGCCAATTCGATTGCGATTTCTTTCGGCTCAAATTGTGCAGAAGAATATGAAATTGCGGTGCCACTCTCAATAATAGCTCTATTGAAAAGCCCTGTAGACATAGGAGATAACATGTGATAGACTACGGATGCAGCGCCGGAACTCTCACCAAACAATGTTATGTTATCAGGATCTCCTCCAAAAGCTTTGATATTATTCTTCACCCATCGAAGCGCTTCCACTTGATCCTTCAAACCCATATTACCAGCAGCTTCCTTTATTCCCAAGCAAAGGAATCCTAATACTCCAAGTCTATAATTAAATGTGACTAAAATAACATCATGTTTTACTAAATGTTCCGGTCCATAAATAAGTGGCGAGCCGGAGCCATCTTGGAAGCCACCTCCGTGAATGAATACCATAACAGGGTAAAGTTTATTCCCCGATTTCAAAGGTGTATAAACGTTTAAGTACAGACAGTCTTCGTCTCCTATGATAAATGCATTCGTAAAGTTCTGTGGACATCTTTTATTTTCATTAACTGCATCGAAAGTGCCACTCCATTTTGGATCGGGCTTTGGGGGCTGTAATAATAATAAAAAAATAAATCGTTTATTTGCAATTAAATAGATTTTTGTTATTGTTTAGGAGAAGCAGTAAGCTTGCTATTAGCATACTTGCCTGAAACCTTTCAGCTGTTGCGTATGGTATCCCAGTGTAGCGGAGATGTGACCCATCCAGAGCCACGGATCCTCTGAGGAGGCCACCTGACACTTGTATTGGCAATGTCGAGGGCCGTAAAATGCTCGCACTTGACAGTGTGGTGAGCAGAAACATCAGCATACTTTATGTCTAGAAATTTATAGGACAATAATAACACTTTACGTGGCATTTGTGATAATTTCTAGAAATTGGAGTATAATTACAATTATAAAGTAGATGTTGAATGATGCATAAAGTATAAAAGTTTAGATATCAACACTTATGATATTAAATAAATGTAGTCTGTTGTCTTCTGTGGATTAATGGTTATAGCTAAATAAATATACCTTCTTCATCTGCCCGCTTTTAAAACTTTGGGTATAATCAACGATATCTCGATATTATATAGGAATTAATTCACTGTAGTAACTGTACAGATAAGTTTAACGAGATTTTAATAATTCATTAACTAATTAACATATTTTCGATAGTTCATTCATTTTTTATTTATAGAACTCATTAATTTTTCTATGTTAATAGGCTTAGTCTACAAGCCCCTTAATCCCAAAAGGAATGAGTTTAATCACATATACTCTCTAATCTACTAATATCTCTTGTATTCGATTTTTTTAAACTAAAAAATCGGTTTATCGGTTTAGTTTATATTACCTACAATTTTAAAACGGTTTTCACATTCTATAGACTTTTTTACAATGGAATATTTTCAATTATACACGAAAAAAAGGCATTATGAAATCAGACTATTAAATGTCATTGAAACATGTTTATTTATGTTTAGAAAAAATCTTTGGTGATGTAGTAAGGGGAAAATTTAGTTTATGCTGTTCTTCTGTAATACGTATAGGTATCATTCCAGAATAAAATATCCCTGTCGTTCCACAGACTTTCAGTGGATAATTGCCTGTCGATGACTAGAACTTGAGGGTCGGAAAGATTGGCTGGCTGCCACTTCATGGGAACCAAAGCGGTTTCCTGGGGAGTAGGGTTGCTGAAAACAATTAAATATGCCAATCTTAATGGAAGTAATATACAGACATAAACCAAAAGTAAGTATTATACTTACCCATATTTTGCGAAATTTGTCCACATAAGAGTCATTTTACTAATAATATTCATTTCCAATAGGGACAGTACCGTTGTGCCTTGTGGTTTAAATATGTAAAGCAATTCATCAGCATGAGATGCTCCAGGATATGCTCCGAATCCATAACCAAATTTTACCAGATTCAATAAACCGTCGTATGCAAATTTGTAAACATACACTGGTTCTTCCATATTTTTAAGCAAGAGATCCGCTGTAGCTATAACAGGGTACTTAATACCAGAATCGCCTTCATATTTCACTAAAGATTGTACAGTCATCCGCGAACCGTCTTGATACAGTTCTTTTAATCTCGATGCAGTTGTTTCTTTTTCAGATGAAGTTGGGAAAATTAAATCTCTAGGTAACGCGCTTTCAAAATTAAATTCTTCTCTTTGACGAGAAGTTTCTTTTCCTACAAAAAAGTAACCTTCTGCACTGTTAAAGCCCATTATAACAGGGACTTTATTGAATTTACCGCTGTTGATGATATCATACGGACTTGCTGTTATAAACGGTTCAGATCCCTCAATAGTTTCTTCAATACAAGGAACAAAAATATTCTCTGATTGTACGGTGTCCCCAGTAGCCCTGGGTATTTTAGCACTGAATAATTCTACAATTGTTTTTTGTTTAAATATATTTACCAACTCATGCACATCTCTTGTGTTGATTCCCATTTGTGCTGCTAATTTGAATGCTATTTCTTTCGGCTCGAATTGACCAGACCAGAATGACATTGCAGATCCACTCTCCATAATGACTTTATTAAAAAGCCCTGCGGACATAGGAGATAACAAATGATAGGTTACAGATGATGAACCGGCACTTTCACCAAATAATGTTATATTATCAGGATCTCCTCCAAAAGCTCTGATATTATTCTTCACCCATCGAAGCGCCTCCACTTGGTCCTTCAAACCCATATTACCAGCAGCTTCCTTTATTCCCAAGCAAAGGAACCCTAGCACGCCAAGTCTGTAGTTAAATGTGACTAAAATAACATCATTTTTGACTAAATATTCTGGCCCATAAATAAGTGGCGAACCGGAGCCCTCTTTGAAACCACCTCCGTGAATGAATACCATAACAGGGTAAAGTTTATTTCCCGATTTCAAAGGTGTATAAACGTTTAAGTGTAGGCAGTCCTCTTCCCCCGTGACCAACGGTTCTGGGAATTTTTGTGGACATCTTTTAAGTTCATTGACTGCATCGTATATACCTCTCCACTTTGGGGCGGGTTTGGGAGCCTGTTAAAATGAAATTGTTTTATTAAGATGAGCAGTTATGCGTTAGCTTTGAAAAGCTATATTTGTATATACTTGCCTGAAACCTTTCAGCTATCGCGTATGGTATCCCGGTGTAGCGGAGATGTGACCCGTCCAAAGCCACGGATCCTCTGAGGAGGCCACCTGACACTCGCACCGGCAATGTCGGCGGTCGTAGGAGACTCGCACTTGACAGTGTGACGAATAAAAACAGCACTTGTAATATCATGTTTATGTCTAAAAATCAATTATAATTTAAAATGTAACACTGAACTGACATATAAATTAGCAGACCGTTATAAGCCATGGTTGTATAATTGAGATAAAGCATTCTAGATATTTAGGATATTTCCAGTTATGAAGCAATATATATCGGATATAAAAAGTATAATAGTATTCTTTATGATAAAGCTTAAAAATAACATTGATGAATATATGGTAAATGCCAAATGTTGTTTTTATGTCTGTACCGTGGATTGAGTCATCAAATGGTTCGCTAAATAAAATAATAATTATTGTACCTGCTTCATCTGCCTTGAATTTGAGTCTCCGAGTAAGATATTATAAAACATATCTCTGTGTTATATAGGAAATCATTCATATTGTGGCAACTATTGCTGATAATTTTAATGTTATGTTAACAATTCATAAACTTATTAACATTTCAATAGGCTGTACTCGTATATGTAATAAACGTAATATGTTAGAAATAACATAATGTAAAACATTAGAACATTGTATTAGGAACTAAATACTGACGTTTTGCTTACGTCCTTTAGTTAAATGCATTCCACGTGCTTATTTTCATCTTTATACTTCTATCTATACTAATATTATAAAGAGGAAAAGTTTGTATGTATGTATGTATTGTATGGTTTTCACGCATAAACTACTGGACCGATTTTGATGAAATTTGGCACAGATAATCTTTAGACCCTGAGAAAGAACATAGGCTACCTTTTATTGCGAAATATGTACCACGGGCGAAGCCGGGGCGGACCGCTAGTATTATAATATATACTTGCGTTATATGTTTTATCTTTTTAAAGTGAAACTTCTTTAGGCGCGTTGAGAGTCAAATTTCAAGGTCACGTCTTGGCAATACCGTCACGTCATGCAGTAAGGCGACGATTTTGGTATCTTTGAATCTTGCCAAAGAAGTTTCACTTCTGATACGTATGCTCGGCACACACGCTCTTTTTTACTTTTCATGGATTGAAAAGGAATAGTAATTCTGCGTTGGTTTTCCATCACACCATGAACAAGTTATTTGTTAAAATCTGGCACTTCTGAGAAATTTTAATTTACGTTCCGTTGAATTAATTTAGTGGCTCATGAATTAGTTAGGCTAATTTGCTCTGTTTTTACATAGGAATGCGATATACCTATATTTTGCTTACATAGTGATTAAGATAACTTACTGTTATCAATGTATTAGTGAGTGTTAGAAAGGAGAAATTCGTGATTCAATCCTGAGATAAAAACTTACACTAATTTGTAAAAAATTACGTCCACGCTAATAATATAAATTCGAAGGTATATCAGGTCAGGTCAGGTCTCTGTCTGTCTGTCCCTTCTTCACGCCACTAAACCGATTTGGATGAAATTTCGTACCAATTGTTTGAAACCTGAGAAAAGACATTGGGTAGGTTTTATCCAGGAAATCTCATGGATGCGAGAACTATCCCTTAACTGCGCGGGTGAAGTCGCGGGCGGAATGCAAGTGTAAATATAAAGTATAGGCTAGTATATTATTTTGTGTGCTTTTATACTAAGAAACTTGAACCCAGAGTTAATCATAAGGTTCAAGTATATACCAATGTTATAAGAGACTTTGATAGTGACTTTAAATTGTATAATTAACATTGTTTCTATTTTTATAACGTATTATTTTCAGTTCGAGTAATCATACAGTTATCTACCTATTACTTTGTCTGCTATACAGGGTGTCCCACCACCATTGTACTAAGCTCAAAGAGACATCGTTTTTCATACACTGATTACTTACATAAAAAAAAAATTAAACAACAAAAAATGGCGTTTATTTTTTTTACGTTCCTTAAACTTTATGTTTTCATCCCTAGCTTCGCGTATCCGGCATTTACCGATCCGCAAATGTGGACATTGTGTCTATGAAAAATGGAAAAGATGATCTTAAACGTAAGTGTGCGTACAGATGGCAAAAGTGGGCGAGTTGTCAGTTAGGTACACATAGAATTTTAAAAATTTATCTAAGTACTAGAAAGAAGTGCGTCTGGAATTTCATGAATATTTTTTACTTATTCAGCCTATGAAAAACTATAAGTCCCTTAGATCTTAGTATACCGACGATAGGACACCCTGTATAAGAAATTAGCAGCCATATCTGAAATTTTGTTTTTATATCGTTACATATTCATTGTGTTTATTTCCAAACATCCTTTGAAATTAGACCTTCTCTTGTAAAAGATAAGGTTCAGAATTGGCAAGTGTTAAAGTAAAAATTAGTTGTTTAAAGTTAATTCTGCGGGTAATTAATAAAGTGTAAAAAACCCGGCTAGTAACGGCTGAATTCAATTTGATGAGTTTTCGATACATATAAAATTATATTCAGAAAGAAAATTAAAATAATTTTGCTTTTTGTTGTGTAGGTATTATACACAAATTATATAAGTAGGAAGAAGGTTTTTTATACATACAGCCTATCAATACTTCAATTAGCGTTAATTGACGTATACCTACACTATACAATATACATATTGGAGACATTATTAAAAAAAAATTCAAAATAAACTATCTTCTATTAAATAATGTAATAACAATGAAATGTAAGACTTTGCGCGTCTTGCACTTTTTAATAATATAGGTACGTAATAAAATAATAAATAGTTTACATTACTTACCATTCCCTTCTTTTTTGAAGTCGGTTATACAACGTCTTGTTTTTTCTATTGTCGTTGCATGTGTAAACTATATCATTGAGTCTTATTTTTAATTACTATTTCTCAACGATTATTGTTTATTATTATGATGTAACTATGTTTATAATCCTCAAGGTTTTCTATAACCTGTTATTTTTTAAGTTTTAACATACTAATTTATAATATTTGCATAATAATATAGTATCTATCATAGTAATATGTCTGTCTATCTGCTAACCCGATACCTATTTTAAAATACGCAAACCTCAAACAAATTTGAAAGGATTTTCACTATTTTGTAGATATAATTTTACGTTATTTTTTGTGTATTGAAATAGAATTTCTAATTTATATTTGGGATTGTAATTATTAACGAACATATTTCTTAAATTCTTAAATTATTTGGCTTACCTAGTTGTGGCTAAACGTAGTCCTGCGAAACCGACGAGATAGGCTGTGTTTTAATTAAAGATAATACGAATAGTTATCATTATTTTTATTGTATTGAATGTACATTTAGTTATGATTATGAATTTATAGAATAGCATTCATACAGGCCTATTATGGCAGATATTTAAAAATGCGGGCACATTTCATATGGTTAAATTTTTTAAACCAGTAACACGAATAATTACCATTATTTTAAATGTACATTTAGTAAAAAAATGTTATAGTTTATGAATGAATGAAATATAGAAGATAATTTGTATACAGTAGATGTTTTTAAAGACCGGAGGCGGAACTCACTTGCGATGTTTTTTACGTTGTGGTTTTCTGGGCGATGCTGATCACTCTATCATTAGGTGACACGTTTCTATTGCATTTTCTTTCATAATTAATAATCATTCTTAATAAAATAACAAACAAAAAAACTAAGCCGCCTTCAGAATCAGAACTAAACCATAAAATGAGACACGGAAGGCACCCGCTTTCAAATAAAAATGGAATCTTCAAAATCGGTTCACTTGGTCGAAAGTTCCGAGATAACAAACACAAAATAAGCAGTTGAATTGAGAACCTCTTTTTGAAGTCGGTTAAAAATATGTGATGAGTGTGTTCATTTGTTAGGCGGATATGTATATGTACACTTGTATTACAATATTTTGAGAGAACTGCACTTTGGACTATTAGATTTCAAAATAAAAACTTTTAGTTCCGCTTGTTTTTATATATTTTTTTTAATTATACACAAAAGTTACAACCGGTTTTCCAACATCATCATCGTATAGTTTATAAGTGATATCGTGACGTTCCTCTAAAATAAGGCAACTAGCTTCCAGCCCGCGGCTTCGCCCGCGTAGCAAAGAAAACCCGCATATTTCTCGTTCCCGTGGGATTTCCGGGATAAAACCTATCCTTATGTCCTTTCTGATGTCTCAAGCTATCTCTGTACCAAATTTCATCCAAATCGGTTCAGTGGTTGACGTGTGAAGGAGAGACAAACAGACAGAGTTACTTTCGCATTTATAACGTTGGCTAGGAAGGATTTGATATTTTACATTGCTATACATTGTAACATTGATAAAATTGAACGTGATGTGGAGTCAGTCTAAAGCTCATAGTAGGTACATGATTGTATAGTGAAATAAATAACTACTTAAACAGTTTACAATTTTATTTACAATTCTTATTATAGTTCAGGATCCATCGCCCATTTTTGCAAGTGATTACTATCAAGCTAATTTTCCGTGAGTAGCTTTATTTTGATGAGACGACCAATAATTTCCTGTACGAAACTCTCGATTGTGGTAGCTAACAGAGGTAACAAGGATAAATTTTTTTGATTTGATGGTTCTCAAATATTTATTACGCAATTTGTAGGACAATATGTCTGTTGAATTATATAAATATTAACTATGTGAAAACAAAAAAAATCAGCTGGTTAGTAATCATTTATGATGACCTCGTATCGATACACATTGGAAAGAGGGGACTCTTTGATCTAACCATAGATTTTGTAGGACAAATATTTTTTCGAATATTTAGATAATTATCTTGAGATTGAACAAAAAAATAAATTCAGTTAGTAATAAATATTTGAGAACCATCAAATCAAAAAATTGTATCCTTGTTACCTCTGCACTGTTAGCTACCACAATCGAGAGTTTCGTACAGGAAATTATTGGGCGTCTCATCAAAATAAAGCTACTCACGGAAAATTAGCTTGATAGTAAATACTTGCAAAAATGGGCGATGGATCCTGAACTATTACTAGTAATAACAAAATTCTAATCTTAAATAATTAATTCGTTTAAACAACATAAAAAACGTATAAAAAATAACAAATATACAATAACAATAGGTAGATATAATTATAAATTCTTGTTTTTTAATTATGATTTCCGTCTATATTTTGTATACGTTTGATTCAAAAATATGATTGCATCATCATTCCACAAAGGTTCTGTGGAAAATTTTGTATCTATCAACAATACTTTTGGATCGATTTTACTGCTGGGTTGCCATGTTATGGGAAGTTGTTCTGTTGTTTTTGGTGTTGGGTTGCTGGAAGAAAAAAACTTAGATTAAAATTAAATATTATGTTAAAGAAACAAACATACTTATATCATATAGCAGGTATTGAACAGGGATCAAAGCTTATAAAATAGAACCAATGTTTCACGTATGTTGTCAATAATGGTGAAATAATTAAGTACTTAATCGGTTCAGCAATTTTGAGTTAACCTTTTACAAACATACAAATCAAAAATATTTTTTAATACAAATGTATGTGCAGTTGTAGGTTTACTGACACGTTTTTGAAAATACTCATTTATAGATTTATGAATACATACTTAGAAACAATTAACAATAACAATTAACTTACTTAAATTTGGCAAAGTTCGTCCACATTGTAGTCATCTTCTTAGTCATATCCTTTTCAAAGAAGGACATAGGCAAGGTTATTTCAGTCTTAAATATATAAAATAACTCATCAGCGTGAGTCGCACCGGGGTATTTTGTAACCTTAAATAGCACCTTTAATAAATTCATCCAGCCATCACGACAAAATTTGTAAATAAATACTGGTTTCTCCATTTTTCTTAAAAAAAGATCAGCTGTCGCTATAACAGGGTAAACTATACCTAAATCTCCTTCATATTTAGCCAATGAATCCAAGGCTATTCTGGATTTATCCAAATCCTTGAAGTATATTTCTTTCAACTTTTCTGAAGTTGCATTTTTATCATATTCAGACGGGAATTTTAAATCTCGTGGCATTGATCCGATGAAATTAAAGTTGTTTCTGGTTGTTTCATTTTCTTTTCCAGCAAACATTAAACCCTCTGCGCTATTGTAGCCCATGATTATAGGTACTTTATTAAATTGGCCATTACTGATCAAGTTATATGGGCTATCGCGTATGAATTCTTCCGAATCAGGTATATCATCTTCAATACAAGGTACAAATATGTTTTCTGATAGAACAGTATCTCCAATTGCTCTGGGAACACGTGTTTCCAAAAGTTCTTTGACGGGTTTATTCTTAAATAGTTCCAGAATTTCATAAACGTCATTTGATTCTTGTCCCATTTGCTTGGCAAGTTTACGAGCGGTTTGTATCGGTTCAAACTGTAAAGCCCAGGGCCCTATTGCTGAACCACTTTGCATAATAGCTTTATGAAATAATCCACGAGACATTGGTGAAAAAATGTGGTATGATACAGACGCTGACCCAGCGCTTTCACCGAACAAAGTGACGTTATCGGGATCTCCACCAAACGCCCTAATATTACTCTTCACCCATCGAAGTGCTTCCACCTGGTCCTTTAAACCCATATTCCCTGGTGCTTCTTTAATTCCCAAGCACAGGAAGCCTAATATTTCCAGTCTATAATTGATGGTTACAAGAATTACTCCATGCCTAGTTAAATATTCAGGGCCGTAAAGAAGGGGGGAACTAGAACCGTCTCTGAACCCTCCTCCGTGGATAAACACCATAACAGGATAAGGCTTTTCGCCTGCTTGCAAAGGCGTGTACACATTTAATGTGAGGCAGTTTTCTCTCCCGTTAATCCATGTTTTTGAGAATCTTTGTGCGCATCTTATGTGTTCGTTCACTGCGTTGAATACACCTTCCCATTTTGGTACTGGGCGAGATACCTGAAATGATAAATATTTATATTTAATTATTATGCTTTAATTATGTTGATTGAGTTTTCTAGTAATGTAATAAGATACGGTTTATAAATTATAAGATATTGTTACCATCGATATCAAAAGTCAAATAAGGTAGCTATTAAGTATTAATGTACAAATAAAACTGGTTTAAAGGAGAAAAGTAAAAATGTATTATGTTTATTGATTTACTAGAGAATTAACTATGTAAATTTTTATTCGTTCAATTCTATTGAGATTTGTATATCGAGTTTATTCTTTAATTAAAATAAGTTATATTATAATTGTGAACAATATAAAACATGCTATGTTTTATCATCTTAAAACAATAGGAGCGGATTAACATTTAATTATTATGCCTGTATAGGAACAATACAAATAAATAAAATGGATGAACTACTGAAAACAAAACTTGTTAAAATATCTGTCTGTCTTTACGTTGTTTCCATGCTCAAAAAATCTAGACTGACTTACTTTACCTAATCAGCAGCCATATTTCAAGTTATTACCTGGAACCTCTCAGCATTCGCATATGGTATACCATTGTACCGCAGGTGTGACCCATCTGGGGCCACGTAACCCCGCAGCAGGCCACCACTGGTCACCACGGGCGGAGTCGGCTGCAGCACCAGGCGGGCAGCCCAGAGAGAACACAGGATCAACCATTTAGCCATCAGGGAGACATGTTTGGTTCAGGTTTGGTAAATGTGGTGCGTGGATTGCTGAAAGCATAAATATTTTAATGTTGTAGTTGATAGTTCAGGATCCATCGCCCATTTTTGCACTTGATTACTATAATCAAGCGCCATCAAATAAAAATATTTTATCCTTTTTATTTCTGTAAGCTACCACAATCGAGAGTTTCGTACAAGAAATTATTGGGCATCTCATCAAAATAAAACTACTGACGGAAAATTAGCTTAGTGATATATAAATTTTGCACACGCAGTTTCGTATTTATCCTGTCTTACGATTATGTGGTAAAAATATTGTTCCTAATACCTTATTATATTTAATGTCTTAATGACGTGGAAAATTAGGTAATTTATTTTCATTGAAACTTTGCAAAATGTTATGAGGTTTTAAAGATATGTTTTAATCGATCACCGAAATCTGTTTTGTTGATAAATCTTTAAGGAAATAAGATATTCAGGTAGTTATTCTGGTAATTAAATTTCAATTGTCTACGCCCTATATGTATTGTTTTGTTAATCATTGTTTTAAATGAACCTTGTTATAGGTAATAGGTGAGTTTATTTCACGATTAACGAGTGATGAGCTAGAATTAATTATGCCTAGATATAAGTAGTTAAATATCTATTCCCCAAACCAAACAAACTATCGATTGGGTTATTCTAACTATATTTAATAATTATTATTATAATACTTAACTATCTATAATTACGACTTCTTCTTGCATGCATACAAATTGGTTTATCAGTGTTTTCCGTAATTAACTAACACATTATATTTATTGTATGTCTATGATTTAATTTGTTTTCCAATTGTTTTTTTTTCTTATTAAGTATTTATTTTCAACTAGCTTGCTTGCCGCGGACTTCGACCAGATTTATTTGAGATAAAAAATTGCCTACGTATTGATGTAGTTTTTCTTTAAAATCATTATAAACATACCTACAAAAACACAAATTTTTCCTGTTTTTAACATTATGTAGGTATTAACAGATTAGACTAGTTTATTAATAACTAGCTTTCCGCCCGCGGCTTCGTCCGCGTGTTCAAAGAAAAACCCGCATATTTCCCGTTCCCGTGGGATTTCCGGGATAAAACCTATCCTAGGTTTTAATCCAAGTTACCCTCTATATGTATGCTTAATTTCATTGCAATCTATATTTGCGTGAAAGAGTAACAAACACACACATCCTCACAAACTTTCGCATTTATAATATTACTAGGATAGGACTATTATTATCTATTAAAATATATCTTGTAGGTCGTAAAGTTATGTTTACATTTCTATATTTTTTAATGAAATTATCGAATGATGTTTTTTGTCTTCACAAAAATACTCGTATAGATATTGCAAGTTAAAATATTGAAATGTTAAGTGGCGAGTGAATATTTTTCAAACAATGGACAATAACAAGTGATACCATGACCCGTTGAACTGAGTACTTTGTGAGTTGTGACCCGAATGAATGAAATGAAAAAATTGTGAGATTTGTTTTTTTTTGAAAAATAAAAGATATATTTTAAATGAATACAGTTGGTTGTTATTTAATTTGATAAGAAACACATTCCTAACTAAAAATTTTAATGTTACCTACTGCAAACACATAATTGTAATGAATTAAAAATAACAATTAATATTAAGATAACAATTATTTACGATATAACTAACAAAAAAAACCTAATAAATAGGTAAATCAACTTTAAATAAACTTCACATTGATTGATTGTTGAAAATTTGTATAAAATTACCTATTTCATAAAGATTTATTTATATTACGTAACTGTGATACATAATATTATTTTTTAGTAGAAAGGCAGGTGCCATAGTTTCCAATAGTCCCCAAATACCGGCCCATTTAACATCCCACACCATAGCCCTGAGCCCAGTTTATCTCTATAGTGCAGTCATGGGCAGGCTGCGGCTGATGTCCCACAACACAGTAAAGTTCTCTAAAGGGCCTCTGTCTGCGTGTTGGATCCGTGTCCCCAGTCCCCACGTAAGCCTTCCAAAAGACCGGGTACCTTCCTTATGATGGTACCCGAGTATTATGGAATGAGATACACATAATAATATTATAATATATTAGTCATTAATCTCAACCATGTGCCTAGTTTTTGTTGTGGTATTTTTTATATTTTCTACACTATTTATCTACTTACATAATCAGTTTCCACTATACATATAAGAGTGTAATATATAATAACATAAAAATCAACACATGAAACAGTTCACAATAAACTTACCAAAACTTATGTGCATTTCATACAAATATTACATTTACGTATACATAACATAGCATGTAGTTATTTACCGGTTGATAAACAGGTATTTCCACTTTTTTTTTGCACAATTTTATAACTTTCATACAAAATACCTTTAATATTACTTCTTATGGAACACTAGAATTTATTTAGTTTTAAATTATTTTCACTTTTACACGTAAAATATAGAAATTTTAAGGAGAAAACACACGTCTTTACATACGTTCAAAGAATGACAACAAAACACTTGAAGACTGAAGAGAGATCAACTACGTACACCGTTATTACCTCATTTATACAATTATGTATTCTTTGTAATTGATTTAGAGTTCATTATCGTTTAATTCAGTGTAACATGTTGAAAGTTGAGTCATGGATTTAGTATTAACTGATTAGGATTCAGTTTTCATTGACATGCTAATACGATGTGTGTGTGTTTAATTTATTTTGGACCGAATCCATACTAATATTATAAATGCGAAAGTAACTCTGTCTGTCTGTCTGTTACTCAATCACGCCTTAACTACTGAACTAATTTGCATGAAATTTGGTATAGGACATAGGATAGGTTTTATCCCGGAAATCCTACAGGAACAGGTTTTTCTTTGAAAACACGGGCGAAGCCGCGGGCGGAAAGCTAGTTTTAAATAAATTATCCTACTAGCTAGTAGCTACCTATAGGCTATATCTAAGTTCAACAAATCCATACTAATATTATAAGCGCGAAATTCTGAATGTCTGTAACGTTTCCACAGAACTAGAGCACCGATTTGGATGATACTTAGAATAAAAATAGGGGAATTTTTAATATCCGATTTGTGTATTTTGATACCTTAAACGCCTTCATTTAATAAATAGCAAAAACTAGACTAGGCAATATCAAGATTTTGATTGTATTCTACAGGCGTTAAATTTTATATAAAAAAATCCTACCTACCTATTAGTAGGATAGGAATCCTACTAATATTAAAAATGCGAATGTTTGTGAGGATGGATGTTTATTATTCTTCCAAATACATACTACTGAACCGATTGCAATGAAATTTTTTATGTAGGTAATAGCTGAAGATCCAGAATAAGACATAGGCTACTTTTATCCCCCAAATTCCACAGTAACGGTAATTATGCGCGGGTTTTTCACTGAAAACGCGGGCATGAAACGCGGGCATGAAACGCGGGCATGAAAACGCGGGAATACATTGAAATGATGGTAAATGCCCATTGCCCATACTTTTTTAGCTCTCCAAAATCCAATCTACTATTATTAATGTTAAAATAAAATAATATTTTTCTTCATAAATAATAGACTAAAATAAAGAAATACTATTACTTAATTGGCAAATTAAAACAATGGCTGTAAAAAACGATTAATCAAAAGAAATTATTAGTTATGCTAATGATGATAAATTTGAAATAATAATAGTTTTATTCGTAATATACACTTAGGTATAAGTGTTACCTATGCATTTAATTAAATATCATATGACTGTCGCTAACGTAAACTAATTGGGTTTTGTCTTAAAAAAATCATTTAAAGTGACTACTTACTATTGCTGTACTGTAGTACAGTTAATAGTACCTACTAGTTTTTTTATAGAATAACAAGCAAATAACCCTGACCCCACGGGTAAGTGAGGTTAAAATTATATAATGACAGGAAATCGACCACAATACGTGCACCTTGTAGAGTAAAACTCGTAAAGTATAAAATATACGTAAAATATCTATACTACCTAGTACCTACCATATTGTAAACTAAAAATTGTATAAAAACTAAATATAATTATTTATTATCAGTCTCATTTTGAGTTCTTAACCTTAAAATAAATAATCTTTTTTTTAAATTACTATCTATTACAAGACATCATAACCACAATAACCAAGTAAAATTGGATATATTTTGTTTTTCACGTGTCGAGCGAAGCCGGGCCAATCAAACTCAAACTCAAACTCAAACTCAAACTCAAACATTCATTTATTCAATTAGACTACTATTTAGTAGCACTTTCGAATCGTCATTACATAAGTATTTTTAACATTTACCACCGATTCGGAAAGCAGTATCTACGGAGAAGAATCGGCAAGAAACTCCATAGTTGCTCTTTTAAATCATGTCAATATTACATAATATGTAACTTATATCTAACTACATAATAATATATCATAATATGCCAAAGAACTGTCCTGTGGTTTTTACGCGATAACCCTCCATGGGTCTTTATCGTCTATATATTCCTGAATACTGTAGTACGCTCTCTGAACTAGTACATTTTTTATATAAGTTTTAAATTTAGAAGTACTAAACTCTTTAATATTGTGAGGAATTCTATTATATAAGCGTATACCTTGACCCATAAATGAATTTTTAACTTTAGCTAATCGGAAAAATGGCATTTCAATTCTATTCCTGTTCCTTGTGCCATAATCGTGTCTATCTCCTACTCCTAATCATTTAGTCTACTAGTTAATATTTTACAACTAACACGACTTTATATAATAAAACATAATAATAGTTTAGTACCTACTTATACATTATCTGTGATGCAACAATGAATAAAGATATACATAGTCGTTATCTCCGATATTTTATCAAATTTCAAACCCGGAATTAATAAAAATCCTTGACTTACAGACGAGGATGTTAACACAATAGTCACTTACAATATACGAGCATGCCGAACGCACGTGCATTATTATTTATTGAAATTACATAACAACGAATAAATAATAAACGTATAAATTCGAAAATCAATTCAACGTATCGATAAAATATATTTTTGGCCTAAAATTTTCATCGATATGTGCTTCAGTCGTGATTCACCCGTGTTTAAGATGTGTGTATAAAAATGTGTAAGAAGTGGGTTGTGTTATGGTCACTATGGGCCTGTCAGTTTGTCCGTCAGCCGACTCTGCCAGTGCTTGTGTCGAATGGAGTGCTGAGAGGGTCTGTCGCACCGGATGGTTCGCATTTTAGATACAGTGGGATACCGTATGCAGTTGCACCGAAAAGGTTTGCGGTGGGTTTTATTTATTACATTAGATTTCTTTAAAGAAAAGCCCTTGTTTTGAACCTTAAACTAAAGAGCAAAGAGGCAAGAAATAATTAAAAAACAACAATACATTTATTAAAAATGAATTGGTTTAAAAAAAATACTGCTTATCTATTTTAGTATCTAATGATAGTAAAATTTGTAAGAAATTGTTATCGTGAGTTTTTAGGAAATAGTTAATAATAATATTTTTTTAGTTTTAAAACTGTGGTACATAATAAGAGCACAAAATATAAATTAATCTTGTAAAAGGAAGATACATTTATCTTATCGTGCTCATTATTTATAGTTTTTGTAACACAATTTCTTAATCTTCATAAATAGGTTATTAATTTTAAACATTGATTATATAGATCATAAAATTGTGTAGTCATAACATCTGTTGTAAATAACTGATAAAATGTAATAATTAATTAATAGCAAACGTTTTTAAATAATTTGTAATCTTAGTTTGTAATAAATTAATTTCCTCTAATATCATCAATCAAAAAATAATATTCTATGTCTGTATATGTATATGAATACCTGATAGTTTTTTCAACTTTTAATGATAGATAGAATAGATACATGTCTTCGAGATAAATAAAAAATATATAAAACACGCCATCAAAATCAGTCCATTCGTTTATGAGCCTCGATGTACACATTAACAAAGAGATTCACAGTGATAAAGATACATAGGTGACATTGGTAATACTTTTTGCACAAAAAAAATATTCAATAGAAATTTGATAAAAAAATTAAAATACACACTTTGTACCGAACTAATTTTAAAAAATTAGGTTGTTAATTAATTATCCTAGCACACTTAATTTGTTCTGAAAGTAATTTTAAACATGTCTTAATAATTCGTTTGAATGTTAACTATTATTTAAAGCGATCTATTAGCAGTCCTTGGTTGTATTTTCGATTGAAAAAAAATTAATATAACACTGTTGGAACTTACAAAAATTATTAAAAAACAAATACTTTGTTCCAGGCACCTAGACCAGAACCAACATGGCGGGGTATATTCGAAGCAACAGAGGAACATATCCGATGTCCACAAAGAATCGGCAAGTCTTTATTAGTTGGACAAGAAGACTGCCTGACTCTCAATGTGTACACGCCTATAACACAACCAAAATCCCTACCTGTCATGGTTTTCATCCACGGCGGCGGATTCTACGATGGGTCCGGAACAGCATCCATTTTCGGACCACATCACCTCGTATCTCATGAAGTTGTTCTAGTCACAATTAATTATAGATTAAATATACAAGGGTTTGCGTGTCTGGGCATCAAAGATGCTCCCGGAAATGCTGGAATGAAAGACCAGGTGGCTGCGTTGAGATGGGTACAGAAAAATATCAAAGCTTTTGGAGGCGATCCGGATAACGTAACAATATTTGGAGAAAGTGCTGGAGCCGGGTCTGTATCCCTACATATTCTATCTCCTATGTCTAAGGGTTTGTTCCACAAAGCTATAATACAAAGCGGTTCGTCGACCGCACCCTGGTCTATGCAATTTAGGCCCTTATTTATGACAAGTTTGCTAACTAAAGTAATGGGCTATAAAACAGAAGATGCGCACGAGCTGTATAATATTCTCATGGAGAAATCTGACGGAGAATTGATCATAACACGAGTACCAAGAAAAGAAGGAAATATCATTATAAGCGAGTGTCTGTATGTTCCGTGTATTGAAAAGCAAATAGATGGTGAAGAACCATTCTTGACTGAACTACCTCATGATATATTATCGAAAGGTACATATAATAAAGTGCCTATTATGATCGGCTCCAATAGTCACGAAGGATATTTATTTGCAGCATTGGAAAATGACACAACAATACCCAAAATTGATTTTGAAAAGTCGCTGCCCAAAGATTTAATGATACTAGATAAAGAAACACGTGTAGAAGTAGCCAGGAAGTTTCAGGAATTTTACGTTAGAGGTGAAAAACCTTCGAGGGATAATATTCTAGAATGGGCAAGGTTCCATGGTGAAATATATTTTACCTATCCAGTATTAGAGGAAACTATGCTGTATTTGGAAACAAATAGTAAACCAGTGTATTCATATCTATTTAAATATAGCGGGAATAGAAACTTTATCAAATTATTATCAGGGAAACCTTTCAGTACAGCCCCAGGAGCGACTCATGCTGATGAATTATTGTATCTATTCAGTCAGCATTTTTTGGGGACATTATTTGAAAGCAAAATGGTGGAGAGGATGACTACGATGTGGACGAATTTTGCTAAATATGGGTGAGTTACCATTTTTAATTATAGGATTTTATTACTTCCATTATATTCAAGGTCTATGCACTTCTGAGTATAAAGTACAAGGTCAAATTAAGTTCATTTGAGTCATTAAACCAGAGTTCTTGACTTTGATCCCTGATGGAATATTTTTATAAATAACTTTGAAAATCATGTTGTAAATAAAATTTTAAAAGTTGTTGCTTACATTTAAAGTTGATTCATATCAATTGTTTTTTGTAATCATAGGTAAATAACGTGTGAGCAGAAAACATGAAAATTTAACAGTATCGATTTGTAATTTCATAAAATGGGTCTTAAATCTTAGTTTCTGAATGACATTTCAATAATATAGGTATACTTAATACACTTATATTTGTGTTGTTCATTCAATTTTTTAATTAATTTACCTTTAATCTTGTGTTCAGAATTTATTTGGTTATGTACGAAATGTGATCGTTTTTCAACATAATATAATCTTTGAATTAAATACTTTTTTGAAGTGAAATTTCTTTAGGTGTATTGAGAGTAAAATTTGAAGGTCGTATCATGGCAATACCGTCACGTCATGCAGTAAGGCGATGATTTTGGTATCTTTAAATTTTGTTAAGAAGTTTCACTTCTGACACGTGTGCTCGGCTTAAATACTCTTTTTCTAATGGTAGCGTATATTACCCGTGTATTGTAGAGCTAGAATTTTTCCTTTTGTTTCTGTCACCTAATTTTATATACTTCTTTTGAAGTATAAAAATGCTGCCTCATAATTATTTATGTTATCTATATTACGATAGGAAGCAATCATTATATCTTATCAAGTGATTATTGGAGGGAGTGATAATATTGTCTTTCCTGTATTATTCGGTTTTTACATAATATGTTGCGATGTAGTTTTTAAATCATAGGTCAATATTCGTTCAGATTTTTATATTTAGTTTTATAGCATTCAAATGCCTTGTAAATAATGTTTTTTTTTTAATAGGAAGATTCGATCACGACCCGGAAAGTCAAAAAACGCGGGTTTGAATCCCACCTTTTTTCATTAAAAAAAAATCTCAATCACAAAGATGTTGAAAAAAAACTAATACAATTTTATAAGCACGACAATCTCTACATAGTGTTATGTTGATGTATTATTATAGTTGAAGATTTTCATGCTCTTCTTTTGACAAATTATCTCGATCATAAATGTCGTTATTATTATTTTATCTAATGGTTGACTGTAATAAAAACCAACATAAACTAACCACTGCTATTTTAAGCAAGTCATCGTGATTTTAAACCACGACTCGAGTTATGTAACTCTATATATTCCAGTTTGTTCTTCGTGTAATGACCATGTCATAAATAATCAAATAAATGAATCTCATATGCATAACAAAAAATAAAAAAATTGTATTTGGATATGAATATTAAATTAACACGCTTGTATATTAGCTTCACCTGTATGTTTATATGTAACCGACTTCTTTAGAGTCGATTTTGACCTCCCATAAACGGACAGATTTAATTCAAACTTATATACCTATTTAGAATACGAATAAACAGATATACAATCTAAATGATTTTCACTTATCAAGGATACAATACGATAAAATTAGTGTTGTTTTACCATATTAATTATTTTTGTTACAGCAACCCAACGCCGAAACAAACAGACTTATTACCATTGCAATGGCCGCCAACAACGAAGACATCTTTACATACTTTTGGTATAGATTCGGAACTTTCTATTGAACCTTTGTGGAACCACGAATCACTTAAATATATAAGACAAATCTATTCGAAGTACAGGCGGAGAGATACAAGGGATTAGAGCATTAGTTTTTTTAAGATTAGAGCGGTATCCGCTACCGCCGTGGGTACGTCTCTATAATATTATACTGGGTACGATATTTAATTGCGTGCCATCGGTATACCGCTACCCACGGCGGTAGAAGATACCGCTGCACCTATTAGGGGGGTAGGTCTTAACCTACCCCCCTAGTCAAGTCACAAGTGGCTTTCTGTTAGCGTAGCGTTCAATAGAATAGACTACGAATGTATGAGATTGACGTAAGCTGTAGATACTTGAACGCTACGCTAACAGAAAGCCACTTGACTAGGGGGGCTATTCAGATTAGAGCGCAGCGGTATCTTCTACCGCCGTGGGTAGCGGTATACCGATGGCACGCAATTAAATATCGTACCCAGTATAATATTATAGAGACGTACCCACGGCGGTAGCGGATACCGCTCTAATCTGAAGCGACCTTTTATTCATTTTAAAACAAAATACTTTATAACTATCATGCAAGTATATAGGTTTTATAATCTGGTTAGTAGCGGTTTAGGATAGTAAAAAATCGTGACTATATGAGACGCGGTAAATGTAATTCTGTATTTATATATTAATGTTTACATAATAATTAGTTCAATTGGTGCATAAATATGTTTTATAACTAATATTTTAATAAATATAACGGGAGATGGTCTGTACGGTGGATTATGGCCCTAACTCCTATAGAAAACAAAAGAGGCTTAATATTATCATAATAATATTATGATGGCAATTAGGTATATGGTTGTGAAATAATCTAAGAAAATCCAGATTGAAGATCTCTTTGAATATTTTTTTATCACGCAAGAAACTACGGAAGACCTGTAATCAAAATAAGCCACAATAAATCTTTAAATACCATTATTTATATTATCTTCTTATATTCTGTAGTGACATAAGAAATTCGATATGAAGTATTTTGTTTCAAAATAGTTATTTATTGAAGGTCTGTGAAATAAGTTCTAGAGCAAATTTTTTTTAGTCAATGTCTGCTATGGTTTCGTGTGAATGATTTTTATTGTAATTTTAAATTTTATTGTATGTTCGACTTATTGTGGGATATATTATTTTTTTGAAAAAATGTAAAAAATGTGTAAATGTCGCTATGAACGATATTTATCAAGCAATTATTATTTAATAATATGTACTTTGTTTTTTCCTTTTTAATTTCTATACAAGATCTTTTTTTCATTCAAGATTCTATTGTTTTTGTTTTTGCCTATTTTATTGTCATAATCTGAATTGTTTTATGAATAATATATTAATGTTGAATTAATTAAGTTAATTTGAAAAACACTTCGTTGTAACTAATCATAATAAATTAATTAATTTATATTGTATCGGTCTCCAAGGTTATATGTAAATTATTGAATTCTGATTACTTTATTTGTAAGCATGGTTGTACTGCGGTATTGTAATACTATTTTATTTTTTATGTTTTAATTGTAAAAGAGAATAATGGTTGGCTTGAGGCTAGAATAAAATATTTTTTACTATTATTTGGATTTTATTGAAGTGAAACTTCTTTATCGGGGGTGGACAAAAATTTTGTGTAACATTTTTGCGTTACGCCGCGCGCGTGACATTTTTGCGTTACGCCGTACTCGTGACATTTTTGCGTTACGCCGTACTCGTGACTATATACATTATACATGTTATATTAAAGTGATCAGCAAAATCAAAGGGTTTGTTTTAATTCTAATTCCAGTGAATTTCTAAAAAAAGTAAATAAGTAATTACATCTATTTTTCTAATACTTAGGTGTAATAATGGTATTTATTTTTCTAAGTTATTTATGATTAACCTCACTTTTTGATTGTATTTTTCAATACACTAACACGTGGGTGGAATTATGGTCTCAATTTTTTCTAATACTTGAATGTTGATTGTGGTATTTATTTTTCTAAAATTGTATTTAAAGTTAACCTCAGTTTTTGATTGAATTTTTTAAAACACCAACACGTGGGCGAGATCATGTTATTTATTTTTCAAGTTATTTAAGCTTAACCTCTGTCATAATATGTATATACTATGTGCGTCATTAATTTCTGACTGTTTCGAGATTTCGACATTAGGAATTTATATTTATTACCTCTATTGTTCGAACAAAAATAAGTTACCGCCTTTAAGAACTTGCCGACAATGTAAGTACAGTATTGTTTCTTAGAAAACATTTTAGGAGTATACGATAATAAATCTATGACTCACGTTAACACGTGTTTGCTTGATTGGTGTTCAATTATGATTTTGTGAATTCAATATAATTTATAAGAATAAACCTCAAACTCTTTATGTCCAATCAAAATCCGCCTAAGTCGAAATCCTTTATAAGTTGAAAACTCTATATAACTCGAATTTTTTGGCGTCTCCCTTGGTCTTTTGAACTACCGCACGAGCTGAGCGAGCGAAGCGAGCGAGTCGCGGCAGTGGCCGGCGTAAATATTCAAATAGGTAGCGAGGAGCGAAGCGACGAGCATCTTAGGTTAACTTTTGAACTACCGCACGAGCCGAGCGAGCGAGTTGCAGTAGCGGCCGGTGTAAATATTTAAATAGGTAGCGAGGAGCAAAGCGACGAGCATCTTAGGTTAACTTTTGATTTTTGAACTACCGCACGAGCCGAGCGAGCGAAGCGAGCGAGTTGCAGCAGCGGCTGGTGTAAATATTTAAATAGGTAGCAAGGAGCGAAACGACGAGCGTGTTAGACTAACGTATTTCTGTAATATTGTATACAAGCTGTGCCGCGCGGTTTCACCCGCGTGGCTATGCTCCTGTTGGTCTTAGCGTGATAATATATAGCCTATATTACTCGTGGATAATGTAGCTTTCGAATGGTGAAAGAATTTTTAAAATCGGTCCAGTAGTTTATGAGCCTATTCATTACAATCAATCAAACAAACAAACAAACAAAGTTTTCCTCTTTATAATATTACTGTAGATAGTAAATTATTTTTTGAAAAATAAGGTCATAAAGAAGTTTCACTTCTTACGTGTGTACTCTAGTACACGCACACATTTTTTTTTACTACCCCAATCTTTCCTATGCTGTTTACACTATGATATTGTGTACCTAACATTTAGTTACCTAGGGTTTAGTTATAGTCTAGTTTTCAAGCAGAAAGTCTTTCTGATAATAAAGTAATTTATAAGCACAAAGACTGGACTAAATTATGATTCATAGAAAGAAATTCACATAAACATTTTTTTGTAGAGCAAGCTAAGTTGCGTGGGTTAGGTAGTTTAATTACTGTAATGCAATTTATAACGAACAAGATTATAAACGATAATAATATTCAGTGCAGTAGTTAAGAATTATTATCAATATCAAATTATTTTTAATTTCATGTATTACTCTATATACATTTTCACTTGCACCTAGTGAATGGTAATACCACAGGTAATACTATGTTATAACCTGTGGTTATAACGATTTAAAATTGCTTAGAAGAAGTCCAATTGAATGAATAAATAGAGTATGAATTTACAAGAATGTCGGTAGGATAATACGCCTGTATACACGCAACAAACAAAACAAACCACGTGATTACGTAAAGCAAACCCAAACATGTATTAAACTTGCACATAATAGAATGATTTGTCTCTCAAACTGAATATTGCCTGTCCCTTTCACGGACCCCGATCAGCCCTTATTGGACCCGCTGAATGGAAGTGAATGAACGACTTACTGAGTTTAATTTTCGCATCGTGTGACGGATGACCGATTTGTGAGCTGCGTAAATATGCCGCCATCTTGAAGATCCCGGTTTGAATGGAAACTCGAAATCCAAGGGACCGTTGATTAATTCTCGCTTATTGCTAAATTGTTTCGTGTTAACTGTACTTTGTTTTGTTTTAATAAGGAGCGTTGATGTTTAAAGATGGGATTGAACAACTAGGAACGAACTTACTGTACGCCAGATTTCGATCGTGTTAAATGAAAATTATTGGTTGGTACTTAAAGAAAATACTTAAAATCGGTTCAATAAACATATAGATGTAGAGAGAACATTTAATAAAATATTTGGTTTCTCCTGTAAATGCTATAGGTATGTAAACAAACACTTTATTTCACTGCATAAAATTTATTTATTGTAAGGTTTACAGTGATTTGAATTTGTGGATATGACATTTTTTTGTAGCAAAAAATATTCAATTGTGCAAATATATTTTTTTCAGCTCTGTACATAGGTACCTTGGAATATAATGGAATTTCAAAGCAGAAATTTAATTTTTCTCAGACCCGAAAAACCAGCTTAGTTCAAAGACTGTTTTGTTTTAATCTCCTTTCAAAAATAATATATATTTTATGAATAAATGTTTCTACACATAAATTAATATCAATTCAAAAGATAGTTTGCTTAACGTTAATTATAATTAATTAAGTAATAATAAAATGGGAAACTAATAACTAATAAGAATTAATCATACTCGTAATAAAATTAAAACATTTATCGTATTCTCGCTTTGTTAATTCTACAATAATAAAAGGAATTTCTTTGACCTTGTTAAGAAGGAAAATAATTTGTTAATTAAGATGTAACCTATTACTTATGGAATTGTTTCAAGATTTGACTCTATTTCATTGTAAAATTCACATTTTCAGTTCTCGTGTAGGTAAGTGTGCAATAATTATTACTCTACAACATTATTATCTACATTAAATTCAACAATATTGAACTCATTAATATCATTATAATACTGTTAATAAGCTTTAATATAGCCAGCAATTCACTTAACCGGGCTATAAACCAGCCGTAGTGAGGAGATAGCCAGGCTTATGTTAAACACTACTCCCGGGGGATTAAGCGTATTTCGCAGGATTTACGGCATTTTTCGATGCGTTTCCCGGATTTTAAGCCGAGTATTGAATAGTGTGGTTAATCTTTATGGGCCCCGGATTACGGGTGAAGATGTATTGTTGGCGATCGGCTTTCCACCGGTCAATACTAGTAATAATGGTTTTGGACGGAATTTTGGTGGAATAACTGTTGTATGTAGGTACTGAATGTACTGAATGAATGTTTTAGATTGGTTATTACTAGTTGTACCTACTAATGGTGGTAATGTGTCGAATTTCGGTAGGTAATGTGTTTTTAATATTACAGTAAGATGTGTTTGTTAATTTTAATAATTTTTAACAAAATTTTCTGCTTCTTTCTTAGTAGGCTGTACAGTGTACAGTAATAAAGTCGGGTAAATTGAATATTACCAAAATATCTAATAAAGAGTGTTAAAGGTTCATAAAACGATTTTTTTACCGTTTCATAATTAAATTCTTATCATAATGTTAATGAAAGTAACAAAAAATTAGTTAATAACATTTCGGTTGAGGGAATTAACTTTTATCTTAATTAAAAAAGAGATTAGTCCTTGAATATTGGGAAAGTTCCAGAACGACTTGTAGTTAACATTTTCTGGTTATTATTGTTAGTTAATTTAGAAATTAAATAGAGAAAAACATTTGAGAAGTATTCGTGTGTAAAATTATATCTGGTACTTTCTGTAATTAACCTGTTATAATTACTAATGATTATAATTTTTCCATAAATAAAATTAGCTTATATTTTAAGTACATGATAGATTCATACACTATAATGATCGTGCTACATTTTCAATAAAATAGAAACATAAAAAAACGTGTGTGCCGAGCACACGTGTCAGAAGTGAAACCTAATTGGCAAGGTTCAAATATATCTTCTCGTCGCCTTATTTCATGGCGTGACGGTATTGCCCATACGATACCTTGAAATTACTCTCAATGCACCTAAAGAAGTTACACTTCAAAAACATAAAATAAATGTTTTGAATACAAAACTACCATTTTGAACCAGTATACCTTTTTCTGTTCTAAGCTGTATAAAGATAATATTAATGCTCTACGTTACTTCAGTAATAAATACAGGGATTTGTCAAATGGGCAATCCTTTCCCATATTTAGTAAGTGCAGTTACTGTAATAGGTACGCTATTAACCCTTGCGATAAACTAAAAAGTCCAATTTATCGGTTGAAAATAACCTGCGACACTGCAAATCTGCTTCGATGGCCGAATTGTAGTCCTTCGGTCCAAGGAATAAGACGAAGCGTGTGTTATACAGACGCTTGATTTATTTTATTTTATGTGAGAGCTAGGAAACGGGCTGGTGTTTCTGAATAAGCGAATAAAAGAAGCCCTGAAAATGTATAGAGGTAGGGGCGGTAGGGCCTATAGAGAGAATGTTATCGTCTTATTGCAATGCAGATTTCTGAAGTGTATGTTTGTAAAACAATTATTATCAACGACCACACCTTAATTATTAACATTTCGGTTGAAGTACAAATTAAAAACATATATAATGCTTCTAATTGTTATCATATTATTTTAATGTCGCTCTAATATGAGTGTTTATTTATTTAGACATACCAACAGAGTACAAATAAAAATTATAACAATTAAATCTAAACAACTAACGAATGTTAATATGATGTATACACCAATTATATAATTACGTTACTGTTATTTTAAGTGCTTAAATAAATCTAATTACAAGAATAAAAAAAAAGAAATCGTTAAACTAGTGTTAGACTCTACTTCTAACTAAACATATAGAACATTAATCTACAAAGCTTATAACTTGCACCGTATCATTTCTGTCCACTACCTGCAAAAATATCCCTTTTTGGACCCGCATTATTCACCTTATCTATCTCTAGTAGCTATAATAAGTACAATATGATATCTGGTGCTAAACCGAGATAGGGCGGAGTTACGACTGGGTCCCTTATCTGTCCCCGTGTGTTAAAATTGAATATGTACCTTACGAGCTTTAGAGCGAGCTTTTTGTTTATGGTAAAGACAAATTGCTATACATAATATAGTTATAGATATAGATTAATCTATACTAACATTTGAAGCGTTTGCTTGTTTGTTTGAACGCGCTTATCTCGAGAACTACTAGTCCGATTTGAAAAATTCTTTCGGTGTTGGATAGCCCATTTATCAAGGAAGGTTATATTATATCATCGCGCTGACCAACAGAAGCGGAGCCACGAGAGTGAAACCGCTGAGCGCAGCTAGCACCTTATATTACACATTTCGTAGTATTTTAAGTCAAGGTATTTAGTAGTTTTTCAATTGAAATGTTTATAGCTTTTATAGGAATTACTTAAAGCATGTTTTTTCCTTGTTAGAGTTCAAATTGACCATAAATACTTGTGTACCTTTTCCATTAATTCGGAAGATGGTCGTGGAAAAAAAATACGTATTCATCGACTTTAAATGTATGTATGTTTGTCTTCGCAGTTAAAAATACATTCGAATATACAATTCAACTTAGAGAAAAAAATCTAATTATATTATGTTATTTCATTCGAGAGACTCACTTTAATAACAAAAGGAAATTGAAGAAAATAATATCTTTTTAATTAGGATGCTTTATTTGTATCAACAATGAGTACTTTTTATTATATCCGTAACATTTTACCGTTTTCTTTTTTATTATGGAATTACTAAAAAGGTTACATAATTACGTGAGGGTGGGTTTATGTTGAAGTGTTCTTAAATGAGCACATAAAATAATTGTATTTTCGCTGAAATACAAGTAGGAGAGGAAAAATTAAAGTCCCTTGTAGCGGGTATTATTTTCTAAATTGGTAAGCAGGTAAATCGTCTTTGAACAATTAAAATAAAAGAAAATAGTCCAACATAAGAGGGGATCCGATTCCTTCGCCTTTCCTTTTGTATTCACATACTTATATGTATAATTGAATGTAATGCTTTCAAATAAATTATATAAAATCTTCTGAACTCTATCAGATTTTTCAAGTCTCTACCAGGAACCTAAGAGCTTTGGGCGGCGTACTAATACTACTATCATAAGGTAAAAAAGCAAGTGCTGAACAAAATAAAACTGAAAATTATACTTTCAATAAATACTAAGTACTTAGTTATATCCTAAACGACTTAATTCCTCGGAAAAATAAGTAAAAGCATGGGAGAAAATATATATAAATTCCTGCCAGTTTATTCATTATGCAATGACAGTATATTGTCAATATTTATGTATGTAATGGTCAGAGGTGCGTGGAAGCTAACAGCGTGTTGTAATTTATTGCGCCTGTGCCTGGCGGTACGCAATATTCATCCAGTAAACTTTGCTCTTGTATTTATCACAGGATAAACTTTTTGTATTGTTTTGTTCTAATAATGTGAGGATTAAAAATATGTTTTGTTACATAAAAATGACAAAGTGAGCAATTGGTTTTTATTATTATCTATTAACAAGTATATAAAAAGTAATATAAGAAAATTTTACATTACAGTTTATTGAAAAACTGAGACAATAATACTTCTAATAAGAAAAACTAAAACTATCTACGCTTAGCAAACGGCTACGTATGATCCGAAGACATTCAATTAAAACAAATACAATTAAACAAAACATTCAATAACAGGCCAGCATTATAACAAGTTTGATAATTGAAGTTAGTTTTCATGGGTACATTCACTGGGGATCTCTAATCACATAATTAGTTAATAGCGAACCCATCGTACAGTTAAACTTTCGCAGTTACGCAAAATACTACGGTTTTGGGAATGGTTCAATTAAACTTCAACTTTGACCTTTTAGTTTTATCTGGATTATTATCAATTTTATACACAAACTAATTCTAAGAAATTTTAATCGGTGCAGCAGTTTTTGAGTGTAACGCCAACGGACATACAGACAGACACAGGATTTTGTTTGGTGATATTTTAATCTCCGAAATTCACCAGACAACTAGCTTCAAATGAAATACAGAGCATCTAAATACCTCTATTTAATAAATTCTCATTGATAATTTATGTTTTACATTATATGCTACTTTTTTGCTCGTGAAGAAGAAATGAACAAAACAAAAATATTGCCATCTAATTTGATTGTATGTCTATAATTTTCAACGTGAATAATATTCTATACATAGCATTTTTATATACTTAGATCATTACAAAATAACATTGAAACTAAATACATAAATACTTGCATCAGGCAATTATTTATTTTAACATTTAAAAGTAGCAAAGGTTTAACATGTTCAGTTCGTCAGTAATCAAAGAAAGTTTTCAAATATCTCCAAATTAAAAACACCATAACTCTAGTCATAAAATAGTAATTTCGCGTCCAATGAGAATCTTGTTAATTAAGTATACAACAAAGGAATTAACGATGGAACTGAGTCGTTAATCTTGTGTCTTAGATTGAGGTCGAGTTTAAATAATTATGTCGATGCGGAATAGAAATATAGAGCTATTGGATATATAAATAAAATGACCTAAATGTCTGTGTTATTTGTTAGCTTTTTTCCGTCTATTGTCCAAACTCAAACATTTATTTATTCAATTAGACTTCTTATGAAAGCACTTTTGAACCGTCATAACATTTTTTAACATTTACCACCGATTCGGAAAGAAGTATCTATGGAGAAGAACTGGCAAGAAACTTCTTAGTTGCTCTTTTAAATAAATGTGATTAAACAAAAAATTAAACACATAATATAGAAATGTGTTGAAATAACTGGAAATTTTCATTAGTCATTTTGATTTATACCTACATAAAACTTAAAACCAACAAATACTTGTGTAGTTACAAATAATATACAAATCTTTCTATAACCTCAATAAAAAAGTATTTCTAAAAAACGAAATAAATAAATGTAATTTATTTTATTGTTTCTTATCAGATCGCGACGGGATTCTAGAAAATACGATTCCTCGTAACGGAAGCTAATTTACTGTTAAATAGTTATCGCATGTCTAGATGTTTGTATGTATGTATGTCTGGATTTGGGACCTAGCTTTACGGCTAATCACTTCTGAGAATGTCTGCTGTTTCTAATTTATTTTGTGGTCGTAATGCAGTTTTAGGAAATAGAGAAACAGTGGATTACTTCAACGTAGGTACATACATACAAAAAATGGGAAAGAATGGAAATATATTATATCTATAAAGGTTTTTGTTAGTAATTTTTTATATTCACTATTTTACCGTAATGCCAGTGGAGACGAATCTAATTACTACGAACAAAAATCATTAAAATCCATTCAGCCGATCTTGAGTTATAAGTGGTGTAACTAACACGACTTTTTTATACAATTAAAATAAAAATTTAAATATGGATCAAGTATACACTTAACGCGTTAATATTGCGATTAAATTTAATAATTATAATATGTATTAAATTGACGACGTTGTTATTACTGTTATACTAGATTTAGCCCGTGGCTTCTCTCGCATGGTATCCCAAATTTATTCTAGACTAGACAGATAATCTATTTGCAATTCAAATTTTAGTCAAACATGTTCAGTAGTTTTAGCATGAAAGAGCAACACAACATACGGAATTACAAAATAATATTTATTATTGAAGTATAGACTGATTCGTCATCAATGATTTGTATATTATAATATCATTGTTCGCATTTGTAATATAACTTTTAATTAAATTAGATTTAAAGTGCTTAAAAATATTACTTTCTGATAGGTATTCAAAACCATAACATTTCCACATTCCGTATTTTTCAAAATCTATCCTATTACATAAAATTTCGGAGTCCATGTTTTACAAACATAAATAAAAAAATATGTGAAGTAAAATACAGATAAATAAAATCTATATTATTTTACAGATAACAAGTATTCCTTCTTTCTATTTTTTTTATAAAATTAGAATCTATAACGAGCCACGTACAGTACATTATACAAATTTAACAAACGAAAACAATGGAACACACGGACGGACGGAGAGATTTTTAATAGAACGATTTTATATGTAAGTAAGAGCTGGTTTAAATTAATTAAACCTTTGCACTGAGGTAGTACCGGGATTACGAATGTTTTGATGTGGCATTTTATAGCGTTAATTGTGTGAGAGACTCAGCTTTTGTTAGCAGCTTTGCTTAGAGCTTTACAAATTCTTATCCAGGTTTTGTATTACTCTAAAATATAGACATAGCTTGTTAACTCAAATAATGTGTATGAAAACGGAGTTTGCATATTTTTACGAGCATATTCTGTCTTTAATATTGCTGTATTCATAATTTTATCATATAGGTGAATGTGGAAAATTAACACAATAATAAATTATTAAAAAATAATAAGTTAATTAAATCAAAATGGTTGTTTTTCAATAAGCCGTGCCAGTATTTTTTTTATTACATACCGAAAAACCGTTTAATGTTCTACCCTTATCAGTTACGGATATAAGAATAGTATGAAAGTAGTAAAATTTACACAGAAATTTTCATGAAATTCGTTCAAGTCGTTTCCAAGGAGAACCGCCACCATTACTGTCGCACCAAACATTTTCATGGAAGACAGCTTTAAAACTAATTTAATAAATCCAGTCCACAGATTCCTAGCTCCAGGACGCAATCAGCTAACAAGTGAAGTAATTTGATTGGTCCAGCTCGGAGAAGCTTGAATTATTTATACAAATCATTCCGACTCTATTGCATTTGGATTGTACACGGATCGAGTTCTAGTCGATTAGTTTTGGTAACTCGGTTTGCCACGCTAAACTGTATTACGGTTTTAATCAAACAGCAGAACAAAAAACTGTGGAGTTGTGGAATTACGAATAGGGTTTTTAAGTCTAGTGTTGTTAGTGAGGGTGGGAAGAAAGGCATAATTTTTTACAGCACATAAATTAACGTAATGAATGCATTCAAGCTTCAGCAAAAATAGTATAAGTGTAGGTATAGGATGATCCTGTTTTTTCTTTTAATATTTTTTATAAAATAATTTGGAAAATCCAAAAGTGCACGCCTCATAATTTTTTTTTAATAAATATTTATTAATTATTATTTTTGTTTATTTAATAACAATTAAACCACATCGAATCAGACCCTGAAAAATGAAAGGGTTCTATTCCTGAGCATACTCAAGCGTAAGAGAAAAAAAAAAGACTCGATTAGTAAAGTATTTCGGTCGCTATCGTGTTAACAAGAAAAAGGATCCGCACATACAGACACACGGACGTCCAAGACAGAACTTTTTTAAACTGTTTTTTAACTAGTTTAAATAACAAAAATGACATCAAAAATATCATGAACGTTAAAAATAGTGTTTTTTCTTAATATGTGTGTGTATGTATTATCTTACAAGTGCAATGTATGATACATAAAGACATTTTAAGTTTGAAAAATCAGATGTTTTGCGCGAAGTGACAGTAGTACCCACCTCAACGCTTCGCTTATGAGGCGTGCAATATGAGTTACACATTATACATAAAGGTAATGAAAAAAAAAAACAAAAAATCAAAGAAAGATCCCGAAATAAATCTTAAAAGTGTGAAAATCGATTTATCACTTTAATACAACTCTATCTCTGTTTATAAAAAACATATTTATATTATATAGATTTATACATATTATACAGATAGTAACAGAGCCTTGTTTTTCAATTATATCCATTAGGTATCCACAAAGCTGTGAGAATATATAAAATATCGTTTCGTCCGTCCGTTTCCTGCAAGGCTCTATAAATCGCAGTCTGTTTGTCTGTCACGGACAATTAGTGGCCAATGGGGCTCGTCTCATTTGACCGGTTTGATAACCAACAGTCCAGTGTAGGTTTTAACGCAGAATATATCTATGTAGAAAGGTGTATTATATTATCTGTATTACCATGACCTCATTATTTATAAAGATTTTTTATCTAATTTTGTAATTTATTAAAATAAGACAAAAAATGTAATCATAGGTACTCTAAATGCTGGGCTCCGCGGTTTTACCCGCAGTGCTCCACTCCTATTGGTCTTAGCGTGATGATATATAGCCTTCCTCGATAAATAGGCTATCTAACACCGAAATAATTTTTCAAATAGGACCAGTAGTTCCTTAGATTAGCGCGTTCAAACAAACAAACTCTCAGCTTTATAATATTAGTATAGATTAATGTAATATAGAGGATGTAGAGTCCTAACTATGCGTAGCTGATAATGGCAGTTAATTCTGCAGGGTATGTGGTCACAAACGACCTCCCAACAAACGGCTTATCCTTCAAAAGGTCTGAGTGCCGCAAAAATCTGCTGCCGGATAAAATAGAGTCGATATAATAACGTGGGTTCAGTGAAATTATTATTTTTTTGACAATTTAGACGTTATTGAACGTGTGTGTTGTTACACTACGAACATATTGTTGTGTGTGTGTTGTGTTACTGTTTGTTAGTATTAGCACAGTATTAGTATTGGTGTATCTGTATAGAAATCTTTTTACAGATTTTTTTGATTGAGGCTTTAGGAAATGGCGGCTCTAAACCTTTTGTTGTTAAATTAAATACAAAATATCTTCAAAAATGAAGCGGTTCATAACCAGCTGCTCCTTTTCTGGGGCCGCTGATATATTACGCAAGATTCTAAAATCATAAAGCAATCAGTTAATGAGTTAATTCTAATAATCTGTATGTTCGTCCGTGCGGAACCCCAAAACCGTCGAGTCCTATGGGATTATTATAAGCGGTCTCATTACGGCTATTTGTGAGCCAATCCTCCGCTGGGACCTCTCGACCTCGCTACGGTTATAATTATGTCCACTACTAACATAGTGTGGTTTTATCGACATGGAAAAGAGATTATAAAAGTATCTATTATAATAGTTGCTAGTAAACAAAATATTGTAATAAACAGAAAATGAGATTCCTGCAGGATTATAATATTTTTCAAATTCTACTATTATTATAAACTCGAATTTTTGTGTGAATAATTGATGATGATTATTTCGCCTTTTACCATGGGACAGTCTTTATCATTATTGTTTAAAGTGAGATAGTTTGTGATATTGACAAAGGATCAACCTATATTTTGTCAGGTAAACTAACATGAGTCATGACCCATTACCCGAATAAAGTTGTAGACTCTATATCTATTCTCTTATTTAGTAATATTGAAAATTTATATACTTGTGCGTGCATAATGTAGTGAAAAAAAAGGGAATGCAGTCAATCTATACTATTATTATAAAGCTGAAGTGTTTGTTTGTTTGAACGCACTAATCTCAGGAACTACTGGTCCGATTTGACAAATTATTTCTAGATAGCCTATTTATCGAGGAAGGCTATATAGACCAACAGGAGCGGCGCACAGCTAGCTTAATATAATTGCGATAGGATATGAATAAAGTAACATGAAAGTATTAAGAACTGAAAATCTTATATAAGATTGGCTAAGGTATAATATTCTAAGCAATATCCGGAACAAAGCGAGTTATTAAAAATGTTTCAATGATGTATCGCTGTAATTCAGCTGAATGCGAACCGAAAGGAGTTAGGTTAGTGCTACACAGAATGCGAAGCGATTCTATTGTTAATTTTAGTATTATTGTGCTATGGTAAATAATACGATAAATAAATAAGATAATAAGTAAGTTTCTTGTGTTTTATTTCGATGGGATGATAGTATATTCCTGCCTGTAAAGGAAATTAAAAATTGAAGTCAATAAAGTTATAATGTACAAATATGTAGGTCACACATGTATAGTATAGTCACAGGTATAGTAGTAAACTTATGGATTAAAATCAAAATTTTTAATAAAAAGAATCAAGTAAAAAATTGTAGGTAACTTTTCACATAAATGGTTTCTATGAAAAATAAGTAATTTTTTTCGAGGACTCGCTATATTCATTTCAGTGTGACGTCACATATTTAAATTATTAATATCAACATTATAAACAGTAGTTAACACTTACCTAATATATTAAGTGCCCAAAGTTATCTCGTTATTCGTTTCAGAGCTATATATCGTTATATTATAGCTTACAGTGTACACAACCCTAATCCCTCCCCTGAGGGCTGTTTTATTGGGTTGATTTATCGTTTTCTTAATAAATACGTCAGTGTAGCGATTGTTGAGGCTGTATTATTAATTGTAAAGGATATTAATTGGGCCTCACCCTCCCATTGATGGGGAAATTGTTATTTTCTTAATAAATGTTTAATCATTCAAGTTTAGTTGGGTTTTCATTTGTTGTTAGTTTACGGGTTGTTGATTATTGCGTAAATATGAGGATATAGGTAGACTTTGTGTCGCTGTTATACTTATATGTCAAAATAAGATTTTTTTATGAAAATCAATTAAGGGCGATTTTTCAATGCTTGGATAAAACTTATCCGTCCAATAAAGTATTACACGATAATATTAAAATGTCACGTAAACTGTCAAATACGTGCAATTAAAATACGTTTTTAAAATGGTAGTTTTAAACATTATTCGACGAATAAGTTATGCAATCGTTTTCCGTTGGTTTTAAGTATCTTAACGGCTATATAGATACTTAAATATTTATATATTGTGAAGTTATGGCTTGCAGAATTAGAGCATATAGAGATAGAAGCTAGGCTCTACATGAGATCTGATAAATTTTTATACAGGGTGTCCAGTGGCAGATTTCAATGTTTGAGGGCTTGTAAAAAAAGAAGTAGTATTTCTAAACAAAATATTTTTATTAAAGTCAAAAGAAGACGAGTGCGGATTTTATCTCCTGAAAATTACATTTTCCAAATGCCGCCCTTCTACTCTCACACACTCCTCAATCTATTCCGCATGTTGAGAAAGACTTGTTTGCAAAGGGAACTGGGAATTCTGTTTATTTCAGCCCGGATATTTTCCTTCAGTTGTCTTATGGTTGTTGGATTTGATTGGTAAACCACAGTTTTTAGATAGCCCTACAAGAAAAAGTCACATAGACTTAGGTCTGGTGACCTGGGTGGCCACGGGATGGTGCCGTTTCGGGATATGTGCTTTTCAGGAAATAACTGCCGCACTGAATTCATTGACACATTAGCAGTATGAGCCGTAGCAAATCTTGAATAATCTGAATTTAGTATGGATGGAGCTTAACCTTTTTTCACATAATGACCTGAAAAACGATTTAGGAATTCCCAATATCGACGAACGTGTGCGAAGTGATAAACGAGGATTTTCAATCACAGAATTCATAACAAGTTTAATGTTTTCTATCGTGGATACTGATGGTGCTGGTCCCGGCCTAGGGTTATTAATGACTGAACCTGTAGCCCTAAACCTTGCTAGCCACGACTGTATCAAATTTATAGAAGGTACATCTCTTAAACGATGATTTTGATAATGGTTATTAAACCGACGGCGTGTTTTGGCCAGCGAAATCACCCGAAAAGTATGCCTCAATAGCATAAGCGCGATGCTCTCCGCTCCACTGCTCCATGGCGACTAAAAAATCCGCAGAACTCACGCGCTGAATGACACCCCCCGCGTCCCCCTCGCACGTCGCGTTTTAAAACTAGAAGCGTTCAAACATTGAAATCTGCTGCTGGACACCCTGTAGTATAAGCTTTAGGGTCGATTTTTAAATGCTTGGATAAAACTTATCCGTCCAATAAAGTATTACACGATAATATTAAAATGTCCCGTAAATTGTCAAATACGGGCAATTAGTTTATAAAATGGTAGTTTTATACCTACATTATTCGACGAATAAGTTTTATCCAAGCATTGAAAAATCGGCCCTTAGTCTAATATTAGGAATATTTTACATAGAAACTAGCGGTCCGCCCCGGCTTCGCCCGTGGTACATATGAAAAATAGATGTTGGCCGATTCTCAGACTTACCCGATATGCACAGAAAATTTCATGAGAATCGGTCCACCCGTTTCGGAGGAGTATGCAGACTAACATTGTGACACGAGAATTTTATATAGATTTTTAGAATTTTATATAAGATGTTCTTGGTATGATTCATATTGTGTTTGTACTTGGTTCGGAATATCTATTTATTAGAATGTTTTACGTTATTTTTATGAGTATTTTCCTTATCAGCATGTTTTGATTTGTAGGACTTCCTCTAGCATTCATTTCGTTTATTATTTAAGAAACAGTCAAAGATATATAATATTAAAAAAGAGCGTGTATGCTCAGCACATGTGTCAGAAGTGAAACTTCTTTGGCAAGATTCAAAGACAGCAAAACCGTCGCCTTACTCCATGACGTGATGGTATTGTCATGGTGCAACCTTGAAATTTTACTCTCAACGCGCCCAAAATACAGTACAAGTCAAAAAATTTCTTATAAAAGTCGTAATTTATTTATAGTACGGGTAAAGCCATGTGCGGTTGCTAGTTATAAAATAAATTCCTGACAAATCGTTTGATAATTCTGAATTCTTTAGTGCAGAGGTAAAGAGGCGCATTGGTATTAAATCACGGTTCATATTATACAGTCGCGAAACTATGACCTGCACTAGCTAGGGTCACCATGTATTGTTTATATTTGTGTACTAAATAAATATACTATCTAATCTAATCTAATATCTAATAATCTAATATCTAATAATTATTATAAAGGCGAAAGTTTGTAAGGATGTATGGATGTATGGATGTTTGTTACTCTTTCACGTAAAAACTACTGAACCGATTTCAATGAAATTTAGCACACATATAGAGGGTAACTTGGATTAACACATAGGATAGGTTTTATCCCGGAAATCCCACGGGAACGGGAACTATGCGGGTTTTCCTTTGCAAACGCGGGCGAAGCCGTGGGCGGAAATCTAGTTTTTATTATAAACGGTAATGTTTAAGTTGATTTTTAGTCTGGTTTAACAGGTGATGATTACAAATGTAAATTGTATTGTTATAACGTTAGTATATTATGATGGTAGAAACCGTTTATTTTCATAGGTATAAGTACCTGTCTGATTTATACTAGCAGGTTCTTGGAGAAATTATTGATTTTTAAATGGTTTTTATACAAACCTACTTTTTGAATACATTTTTGTCCTTTAGATTCGACGATGGAATGAAATATACAATATATAATGTTGAATTAGATAACGTAAAATAATACATATCTAAGGATTGTTTAACGGGGAGAATTTTCTTACTATTAAAAACGTTGTAGTTACTAAACGTTAGTTATGTTATCAACTGGGAATTGCAAGGAAAAAGGATACTGACGGAATCTTTCTTCACAAGTGTTATAGCTTGGCTTAAAACCATACAGCATGGCCACAGTTCTCGCAAATCCGAGCATTCATTGAATGTGACCGATGTCCCGAGTATTTTTAGCTATTCAAGCGGATTGCGCTATTCATCCTGCCTCTAATTGGACAGCATGGGGCTTAATTAATTCTTTCATCTCTCCCTTTATTTATCCAATGAATATATTTCAATGGAAATTTTGAATACTTTTCAAATGTACCTTAATTGAAGTTTTATTTGGCATTGTAGATAAAACGGTCAAGTGTTGCGGATAGCTATGATTCTGTATGGGGTGCGTTGAGTAAGTATTTACCCTGTTAAAGCTTCGACGATAAATGCTGGGCCAAAGAAAACAAAAGCAAATTTTAAAGATTTCACCTCTATAAAAAGTGAAGTCTCGTGTCCCCTAGTGGGGTGGGGCAGATGCATTATGCATACCTACATCTGTTTCACTGATCGATTTTCTTGAGGGACAAGTAGGTGATCAGCCTTCTGTGTCCTGCCAGACCGAGACATTTTCTTCGTCTCCACTGGAAATCGAACCCAGGACCCCTCGGTTCTATGCTCTCGCGTCAAGTTCCAAGGGAGCGGTCGGCACCTCTATATCTAATGTGTATCTATTAATGTATCTACTGATTTTTGAATAAATGTAGTCTAAAACAACACCAAGTTATTCAAATTAAATCTAACTGAACTGGTGTGACACTTCGCAAATTACTTAAAAAGTTACTACGTACTATTAATAAACAAGCTTCCCCTTTCAAATTATAACTTCGCTTAACTATGTATAACCGAAAACTTTCCATAAAACACTAAATTAATCAGTCCCCACACATCAAAGCCCACTTAGAAGGTTACCAATTAAAGGCTCCATAATAACATAACTAAGGTAATTAGCAAATAATTACTATTGGTAACGAATAGATATCATTTGTAATTAAGTAGGATTAATTGTTCCCTTTGACGCATTACCTATGTCTCAATTATATCATCAATATATAAATTAATTAGTATTGTGACAGTGTGATTAAGAGGTCGATGACATGTGGAGGCTATAACTCGATTATATGTATGACTAGCTGTGCCCGCGACTTCGTCCGCGTGGAATAGTGACTGTATAGTAGTTACTACTTAACTTTTATTGAGTAAACACGTACTACCATAAATAGTTAAAAGAACTGTTAGTAAAACTTATGACTAAACTGAGCTAAAAAATAAAAAAGAAATGCCTAATTAATTTTTTACGTAAAATTTCTTTTAAATTATGTCATATTATTTTTTAGGCACCAGGGTCGAGGGGAGCAAATTTATTTACCTTCTTTTCTTGTATGTGTGTTTTTAAAAATACTCTTTGTTTTAAATATGTTCAGCTGTTTGGCTACTAAGATTGTTAGGCACTGAAAGATTGATTGAAGAAGCAACTCGTTCAGATGATAAAAAATTGTCAAGCGACTGCCAACATTAAGTTTACGATGATTTTTTAGATTAAATAAATTACGGAAAAAAAATTATTAAAAAAAATATCGACCATCGATATCGATATTTCAATACCGAACTATCGATATAAGTATCGTCCAAAAAATATTAGTAATAAATATCGATATTTCGAAATAATAATATCGATATTTCGATATATAGATATTTTATCAACAGTCCTACCCTAAAGTGCCCTATATGTAATAAACGGATGAACCGATTTCTATAAAACATTACTAACTAATTGTAATTCACACGTTGCCCTTTCATATTTTGATATGCCGCTTGAGTATATTATTTGACCACATTCGATTATTGTTCATTTCCACTTTTACCTCTGTAGTCTAACAAATGGATAAACCGAATTGGATAAAAATATAACTAACTGTACTTCACCCGTTATGCACTTTCATTTGATATATTATGTCTCTTAAGTATATTTGACAACATTCGTTTTTTTCATTCCCCCTTTTCCATCCATTTACTATATATAGGTATAGTAGGTAAATGGATTAACCGATTTTGATACACTTTATCTAAGAACCAGACCAGCGTCGGAAAATATGCTGCCTAACAAAAAACCGCATCTAATTCGGATTACCTGTTAGCGAGCTACGGTGGAACAAACAGATACACACATAGCGGTCAAACACTTATCACTCATCTTTTTGCGTCGGGGCTTAAAAATAATACGACATAATTTAAAGGACATTTTATGTATAAAATTTACCTAAAAATAAGCATAATTTTAATTTGACCCCTCCCCCCCTACTACCTCAGCTTACCCCCCCACCCCCACCCCACCCTTGGGGACTTTCGATATGATCACCTGGACATTTTATAGAAATAACTGTAGCGTATAACAGATAACTTACGTTTTATCGTACACTGTATAATAGTGTACCATAGAATGCCTTAGCAAATGTTCTCCGTGAATACTTAAATGGTCATAACTTTTTTATTTATAAACCGATTGACATGAAATAAACACTAAATGTTAAATGAAGATTACCACAATATATTAGTGAAAACCGCATTTAAATCGGATAAGCCGTTTCTGAGATTAGCGTGTTCAAACATACAGACAAACAGACAAACGGACAAACAGACAAACAGACAAAAAAAATTTTAACGACAGTTTTGGGTTTGGGATCGATTTAGTAATAACCCCTGCTAATTTTTTTTTACATATTTTCATTGTACAGACACCACTTTTCTAGAATTTTATTATATGTATTGATGATGATTGTGTTTGATAAATTATTTATTTCGTGGGATGTGGATCTTACTAGTGTTTAAACTTAATTTTAATTTTACTGGCGTTTAAAGTCATTTTGTAAATAACTTTAAACGCCATAGTTTTCGTCACTTTTTTGTTCTAATTTTTCATTTTATTGTATTTATTTGCTTGAAATAGAAATGAAGAAACAGAAGCTTTTTATTTTGCCTGTGCGATGTTCGGTATTTTTTCAATGAAAATAGTTTAATTCCAATAAAAGAATTTCATAAATTGTGGTTAACACAACTGTCTATCTCTTTATAATAAGCTGAAAAACTACTTAACATATTTTCACAGTGTTTTCACCTATTGATAGAGTTACAGAATGTTAGGAGTAGGTATAATTCAAGAAGTATTTTTTGTACCAAGTTAAAATAACATTATGAAAAGTGGTCCTACTAATTCATTAGTTCGTAATACTTACGACATTTTTGAAGTAACCCATGTTCAATAGCTTCAAATGTAATTTTTGCTTTTAGGTTTTTATTTCACAAATGAAGTAAATAGTAAAGATCAATCAGTATCGGTTAATAGCTGGCAATGCAGTGGAAAGCCGAGCAATTGTGTCATTATGTTGAGTCGGGATTCAAATTATACGCCACCGTGGGAGACGCGAGTTTGTGTAGCGTGTTTCCATTGGTTCACGCCTCACGGGAATATCGTGACGTTATTTTGACCTATTAATGTACTAAGGGCCGATTTTTCAATGCTTGGTTAAAACTTATCCGTCCAATAAAGTAAGTATTACACGATACTATTAAAATGTCACGTAAAGTGTCTAATAAGGGCAATTAGAATACGTTTTTAAAATGGTAGTTTTATACATTATTCGACGAATAAGTTTTATCCAAGGATTGAAATATGATCGGCCCTAAATAAAACATTGATATCAGAGTACCAACGTAATCGATTGCAATGTGAGATAGAACTAGTGTGAATGTTTTATCTGAATGTTTATAGAAATAAATGTATTTTATATTCGGGTTTTGTGAATAAGTGCTGCGCTATCATTTAATATACATCAATGTACGAAAATACGTATAATATAATGTGATATTTGACAAGCCTGAAGCCACTAACCAAGAATATGCTTACTTTAATTTCCTTTTGTAGCAAGTCATATAAAGCCTTGCTTACAAAAATCTTATGCTTATCAGATCGCCTTATAATATGAAATATTCATTAAATTTTAGGAGAGGAAGAAAATAGAGTTCGTCACATGATTATTGGTATTAGATTAGCATATGAGCTATAGAAATACATACTTCATTTTACACGTGGGTGCATCTGCGGGCGAAACTAAAGAAAATATTATATTTATTATATTTATTACGTCGTACTGAACGGTACAATGGGAACGCACCAGTGATAATGACTGGAATACAAAATGCCGCCGTTCGCTGCTAAATTATCAATGGAAGGTATTAAATGATTTTTATTGAGGCCATATTTTACCCTGGATCTGGTGGAGCGTTTTACTCAATTACGCTTTTATAAGATTGCCGAGTTATGTTTAGATAATAATAATAAATCTTTATTTCAGACATCAATATCCATACATAATATTATTACACATACATTTACAATTTGGCATATATTTGGGACATTTAACTTAACTTAACTTAACAATAACATTTAACTTTTAACTTTAATGTTTAGTATTTGCTTTGATGGACGGCTCTTAGTGGGTCACTAGAATAAGTCATTTAGTTTTTAGATATAGTTAATACTTATAATGTGTATTCTACAGGAAATTCTTATCTTGTTAAATTTGTATTGTTATTTGGTTTTTGCTGAAATAAATAATTTTTCATTTTCATTTACTTCTAGCAATCGGAGTTTTGAAATTAGAGATGTTTCAATGGACTTCATCATCATCAGCCCATATACGTTCCCACTGCTGGGACACGGGTCTCCTAAGACGGTACAGGCAATAATCCACCAAGTGCGGGTTGACAGATGTTATAATATTATGTCGTCGAGATTTTGATTCTTCGACATGTAAGCCTCTCGATGTTTTCCTTCACCGTTCGAGAATTCATAGGATTATATTTTTCTGTATTTTTACGACTCAAAAGCGATTTAAATGAGTAGTAGTAGTGAAGTCCCAAGGGCAGATGCATTATACATCTGTTTCACTGATCGATTTTCTTTAGGGACAAGTAGGTGATCAGCCTTCTGTGTCCTGCCAGACCGAGACATTTTTTTTTTCTTCGTCTCCACCGGGAATCGAACCCAGGACCTCTCGGTGCTACGCTCACGCGTCAACCACTGTACCAAGGAGGCGGTCAAAGAGGGCCTATGAAGGTACAGGCTATAATGCACCACGCTGGCCAAGTACGGGTTGGCAAATGTCACATGTCGTCGAACTTTTGATTCTTCGACATGGGGGTTTCCTCACGATGTTTTCCTTCACGGTTCGAGGATATTTACACAGATATTTATTCATAGGATTATATTTTTACGACTCAGAAGCGCTTTAAAATGAAGTCTAGTATACATTTATGTGACACATCATCTAGAGATTGATAAATAGTCTAAATAAATCACTTTCAACATCTATATAAATTGAAATACTAAATATATGTTTCCAATCTGGAACCACCCTCGCTGGGCCGATAGAATTAGCATGCATAATGTATGCGCACGCGTCGCTTAGCCCTTCTGCTAGAATAACTAGACAAGGATTGGCGAAATTTGGATGTGGGAATTTATCAGAATTTGAATTTCTTTCCTGAATTTGAGGGGGGGAGGTCTTTGGTTCGTAATGCGTGAGAAATTAAAGGTAAAGTATATATCTATATTGTAGAGTTGTTTTTTGTTTTATGATATGCTATGCTTTAATGGTATATAATGTTATACAAAACTATGTCTTTATATTGAATTAATCTTATATATAAAAATGAATCCCAAAATGTGTTGGTAAGCGCAGAACTCGAGAACGGCTGAACCGATTTCAATAATTCTTTTTTTATTGTATTCCTTGAAGTACGAGGATGGTTCTTATGTAGAGAAAACGTAAATATGTACCACGGGCGAAGCCGGGGCGGACTGCTATTTTGTAATAATAATCAATTCTAATTTATCCTCAAACAAGAATTCTGGAAAATATGAAGAGCTTTTTTTCTAACGGTTGTGTGTGTGTAAGTTTTGTCTTCAGTTTATTTTATGTTTATGTATGTGGGTGCAGCAAAATTTCTGTCCCCTTTTATTTAAGTATATTATTAAAATACCGCATCTAACTGTTTATAGCACGTATATGGAATGCCCGAAGCAAGCTCTGAAACTGAATTTCGCAGTTTTGAGTAAATTCATTATTTTCATCATTTGACATTGATTTCTTGATTATTTACTAACTTTTACAAAATTATATAAATTTGATAGATAATTAATTGAGAAGATGATAAATATATGTATTTAAGTAGATAATATTGTTGTTGTTTCTAATTTCTATCTCAGAATTCTTTCTCTATACTTACGTATTTTACTTTTCTATACATTATTAGTATTATTTTTCATAACTCCCAAAATATGCATTGTATTTGGCAGCATAGTCTACGATTTATGAGAGAGAATGCGAATAAATTTAACTAGAGAAAAGACGTTAAATTTCCAAGAATTAGTTCACACAAAATTCTTATAAGGATTGCTTTTGTTATTAGAGTTGAAGTGTGTTATGTATATGTGTTTTATATTGTGTGTATGTAATTGGTTGTTATCTGTCTATCTGTGTTAACTTTTATGTAATACTAGCTTTTCCGCCCGCGGCTTCACCCCCCGTTTCAAAGAAAATCCCGCATAGTTCCCATTTCCGTGGGATTTCCGGGATAAAACCCATCTTATGTGTTAATCCAAGTTACCCTCTATATGTGTGCTAAATTTCATTACAATTGGTTCAAAGAGTAACAAACATACACATACATCCATCCTCACAAACTTTCGCATTTATAATATTAGTAGGATAGAATAGGATAGGATAAATACATTTTGTAAACAAGGAAACAAGTCTATTTATTTTGTAATTTGGTCTTCCTTAGAAACAACTTTCTTAGAAAATCTATTACAGCGTTGTAAAAATTCCAATAAAGAAGATATTACGATTGTGAATGCAATCTTGTATTATTGATAGATAATATAATAATTCAGTTATTTAATTATGTAAAATATGTTTGTGTATGATAGAGCTGGAATATTATGTGTACCTAAATTAATTTATATCAAAAAAACTTTAAACACTTAAGAGTATGTTCAAAAACCTACAAATATAATAAAAGAGGTTATTCCCCTCGAATATGAAGTAAAGTCATTTAGAATTAAAAAGCCCAACTTTATAGTGCCTTAAGCTAATAAAAACTTAGCGTATGGCGAAAAAGTAATTAACCTCTGTATATAGTTCCTTCATAAAGTTCGCGCGAAGCCGGGGTAATAAGTTAGCTATAAAGTGGAAAGTAAAATATTTTACTGACGTACCTTGCATTGGTTATGTACGGAATTCATAATGTATTCACAAATTAGTAGAGTTTTATATTATACTAGTTGCGCTTCGCGGTTTCACCCGTGTGGCTCCGTTCCTCTTGGTCTTAGCGTGATGATATTTGCTTTTTATAAAGACAATTGTGTAATAAAATAAAAATTAAAGTTTCTTATAAGTTATAAATAATATATAAGTTATAATAATAAATTCTTATAAGTTATAATATTATAAAGCTGAAGAGTTTGTTTGTTTGAACGCGCTAATCTCAAGAATAACTGGTCCAATTTGAAAAATTAATTCGGTGTTTGATAGCCCATTTATCGAGGAAGGCTATCTTATATGTATATAAAAATGAATCGCAAAATGTGTTGGTAAGCGCATAACTCGAGAACGGCTGAACCGATTTCGATAATTCTTTTTTTATTATATTCCTTGAAGTACGAGGATGGTTCTTATGTAGAGAAAACGTAAACATGTACCACGGGCGAAGCCGGGGCGGACCGCTAGTAGGCTATAATTATTATATCATCACGCTAAGACCCACAAAAGCGGAGCCACGCGGGTGAAACCGCGGAGCGCAGCTAGTGTTGGGAAAAACATTGTCGATGATATTATATAATGGTACTAAACAACGTTAAGTAAATAATATTATGTTTATTTTAGAGTTGATGGATACGATACAGAATAAACAGAAATAAAATTAATGTCAAGTATACTCCATTTAGAAGCGAAGTACTTGTATATACATGAATATTGAATGCCCTCTTATATACACTTCAATGAATCGCTTATTTATTTATAAGATTATGTAAAGGCCATTAGGAGCTTCCGAAAAAAGGCGAACTTTTCCGTCACAAACTTCGACAATTAAACAAACTTAAAGTACAAAGAGACTGGAAAAAATGGAGCCTTTAATGATCGCCTCAAAGGTGCGGAAGTTTTTATAGAGAATAGACTTTAGCTGTGCCATTCGGAATCATTTTTTTTCTTTTGTTCCACCCTTAGGGCGGACACACACGATCTTGTGGTGTACAGGTACTTGGACAATGTGAACTACGCTTAACGCCCTTGTATAGTTGTTAGGAAGGCTCTTTTAAGGATTTTTTAAAAAGTTGTACTTTTTTTTTGTAAAAGTATCGTGTTACTTTTTTCCGCACGCGGCTTCCCACTATCTGACTTAATATATTATATTCTAAACCCGTCTTCCAGAACCACTCTATCTATTTAAAAAACTGCATCAAAATCCGTTGCGTTGTTTTTAGGGTCTAAGCATACCATGAACAGGAACAGACAGACAGCGGGAAGTGACTTTGTTTTATAACTAGTATAACTTATATAAATATGAATAAAATTACATTTCATCAAGTTTGTTACTCATTATAACAGTGTACATAAAAAATAACAGTTATTAAATAAAGTGTTACGTTATTTTTCACAGTACATAACGATATATCACTCTGTGATAAATAGCAGCTATTATGCGATAAGAAAACTAGTTTACTCGCACGCAGGGATGAAAAATAAATATATAAAAAAATATAAAGTCCAAAATGTATTTTTCAATGCATAAATAACGCAGGCAAGCAATACGATGGAGAGGAGTTTAAAATTATGCCTATAGTGTTAGATAGGTTTTTGTTTTTAGATAAAGATAAGATCAAGCTTTCTTTTGCTTATTCCCTTGGCCCTTGAGAAAAGATAGAAAAATATTCGTTTGTTATAGTATGTTGTAAGAATATACGTACACGTATATTAGGTACACATAATTAAAAAATATATAAGAAGGGAAAATATCATGAATAAATAAATGTGTTATACGTATATTTTGAAAATAATGAGGCCTGCCATGGGCCTGCCATTCAGTTCAAGATAATTTTTTTTCAGTGGAAGCCTTATGGCGAGTTTATAGTAGATCAGCTGTTTAAGCTTAAAACTTATTAACCAAAACATATTCAATATAATTTCTTTCACATTTCTTTTCTGCGGTTACCAAAGTCCACAAATACCAAGATAACTGTTATAAAACATCTCTAGAAGATGTGAAGCTGTATTCCTCCCGGAGGGCACATACCGGTTACCTCTTAAAAATTTCACCCGTTTAATCTTGCGGAATTGCTAAAGAAATAAACATTTAGCTGTCCCACTTGTTGAGATAAAAGTTTAATGTCAAAACTCAATTTGATAAAACGCGGCTTTGTTCCTCTGGGACTGAGGTTATGTATTAAAAATGGGATATGAGTAATTGCTGAAGTAATTGTATTATTAAATATTTATGTGTGTGTGTATGATTGTGATTTGTTTGTTGTTTTGGTGCTTTAGTATTTATGTATGTGTTTTACAGTTAAAAACGTGTACTGTAACCAAGTACTCTAGCCAAGTAAGGGAGGTTAAATGAATATAATCAGTACTTTAATCATTCATTTTTAAACATGTTTTGGAATTTGTTAAACCTTTTATGTTTTCCTCTTTTGAAACTCTGGAAAATACTTCTGGTCTGAGTGCTTTAAATAAACATTACCAGACATGAAAACTGCATATTAATGTATATCCTAAGGTCAACAATACATAGATAATATCCCGGATGTTAAGGAATAGAATAAATAGTTGGTTTGAAATGAAGTAACATAACATGAAAAAACCGAAAAGAAAACAAAACCCAAAATGTCACTCCACGGATCCCCAAAAATCCAACGTATAAAAAAGTAATTATAACTTTTAATCACTACACAGTGGGCGAGCGTTGGTTAAGGTTTGGGAAAACTGCCATTAGTCGGTGGGAAAATTGATTAATCGGGTAAGGACAGGGGCGAGCAAGGACCGCAATAAATAAAAATAAAATATGGCCGACCCTAATGCTAATTCATTCGGTGTACGCACTGCGCTTCCGTTCTAATGAAAATTATGTGGAGTTACTGCTTGTAACATTATGGGTAGTTGGTTACACGTTGAATTAAACTAGCTGCGCTGCGCGGTTTTGCCCGCGTGGCTCCGCTCCTGTTGGTCTTAGCGTGATGATATATAGCCTTATAGCCTTCCTCGATAAATGGGCTATCTAACACCGAAAGAATTTTTCAAATCGGATGGGTAGTTCCTGAGATTAGCGCGTTCAAACAAACAAACAAGCTTTATAATATTAGTGTAGATGGAGGCTGTATTTTAAGTAAGATATCTATTACCTAGTACACCGTTGATACCTCATAAACTTTATTCAGTTACATGTTGTTATTACGTTTATTTATCTTAACATGCAGACGGACAGAAAGTACATAAAATAGTGGTTTCTGTTGCTGAATTAAAACAACAGAAATTGTGGGATTTTTCAATACATATTCCGTTATGATTTTTTTATTATTTATTTAGTAATTCATGAAATACTGTAATTTATTTATTTATACGGATATGTTATCACGCTTTCTACTACTAACTGTGTAGCACTTTGCTAATTATGCATAGGTATCACTACATAGTATAAAACAAAGTCGCTTACTCTGTCCCTATGTCCCTATGTATGCTTTAATCTTTAAAACTACGCAACGGATTTTGATGCAGTTTTTTGTAATAGATAGAGTGATTCAAGAGGAAGGTTTTAGTATATAATTTATTATGGTTTAGACAAAGCGGGCGAAGCCGCAGGCAGAAAGCTAGTAACTAACTATCATACGAACGTCTCTCTTTCAAATCTAAGTATCCAATCATGGTAAGTACAATGTTGTGTGTTTTGCGCAGTGCGTAAACACTTTGATCCTAATTTCTTATACAGAAACAGTCGATGAGGCCAAATGTATAGATAAATAGCTAACATCCACAATGTATTCCAAATGTATGTGATTTATTTAATATGAATTATTTATAATAATCTTTGTTTTATCGCTTTGGTTGATTTATTTGTTTGTGTATTATAATAAGGTTTATGATATCGAATGTTCTAGTAATATTATGTATTTAGATGATTGTTAGGAATGTGTGAAGATAACTCTATGTTCCTAACATTAATAGAAATTTTGTGTAATGTAAAAATGGATATTTGTTTCTGTGTTTGCTAATAGGGCTAAAACGACTAAACAGATTTAATTATATTTGGAGGAAAACTTGAAATAATACGGAATGTAGAGACAGGCTTTCGTTTTTAAACATAAAATCCATGAATTTCAATTTATTTTACATTTAAAACTATTTCTTTTCAAAATCAGTTCTATTCGAAATTGTCCAACAAAATTTTAAATATGGAGAGTCGTAGGCGACTGCACCTAGCCTCCCTACTATTCAACGTGGTCATGACCAAGGCACCCGCCTACCTCTACAGTAAACTCACATGGATGGATGATGGCAATCGCATGTATGATACACGGGCGTCCATGTATAAACTTTCAACCCCCAGAAACTATACAGCGGCTTTCAGGGGAAGCTTTACGTACAGCGCTACTAGGTGCTGGAATAACTTACCTCCGCCAATAAGAAATTGCAAAACACTGCACAGTTTTAAACATCAGTACAAAAAAGTTACACTTGCTGAATTTCTTAACCAGCCCTAGTAGCGTTGAATGTATAGCCTTATCTATTTTATTTTATTATGTATATATTCACTCTTATACTTATCTATACGTATAAATTACTTCATTACATCTTATTCCTTAACCCTTTATATTTAAATATCAAGTATGTACAAGTAAGTTTATATTATGTATTGACAATTTTATTTAAATACTACAATATATTTATATTCTCCTATTTTTTAAATTTGAAATATTTATTTTATTAGCTTTTTATTTTACATCACAAAAGACCGTTCTGGTGCTCGGAAGCGTAGCAAGTCGAGGGGACTACTGAAAACCGGCGCCTCTCCTCTAACACGGAGAGGCAAATGCTGAGTAGTCCACCTAATCACGAATACCGACAAATATTTGAATATATTTATTGTATTTTAAGGTTTAAAATTTATTAATGTGTATTTTTCTCAAAAGTGTATTTAGTTATAAGTGAAAAAAAAAGTGCACGCCTCATAATTTTTTTTAATAATTATTTATTAATTATTATTTTTGTTTATTTAATAACAATTAAACCACATCGAATCAGACCCTGAAAAATGAAAGGGTTCTATTCCTGAGCATACTCAAGCGTAAGAGAAAAAAAAGACTCGATTAGTAAAGTATTTCGGTCGCTATCGTGTTAACAAGAAAAAGGATCCGCACATACAGACACACGGACGTCCAAGACAGAACTTTTTTAAACTGTTTTTTAACTAGTTTAAATAACAAAAATGACATCAAAAATATCATGAATGTTAAAAATAGTGTTTTTTCTTAATATGTGTGTGTATGTATTATCTTACAAGTGCAATGTATGATACATAAAGACATTTTAAGTTTGAAAAATCAGATGTTTTGCGCGAAGCGACAGTAGTACCCATCTCAACGCTTCGCTTATGAGGCGTGCAATTGTAATTAAGTATTTGTGATTAAATGTATTTTCTTTCTTTCTTTCTTTCTTTCTAATTTATTTATTTTCATCTGTATACTTGTCTGATTAGTCTACAACTATATCGACTCATTACTTACCGCGTTTTCCACAAACAAACATAATATTTCTAATAATCCTATTTATTTCTTCACTCAATTTTCACACTCACGAAAAGGCATGACAATACCAAATATCCTCTAAATGTGGTTATAACACGTCGGGTAAATATTTTACGGCTACACGATGTCCAGATTGGTTGCGTGTGCTTGCACAATCAGTTTGCGCAAATACATGTTATTCGAGCGTTATAATAGGCTGTCTGGGGACTGGGATGGACCAAGTGTGTTGAATGGGAACATTTATTGTCTAAGAAAACAGTTTATATAATATGTACTTGCTAATAATAAGAAGAATAGTTGATGAATTCCTTTCTTTAGTAATGTAAAAACTACCACCTGACTTGTGAAACTGTATTTTAACCATATTGACCAATATTTTTGAAGTGAAATTTCTTTAGGCGCGTTGAGAGTTAAATTTCAAGGTCGCATCAAGGTAATACCGTCACGTCATGTAGTAAGGCCATGATTTTGGTATCTTTGAATATTTCCAAGGAAGTTTCACTTCTGACACGCGTGCTCGGCACACACGCTATTATAAAACCCCAACAACAATAATGAAAATGTTTGATTAATTTTATTGGTACTATTGTAAACATCAACTTCGATAAAGTGTAACATTATTATTTAAGCTATTACTAATTTCAAAAGTTCGTAAATTTTCAATCAAAACACAACACTCAAGGTGTAGGTTTGTTATATACGTGTAAGTGTGTTATATAAGTGTAGGTGTATTATATACGTGTGCAGTAAGCAGCAGTGTCAGCAAGTGATCACGCGCAGTCGGGTGTAAATACGGCAATAATCCTCGACATAACTCATAGGTGCTGATTCTGCGAGGTGTGGGCTGGTGGTACACTGGGTAAGGGATATATTGTGGAGTCATTTTATTTTATTTATATTCCCTTTCTGCTCGCAACTTTGCACGCTCTGTGAAAAACTGAAACCTACCTCGATAATCACGCTACGCTTGGTGAAAACGGTATGAAAATCGGTGATATAGTAACTCAAATTAATCGGTAAAAGTTTAGCTTTTTTCTTAATATTATTTACCTATCTAGTAATAGAATTTTAAAATCAGTCAAGCAATTTTTTTAGTTAAATCATAACAAACGATTAAATTTTTCCTCTTTAGATGAATAATTCATAGAGATGAAATAATGGGCTCTATTCTTATAGTGGGAAAGTGGGTTTATGAACCATACGCGCATCCTTACTATGTTAATATTATAAATGCGAAAGTAACTCTGTCTGTCTGTCTGTCTATCTGTTACGCTTTCCCGCTTAAATCTCTTAACCGATTTTGATGAAATTTGGCACAGACAATCTTTAGACCCTGAGAAAGAGCATAGGCTACCTTTTATTAAAACATCACCGGGCGAAGCCGCGGGCGGAAGATAGTCATATTATAACTTAAAGCATTTTAAATTTATAAAATTTGTTACACCATTTTAAGTCGTTGTTAATTTACATTGTACATTAAGAAACTAAGGAATTTATTAAAGACTGTATATGCTCAGATTTAAAAAAACAACCTTTAATACATACAGTAAATAGCATTTCTTCAAAGCAATTTCCAAGTAACCCAGTGTATCACCAACTCTAGCAACCACGTCTCCGACACGTAACCGATGCGACAAAGCAATAAGTGCTTCTAATTGTCGTCACGATCTCGAGTGGGATGCTGTGCACAGATATCTTATTGGCTATTGTGAATGAATAACTCTTTATATGTGTTATCAAATAAAAATATTGAGTTCAAGAAAATGTAGACAGACAAATAATAAACCCATTTAAAAATGGCAATTTACGTGTTTTAATATTTTATGCTGTTGAGATATTTAAAAATATGTAAGTAGACCTATCTGTATTAGTTATATCTATCTATATTTTTAAGCAATATAATAAATATTAAGTACTTACAACTGTTATATTAATGCTTATGAATTTTATTAATCGCTCGAACAAAAAATTTTTAGCATAAACTTTTAAAAATTGAATGATATCTTTATGCAAAAAAAAAAGTATGCATATATATGATGCCTATTTTCAGAATTCCATGTACTATTTCGATAAAGTAATCAAACTCAGAGTCAGGTTTAGGTCCAACACAGGTCCTAAGTCAATAAGTCCTGATGGACTTGCCTTAAACCAACATGGCGTCCGTTTATACAGTCCGTTTATTTTCTTAACTAACAATTTTATAATTAACATTTTTATAATTACCTCCCTTGAGATGGGTCGGGATTTCTTTTCGTTTCTGTTTTTATTCATTACGAATTTTTTGTAGTTTTAAATTTATTTTTCTTAAATGTAGAGATTATTTTTATAATGTAAATAATAACACGAGATCTGTAACTTGTTTCTTTTAAAATAATTAAAACTTAAGTAAAAGATAAATGGTACCTACCTCTCGCGGAGAGTTTGAAGGTTTGGTTTTTCACTTCTAATCAAATCAAATAAAAATATTATACGAGATTCACAGTCTAGAAAATCGACTTATTTACAAGGAGTAGATAATCAACTTTCTGTGCTTTTACAGGCTAAGAGAAATGCAAGGAACTTATAAACTTAGAAGAAAGAGAAAAATTGCGTTATCGGTTAACGCTATAAACAATAAAATAACTACAAAAGTTTTTCGGAAACTTCATAACAAATACATAAATTCCATAACAACCCATGAGAGAATTAACTTTTTCCCATTGAGCAAAACTCGGACAAACGTTTGACAATAATGGTACGGGAGCTATTAACGTTGAAAAAGAAGTCATTTTAGTATAGCTGGTTTTTTGATATATTGTTCCTCTAGCTATTTCGGTTAGAGTCCGCGCAGTCTGGCTGGCCGGAGTGGTTGCGTTCAGTAGTGCGCATCTTATCTGCACAGGAAATTATCCTTAATTTAAAGTCATTTTTTAACGCGTAATTTTTAAACTTTTGCCTTTAGATAGATCCATCAATCATAATTTTTTTATTGCAAGACGTTTTTTTCGTTGTTAAATAGGTGCCAGACGCAATTTTTAATTTCGTTTTTATAAAAAATTCAAATTATTTTAGAATGTCTGTAAATTTCATATTATGTTCTTCAAACATAATATAATCTAAAATTAATTAGCCAGACGCTAATTCGATTGTTAAGTATTAAATATGTACAAATAAAAACGTAGTGAAAGTAGGTAAGTATAACAATTTGATGATTGTGTATATGGAGAGATAGTTTAAAGTGCAAGAGAGATAGAAAGGGTCGGCCGCGAAAATTAAATAACAATAAAAAATAACAATAAAAAATAACTTATAATAACTCGAAAATATACCTAAGATGCATAGAAATTGAATTGTTCCTACTCTAGGATTCCCTGTGTTGTGGGAACAAGTACCTTCCATTGGTACATTTTATTCCTTAGGCTAAAAAATAAACTATTAGGGTACATCAACAATCTTCTATACAAAACAATTTTTTTTTTACTTATCTATTAAGTTATGGGTTTAAATGAAAACAGCGATTACATAAACTTATGTATATTGTTTCCAATAGCACATTGCCTAATACCACACATTACACACCGCGTACAAGAAGAAAAAGAACCACAAACAAAATACAGTGTTGCCAATACAAGTTAAATTTTCTAATATATATCTAATATTAACTAGCGACCCGCCCGGCCCTGGCTAAATACACTACAGAAAAACTGTGAACGTTGAATATAAAAACATAGCGGCCCGCTCCGGCTTCGCACGGGTATAAAATACTAGCTTTCCGCCTGCGGCTTCGCCCGCGTTTTCAAAGAAAAACCCGCATAGTTCCCGTTCCCGTGGGATTTCCGGGATAAAACCTAGCCTATGTTACTCGTGGATAATGTAGCTTTCGAATGGTGAAAGAATTTTTAAAATCGGTCCAGTAGTTTATGAGCCTATTCATTACAATCAAACAAACAAACAAACAAAGCTTTCCTCTTTATAATATTAGTGTAGATATAGCCGGGCGGCCGGCTGGTACCGCCGCAAACGCTACGTCCCGCAATTTTTAAATCTGTAATATCTTCGAAAATATTCACTTAAATCCATGTGTAAAAGGCCATATGGATCTATATTAAATGAACAATGTATTCAAGGTCTTTAATTGGTTAAGGATTAATGCTGTATTGGTTAAAATCGCTTCGAAAATTAGCCATTATTTGTCGTAAAAAGTAAATGATAAAAAAAGTTATTGTGGGTTATCCATAAGAGATAGACATATACCATCACGGACTTTTCTGTAGACCTTTTCAATGTAGTTAGTACATTATTTTGATAAAACTCGTAGGGTGCCTCCGTTTGCACTGTAAGTGGAAAAATTGTAATTATTTACGTAATCAGTAATCACATTAGAAACCTCAAAAATAACAGTAGGTACTTCTCCACTATTTAATGGATGTTATTATACATATAAACCTCCCAATTGAATCATTCTATCTATTTAAAAAAACCACATCAAAATCCGTTGCGTAATTTCAAAGATTTAAAGAGACATAGGGACAGAGAAAGCGACTTTTTTATACTATGTAGTGATGATGATAACAATATTAATTCATTAATCTTAATTCTTAATAGGTATATATACATAAATCTCGTGTCAATTTGTCCTCAATGGACTCCTAAACCACTTAACCGATTATAATAAAATTCGCACACCATGTGCAGTTCGATTCAACTTGAGAGATAGGATAGTTTATACATGTAGGTACCACGGGCGAAGCCGGGGCGGATCGCTAGTATACCTACCTATATAAATTCATGCTAACTACTTTAGTTAAATTCAATACAAACTTAAACATGCGTGTGTGTGTGTTCACGTGTGTGTGTCGTGTGTGGTGTGGTGTGTGTGTGTTGTGTGTGTGTACGTGTGTACATCAATATTGAAACAAACTTTCTAGTTGTTTACAGATGATGGAATATTGGAAAACAATAACAATTCCTTAGACGATAACATAAATAATTCTGACAGTGTGAGGAAAGATGATGATGATGATGATTATGAAGATGGCTTTTTAAATTTAACAATGTAATTGTTTAACCTTCATTGATATAGTTTTTATTCCATTCTTTTCAATGTATGGTAACTTTAATTTATTTTTCACTTTTATGTTTTTTTTTTCATTTTAGCTTTTATTTATAAGAACAAGTGTAAATAATATTGTATTCTTGCAATTATTTCCTGTCGCATAGTTAAAATACACTAGCTGATGAGCTGCATGCTTCATTACTTTTTTTTATTTATACACATTATTTAATACTTAACAATCGAATTAGCGTCTGGCTAATTAATTTTAGATTATATTATGTTTGAAGAACATAATATGAAATTTACAGACATTCTAAAATAATTTGAATTTTTTATAAAAACGAAATTAAAAATTGCGTCTGGCACCTATTTAACAACGAAAAAAACGTCTTGCAATAAAAAAATTATGATTGATGGATCTATCTAAAGGCAAAAGTTTAAAAATTACGCGTTAAAAAATGACTTTAAATTAAGGATAATTTCCTGTGCAGATAAGATGCGCACTACTGAACGCAACCACTCCGGCCAGCCAGACTGCGCGGTCTCTAACCGAAATAGCTAGAGGAACAATATATCAAAAAACCAGCTATACTAAAATGCTCACTTGTCAACGTTGGTAGCTCCTATACGATAACATGAAACCTTCACTTTAAGTATTTAATTTTTAAAACAAACTCAATATAAACCAACTCACTAATTGGCCCATACGAGGACTGAGTTGGGAAACTCACTCGCAAGATCTGAACGAATTTCCATCCCCCTGCCCCTTCGCCTCTCAGGAAATTGATAAAGTTTCCCAATGTAAGGAATTATTGAAACTTTTCGCGAGCACAACAAAATTCAATAAGTGACAGTCACTGATTGGAAACTACGGGCGTTGAGGTTACCTGCAATACAAGATAAGGGAGGTAGCGGGGTAGAAAGGTATGAATATTGAATATGCAACGAGAACGTTTTTTTTTATTGTTATAAGAATACATAATATCTTCTTTAAATTATATATTTCCTAGATAACATGTTCTTTTTAAGCACAACTCAATTTATTATCAGATTTCATAGTAATCTATGAAATCTGATAATAAATTGTGTAAAAGTGTAAATAAATTCTCGTGTCACAATGTTAGTACCATACTCCTCCGAAACGGCTGGATCGATTCTCCTGCAAATTTGCAATTGGGTAGATCTGAGAATCGATCAACATCAATTCATACCGCTTAGTGATTTAGAAGGCAGAACAACGTTTGACGATGGTCGGGACAGCAAGTTTAAACTCAAACTCAAACGTTTATTTATTCAATCAGACTTCTTGTAGAAGCACTTTTGAATCGCCATAATAGTTTTAACATTTACCACCGATTCGGTAAGCAGTTTTAAGATATTGCATAGCATATCGCAGGCCTTGAGCGCGGGGACCGAATGTAAAAATTCCGTAACGAAAATACCTAACACCCCCCACTCCAACCGGCACAGTAATGCGATGCTATGCAATAGCTTTACCGCGGCAGTCCTCAAGTGGCACACGTATTTTTTTTAAGTATACCTAAGTATATAGTTTAGACCACACCCCACACTTGACTTGTAAGCGTTTACGATGTTTTCTTTCAGTAGCATTTATGTTCTGTACTGGACGAGCTTTTTTAGTTTATTAGCAGCTTTATAGCTTTGTTACAGCCGTGTAAAGCGCTTATTGCTTGAGTTAAAGGCTCTTGTTGATTTGTAGGAGGGAATTAGGTTTATGAGTGTTAACAGCGCTGGTTGTTGGGCTGCTTTTGGTTGGAATAATTTATTATACATATATAGACTATAGGTATCGGTATAGGTATGGTTGATGGTATTTATAAAAAGTGGAATTTACAATAAATGATTCAGATGAAATAGGTAATAAATAAATTGCGTTTTAATAACATTTTAATTTATATATTTTCTATTAATTTAAATGGAAAAACGAAAGCTTCCATCGGTGAGATTTTAATTCATACAATTTTTTGACCAATCAACTCCAACCGTTGTGAATTATCTATGTGAGAAATCTAGCATCTCCATATTTGCTAAATGGGCTCGTTTAATCGTTTCTTTCACACCCTAACATTTTAATAATTTCTTTTTCATTCAGTATATTATAAAAATATCATACAATATTGGTATAATTACCGTCTCAAACGTTCAACCAATCTTAGGTTTATCCCATGCAGGTTATTTATGCACTGCCGTATGCACGAAGCAGTTTATTTGTTCCTCTGAGCGGCGACGTGTCTGCGCATAATGCAACTCTTGAGTTCACGTTATTAAGATATTAATTATGTATTGAAGAAAAATTAGAATTAATAATAAGAGTCTATGTAGTGCGTTGTATTTGTTCAAATATATTAATAGGTTAGTAGGTACGAAAGACTGTATATGTGGACATATCTATTTGGTATGCCGTGTGTTGCATTTGATGAAATACTAATAGGTCAGTAGGTGCCAGAAAAAGTGCTATTCAAGATGTCCTTCAAACTAAATTATTTATTACTTAATTTTCTAAATTATTCATTTTAAGATATTATGTCACTAATCGTTTAAAACAAGCCCATTTCTTTATCTGAAAATATGTTAGCTTTAGCATTTTTTATAGTTTTAATTGCATGTGAATTTTAATTTATTTTTTATTTTATTTAAATTGTCACTGATTTTTTCGTGTCGTGTAAATGGAAGACACAGGCTCCTGAAAAACAGTTCTTACTATCTTTAATTGCATGTGAATTTTAATTTATTTTTTATTTTATTTAAATTGTCACTGATTTTTTCGTGTCGTGTAACTGTAAATGGAAGACACAGGCTCCTGAAAAACAGTTCTTACTATCTTTAATTGCATGTGAATTTTAATTTATTTTTTATTTTATTTAAATTGTCACTGATTTTTTCGTGTCGTGTAACTGTAAATGGAAGACACAGGCTCCTGAAAAACAGTTCTTACTATCTTAGGAGCCTGGGTCACTCTAATTTGTAATTTTTTTTTATGTGAAATAAATGATTTATTTATTTATTTCATTAGGTTTCGGGGTGGAAAATTAATAAATTAATATTAATAGGTAATCAATGATGAAAGCTGGTCTTACCAATAATATAACTTTATTTCCACATTTTTATGATAAATTAAAAAGCCAATTTAATTAAATACATATGAGGCACTTTGTTTATCGGTATCTACATTAAATTAGCGGTTATAGTTACCCTTTTTATGTTTAACAACAAACGGTTACCTATAACCACTATACCACAAAGCATCTATAGGCACAATTTCAACACAATATCTATCAAAAATGTATTTTTAAAATACAATTTAAAGCCTGAAAGCGTTATTCAAATCCAATGCGAGTCGCAAACGATTTGCGTGACGTCACACAGGCGTCCGCCACTTTAGTCGACGTGACATATTTTTATATTAGCCTTCTAGTGCAATCATATGTAAAATGGAGTTTATGGTATATAGAATAGAAGCGATAATCGATTGTGAATACGCTGTGTTTTTTAGGGATCTCTGTATTCAAATGTTTAATTTGTTTTGTATGGTGGAAATTTCGTTTTTTGTGTAACGAGCTTTCCACGCGCAGTTTGAACCGCGTTGATAAATCTTAACCATTGATATACTAAAATCTTCATCTATATATTTCGAAAAACCGTATCAAAATACGTTTTGTAGTTTTTCACACATAGGGACGGAAATACAGACAGACAGCGGTAAGCGACTTTGTTTTATATTTCGTGTTACAAATCACAACTTAAGTTTTCGTATTTGTTGGAAGCCTCCGTGTTATCTATCCTAATATTATAAAGCTGAAGAGTTTGTTTGTTTGAACGCGCTTATCTCGGGACCTACTGGTCCGATTTGAAAAATTATTTCAGTGTTATATAGCTCATTTATCGAGGAAGGCTATAGGCTATATTATAACATCACGCTACGACCAACAAGAGAGGATCCACGGGGGTGAAACCGCGCCGAGCAGCTAGTATAATGTATATTTATATACATATATGATATATACCATATACCTGCTTTATTTTTATAGAAAAAAAAAATAATGAAATAGTGTCGAATCATATTTCAGAGACAGATTTTATTAATTTCATAATACAATGCAGGTCAAATGTACCTATTATATGCTATTTTAGTTTAGTTGTATTTTAGTTTAAAAAGCCCTATTTATAAAGCGTTAATAATTAATGCAGCCATATTGTATTAAAATATTTGCCACAAAATAATCAAAGTTAGCTTTTGAATTAATAATTTTATCTCATAATTAGTACCGACGTTGTAGTTGTTTTGAATACAAGAGCAGCGAAGTTGCAGATTCGTTTTGCATTTGTAATAATAGATTTGCAACTTATTATGCTGCGTAATAACTTTGTGAGTTCCAAATGTTGTTATATTTTAAGAAATAAGGTAAGGTATGAAAACAATATAGATAAATAGTTAAACAAGTTTAATTTAGGAATATTTCCATTATTTAAGTTATTCTGTGGTTTTCTTGCCATAGAATGTCCCTATGTAATAGAAAATGAAAGAAAAATCACTGTGATATTTTTTTAAAGGCTTAACATTTACGACAGAATTATGTCTATTTCATGCAAAAATAACTTAAAAATAATTGACAATATTTTTAATCAAAACACTCATAAAGCTTCATCCGTTTTCGACTATATGTATATTTCACAAAAAACACAAACACAAATTAAATGTACACACATTTACATCATATCAAATAGAAAATATTTTATGCGATTATAAATTTGTATAGTTCAATAATTTTGCGAGGATTTGTAGAATATGCGTTTTCAATTAATATTTGTAATCCATTAGCTTTGAATCATATTCGCAAATATACGATTTCGTTGGTCAAATAAATCTCTATTACTAATTACGCTGGTGTGTGTAATATTTGTTTCAAAGAATAAAAACTAAACCAATATCTTTTTACTTTTAAATTGAGGACATGTACTATAATATATTATTGACTATTTATTAGGCCCTAAAACAGTTAGTAATTTTTTCTGTTTATTGTGGTGATAGACCAATACATATTATAGGCTACATAATATTTAAAAAAAAGGAATTGTGTAGTCCACGCGAGCAAACCCGCGGGCGGGAAGCTAGAATACAAATAAAATCGATTAATCGACCGTACGATACTATAAAAATCGTCACCATGTTTTAGACTCGAATCTAAAACTGAAATATATTTGCCAAGGGTATGTTTTGTACAATCAAATGTATGTTCAAAGTGACAGCAAACTCGGCAATTCTATTAGATGTTTTTAGAAAGGTTTCATCGAACCTTAACCTTTATTCAAAGCCGATCCCGAGGGTCGTGGGTTCAATCTAAACTAGTTTCGCAACACCTGCCACCTAATTTAGTCGAATTCTAATACATATCTATTCGGGTTATTTGCTACTTGTTTATTTTGTATATAATGTAAGCTACTAGCTTTCCCATTGCTTCGCCCGCTTTGTAAAAGCTAATAAATTGTGTAAAAAACCTTCCTCTTGAATCACTCTATAAAAAAGTGCATCAAAATCCGTTGTGTAGTTTTAAAGATCTAAGCATACATATACATGCAGACTTAGGACTGATGTGGGAAGCGACTTTGCTTTATACTATGTAGTTATAGATATAACAATCTATACAGATATTATATAGCTTAAAAATTTGAAAAAATATTTCACTGTTAGATAGTCCATGTGCCGAAGAATGCTCTAGGCTATATATTATCATCACGCTAAGACCAATAGGAACGGAGCAATGCGGGTCAAACCGCGGGGCACAGCTAGAATGTTATATTGTACTAGCTGCGCCCCGCGATTTCACCCGCATGTTTCTGATCCTGTTGCTTTCAGCGTGATTATAATATGTATATAGCCTATAGCCTTCCTCGATAATTGGGCTATCTAACACCGAAATAACTTTTCAAATCGGACCAGTAGTTCCTTAGATAGTGGTAAACAAACAAACAAACTCTTCAGCTTTATAATATTATTATAGATAAGTATAAACATAACGTTTATTCAAATAGAGGTCTACCACAACTCTAATGGCGTATTAAAATCTGTTTCATGGAATGGTTATCACTTCACTCGATTGCGTACGATCGTTAAAATATTAATTCCGAACCAGCGAACTCCTTCCTTTGTTCTGTAGATTTTGTAGTTTCGACACCTTGGGAGGTGTTAGTATATTTCGTACAAGATTCAATATTGTTAAGGGTTAGTTCTGGCTATTTAATCTATACTTAATATTATAAAGCTGAAGAGTTTGTTTGTTTGTTTGAACGCGCTAATCTCAGAAACTTCTGGACCGATTTTAAAAATTATTTCGGTGTTAGATAGCTCATTTATCGAGCCACGCGGGTGAAATCGCGAAGCGCAGCTAGTTGTCTTATAAATACATAGATATATAGATTGTTTGTTGTACAAAATACATAGTTAGGTAGATATGTGTTTTACAAAGTATAATACGAAAAAATCGTGTATTAAATTAACTATAAAATACAAAATACAGAGGTAGGATACACTTATAAAAACTTTAAAACTAGTAGAAGCTAATTAAAGATTTTAAAGTGAATATGTATTTTTAATTCATCTGTTTGTCAAAAGTGTTGCAAAGTGTTGCAAAGTGTGTCAAAAGTATGCTCAAAATTTGGAAGCGTGATAGTTGAAGAATCGCGGTCAAACATGCATGACTCTACATTAAAAACTTTTATACCTTTCGTATATAAGTAACTAGCTTCCGCCTGCGGCTTCGCCCGCGTGGTGTTTTGATAAAAGGTATGTTCTTTCTCAGGGTCTAAAGATTGTCTGTGCCAAATTTCATCAAAATCGGTTGAGTTGACAGACAGACAGACAGAGTTACTTTCGCATTTATAATATTACTAGTAGGGATAACACTATTTCGTGTGAAGATATAATTCAAACCATATACCGATATTATCTTAACTTGAAGCGATAAAGAATTCCGTAGCAAAGACAAACTTCTGTAGATTCCCGTTCTGAAATTTAGCATAACGCTGACAAAGAGTCTTATTTTTACTTTTTGCTCTCCACAAAGAACTCATTTGACTTAAAGACGTGGTCTGTTCGCAGTAATTTATACTTTTGGGATTCGTAGCCTTACCGTCTTGTCTTTAGCTGGATAATTAAATGACTTGGTGCTTTTTTAGGTCTGCAAGTGCATTTTGCATTTTGGCGGTTAGAGAGGTTTGGTAGGGGGGTATGTAAATTGTCTTGTGGATGTGTTATTTAGTGGTTGTGTGTGTTTGCGTTATATTACTGTATTGGACTGCATTTGGTGGAGATAGGATTTTTCGTCTAAAACATATTTAGGGCAGAGGATATTGCAAATTTTTGAAGCTTTTAGGTACAGTTTTCACAAATAATTTATTTTTCATAGTGTACCTAGTTTCTTGGCTTTAGGGTGGGTCTGTTTTATATTTTTGATATGAAAATATTTGCTTGGGGAGGTTTATTTGCTTCACAATTATATTTTACCTACCTAGTTTACTTACCTAGTTATGATATATGCTATTATCACAGAAAATAAATCCCATTCCCAAAAACTAAAAAAATCTTGAAAACAAATCCGCAAAATCCGTCACATACAGGGTGTGGATAAAATCGATATATCATACAGTCTGTCTGTTGCGCCCCGTGGCCGTGGCAATGACCTGCACAGCTGAAACATGATCCTCATCCGCGTCCCTGAACAGACTGTATACAGGGTGCTCCGTCGATAGAGATTCGATAGAATTTTATCAAAGAGAATATAAATACGACATGTGTTCAATTTTTTTAAATTAAATACCTATAGTGTAGGTATTTGGAATCAATTGGATCAATATTTTTATTTATTTTTGTAGAGTAGGGTGTTATCTTATATATAAAATTCTCGTGTCACAATGTTAGTCTGCATACTCCTCCGAAACGGGTGGACCGATTCTCATGAAATTTTCTGTGCATATCGGGTAAGTCTGAGAATCGGCCAACATCTATTTTTCATATGTACCACGGGCGAAGCCGGGGCGGACCGCTAGTATTTTATAAATGAATTAATCTTTACGACTGACTTAGGTAACCGTATGTTATATGTTTTATTTATAAATATGGATCACATTATGATTTTGGAGACATAAACCTCAAGATAAAGTTAGCAAAATAGAAGAGTCAAGAGATTGATATGTCTGCAGCTTGATTTTATTTCAATATGATAACAATCGCAGATATAATACAAAGTATAAAATAAGAGATAGATATTATAAAAAATAAAAGTCATTAATAGAATACCATTATTCAAAATACACATGCATATTTCACAGCAACATCTTATCTTAATACTATTATAAAGGCGAAAGTTTGTATGGATGTATGGATGTTTGTTACTCTTTCACGTAAAAACTACTGAACCGATTACAATGAAATTTAGCACACATATAGAGGGTAACTTGGATTAACACATAGGATAGGTTTTATCCTGGAAATCCCACGGGAACGGGAACTATGCGGGTTTTCCTGTGAAAACGCGGGCGAAGCCGCGGGCGGAAATCTAGTTATTCCCATATTTTAACATGCATCTAGTACCACCCTGTACACAATAGTCATGCATATTTAAGAGCAACATTTAAGGCTTTAAGCTTCAACTTAATAAGCTCGTGACGTACACATATTAGCGTAACGCCGAGACCACACATTTTATTGAGGGGGCAGTGGGTAGCTGACAATGTATACTATGCTTAAATTGTAAAGGATTTAAAAGGGATTGAATTACATGTGATACAGTATACAGGAAACTGACGAAAAACGCAAAAATGTGGTTGCAACCAATTGTATAGGTAATTTGATTTTTGCGTAATATTATGTGAATCTATGTCTTCACTTAGGATAATCACTGTAAAAAAAACTACAAAGAGGGAGTGGAGCCGAGACAAGCTTCTAAAATATGAAAAATTGAATATCATTTTGATCGTAAATTAAGATTTTCGTAAACTACACTAAGGGCAAATTTTTCAATGTTTGGTTAAAACTTATTCGTCGGATTTCTAAATTGTATTCTATTTGTCCGTATTTGACAGTTTACAAGTAACATTTTAATATTATCGTGTACCTAATACTTGAACGGGTAAGTTTTAACCAAGGATTGAAAAATCGGCCATAAGTAAACTAAAGAAATTCCTATTTATTTTCAAAATTAATATTACAAATTTTTAAAAATAATAGAAAAAATATATAATAATGTTTTATCGTCTTATAGTATGCGCATGTCTTAAGATTTTAATTTCGTTCTTTTTATATTGTCTAATTATTAAGTGCGCGTAGGTGCAAACTGCAAATCTTTATATAATCTTTGTATTGAATTTAAAAAGGCCAGAAAACTTAACTTTAATATAATATGACCTATTGTATTGAATAGAAGAATAGAATAGAATAGAATAAGAATTTTTTCGCAGTAAAAATCAAACACATAAACAAAAAAAATACACAAGAAAAAATAACAGTTTACTACGAAAAGGCATCTTGCAATATCTGTATAAGATTGCTAATATGTATGTATAAATGTATTGGTATGCAATAAATGATTTGAATTTGAATTTGAATAGGCAATTAACGGATACCACTTTTCTTTACTCACATATCACATAGATCAATGAAAATAATTTCCCCAATCTACATATTATATAACATTCATGCCCCAGTCTGGGACAAGCGATACGTCCCCGATGTAACATAGTGGTGGAACGTGCTGACTGTCCCTCGGGACTCATTTGGGACGACTAGCTTGTACCAGCGGCTTCGTTTGCCTTTTATTATGAGATGAGATTTGATACTGAAAATTTTGGCTGTTAATCGTTCGGAGAGAATAATATTTCAGGTTTTAGGTTCGGAGTTAGATAGGCCATTTATCGAGGAAGGCTATAGGATTTCGCTTAGACCAACAGGAGCGGAGAACTCCGGGTAAAATAGAGGGGCGCAGCTAGTAAATAATAAAAATCTTATGTGGTATAATCTCTCTGTGGTAGTGGATGCATTTTGTTAATATGTATTGGGTAAACATTACCAGGGAGAGAATCTCAAAAAAAAAAAATCAAAATAAAGCCGATAACATAAAATTTTTCATAAACATTGAGGGTCAGTAAGGCGAGACTGCAGGCGATAAAATGAAATGTAGACGCGTGTGGATCACGTGTTTCTTATAGGATATATATTATCGAGGGTAGATTGTAATTTGTTGACTTTTATTACAATACCGCCTCCTTGGTACAGCGGTTAACTAAAAGAACCAAGGGTCATGGGTTCGATTCACGGTGCAACAAAAATCAGGTCAGATATCTCACGGTGGATAGTATAATAATAGCATTATATTGATTTGGGCCAGTGTAATGCATATAAGTTAAACGCTGTAGGTTTGGGATTCTGATTTCAACCCTTTATAAGCATTGGATTGATCATCGAAATGTGACCTTTTCGAAATGGCTCTCAACTACTTTCTAGTGCTCGTATCGCGATTAAACATTCGACAAATCTGCATTATATATATATGTATGATATATGTAGCATCCCTAGACGTGAATATACTTATAATAAAATACGACAAACAATTATTTATAGATACCAGTTTTTGCCAGATTATATCCACTTTAATACTACGATTATCATTAAAATATACTAGCTGTGCACCTCGATTTCACCTGAAGTATGTGGTATACTGTCGAAGATTGATCGTACCAACCCAGAAACCTTCCTGAGCACAACACATACATATTATATTGTGTAGATTAATATATCATACTAGCGGTCCGCCCCGGCTTCGCCCGTGGTACATATATGTTTTCTCTACATAAGAACCATCCTCGTACTTCAAGGAATATAATAAAAAAAGAATTATCGAAATCGGTTCAGCCGTTCTCAAGTTATGCGCTTACCAACACATTTTGCGATTCATTTTTATATTATAGACTAGCGGTCCGCCCCGGCTTCGCCCGTGGTACATATTTACGTTTTCTCTACATAAAAACCATCCTCGTACTTCAAGGAATATAATAAAAAAAGAATTATCGAAATCGGTCCAGCCGTTCTCGAGTTATGCGCTTACCAACACATTTTGCGATTCATTTTTATATATAAGAAGATATGTATGATATATGTAGCATCCCTAGACGTGAATATACATACTTATAATAAAACTAGCTGGTGCGTTGTGCGCGGGCTGCAAGCAGCCCGCGAGCCCCTTTTGCCCCTGGGTTGAAGCAATAGGGCAGTCATTAGAAAATGTGTTAGAATTCCAAGTCCATTTGTAATTTTCTGCTAACCGCGATTCCACAGTCAATCGGAAGTGCTTATAAATTCCCCATTCAAATATTTTCTATTCTGAAATGCTGTCGACCTTCGAGGGCGCGTGGTGCGCGGGCTGCAAGCAGCCCGCGGTACATCCCAGGGACAAGAATCTTCACTCAATTGAAAATGCATTAAAATTACCAGCCAATTTGCAATTTGCTAACTGCGATTCCACAGTCAATCGGAAGTGCTTATAAATTCCCCATTATAATATTTTCTATTCCGGGAGACTGTCCACCTTCGAGGGTGCGTGGTGCGCGGGCTGCAAGCAGCCCGCGAAGCATCCCAGGGCAGAAATCTTCAGTCAGTTGAAAATGCATAAAAATTCCCCGTCAATTTGTTAATATCTGCTAACAGCGATTCCACAGTCAATCGGAAGTGCTTATAAATTTCCCATTCAAATATTTTCTATTCCGGGGGGCTGTCTACCTTCGAGGGTGCGTGGTGCGCGAGCTGCAAGCAGCTCGCGGCTCATCCCAGGGCAGAAATCTTCAGTCATTTGAAAATGCATTTGAATTTCCTGTCCATTTGTTACATCTGCTAACAGCGATTCTACAGTCAGTCGAAACTGTTTCATCATTTTGAGGTGTCTAATCGATAGCGGGCTTTGTGACTTTTCATAATAAACTGTTAAAGAGTTTACTTAACACGCTCGTCGCTTCGCTCCTCGCTACTTCTTTGAATATTTACGCCAGCCGATGACGTGACTGGCTCGCTTCGCTCGCTTGGCTAGTGCGGTAGTTCAAAAGTTAACCTAACTCGCTCGTCGCTTCGCTCCTCGCTACTTCTTTGAATATTTACGCCAGCCGATGACGTGACTGGCTCGCTTCGCTCGCTTGGCTAGTGCGGTAGTTCAAAAGTTAACCTAACTCGCTCGTCGCTTCGCTCCTCGCTACTTCTTTGAATATTTACGCCGGCCGATGACGTGACTGGCTCGCTTCGCTCGCTTGGCTAGTGCGGTAGTTCAAAAGTTAACCTAACTCGCTCGTCGCTTCGCTCCTCGCTACTTCTTTGAATATTTACGCCGGCCGCGGACGTGACTTGCTCGCTTCGCTCGCTTGGCTAGTGCAATAGTTTAAAAGTTAACCTAATTCGCTCGTCGCTTCGCTCCTCGCTACTTCTTTGAATATTTACGCCGGCCGCTGACGTGACTGGCTCGCTTCGCTCGCTTGGCTAGTGCGGTAGTTCAAAAGTTTACCTAACTCGCTCGTCGCTTCGCTCCTCGCTACCTATTTGAATATTTACGCCAGCCTCTGCCGTGATTCGCTCGCTTCGCTCGCTTGGCTCGTGCGGTAGTTCAAAAGTTAATTAATATTTTCTACTCCGGGAGGCTGTCAACCTTCGAGGTTGCGCGGTGCGCGGGCAGCAAGCAGCCCGCGGCGCCGTCTTTTGCCGTTGCTATTCCTATTACCCTTCCTACTATGAAAATTTCCATACAAAATTTTCGAAAAAAAAAATTTCGCTTTTTATAAAAAAATCTTATATGCCTGGAAGCGGACCAGGTATTGAAGCATTTTTTACTTCGGCGACCCCGACCTATCTGCCACCGGTTCAGAGAACCATTGAATTTCGTGATGTATGGAAAATGGAAACCAAGGGTCGGAGAAAAATTATGAGTATGCAGTTTTGTAAATCTGGCCGATTAGAGCACAAAAATCAATTTTCAGACCGATCGTAAAGTAACCGGCGCCACCATCTTGCTTTGAAAAATTGGCCATTTTTGAAAAAAAAATTGCGTCCAATTTGAAATTTCTCGATTGCCCTGGTAGCGCCCCATGTTTCTGATCATTTTTTAGTTCTACACCCCCCACCTATCTGGCGCCGTTTCGGAGAGCCGTCGAATTTCGCGTTGTATGAAACTCGGAAACCAGCGGTGAAAACTCAATTATGAGTATGCCAACTTAATGTGCGGCTCGATTAAAGCCCCTGTGCCAAGTTTCAGCGTGATCGGACCAGCGATGGCCATTTTAGCATTTGTATGGCGGCGGCCATTTTTTCCGCCATTTTGAATTTTTTTCACCATCTGTGGTAATTGCTCGAGGTCTACTACACATTTAGTTTGAGCACCCCAGATGTAGCTGCTACCGTTTGCGCGGGCCGTTGACCGTCTCCGCGGGCTGTGAGAAAGTTCAAGATATCGGATTTTTCTGGATATCCTGGGAGCTGGGCGAGTACGAACGTGGTGTGAGTGTGTTTCCGCGATGCGCCACCTCGTCTAAATTTACGTTTTTATGTTTGCGCCAAAAATGGAAAAATTCCAAAATCGAGCGTCCCACTACGGCTCCCTGGTAGCGTCCCAGGGTGGTGATCATTTTTAGTTCCGACACCCCCCACCCAACTCGCACCGTTTCCGCGGGCCGTTGGATTTTCCAATGTATGAAAGTTGGAAACCGGGGCCCGGAGCCACTCGAACGGGGCACCGATCGATTCGCCGGCTCGAACAGAGCACTTGTGCCAAATTTGAGACGTAAGGATTCATAAACGGCGATTTTGGCAAAGTACGGCGGCCATCTTGTTTTCGAGAAAATCCCCATTTTTCCACCACCCCTGGTAATTGCCACCAGTTCCGAGCATTTTTTGTTCAGACACCCCCCCTCCAGGTACCACCGTTTTTGCGCACCTCCAGGGGTCCACTTGGTTTTCGAAGGTGACCGAGATCGCTATATTTTTCCTCTGGTCGATCGGCGCACCTCTACACGATCACGTCTAAATCCCCCCAACTTTCCGCATAGTTTCCGAGAAAAGCGATGTCAGTCAGTCAGTGGTAGTGTAGCTTTATATATTATAATTATAATACGACAAACAATTATTTATAGATACCAGTTTTTGCCAGTGATTATATCCACTTTAATACTACGATTATCATTAAAATATACTAGCTGTGCACTTCGATTTCACCTGAAGTATGTGGTATACTGTCGAAGATTGATCGTACCAACGCAGAAACATTCCTGAGCACAAGACATACATATTATATTGTGTAGATTAATTCTAAAAGTTTGTAAGGATGTATGGATGTATGGATGTATGGATGTATGGATGTTTGTTACTCTTTCACGTAAAAACTACTGAACCGATTACAATGAAATTTAGCACACATATAGAGGGTAACTTGGATTAACACATAGGATAGTTTTTATCCCGGAAATCCCACGGGAACGGGAACTATGCGGGTTTTCCTTTGCAAACGCGGGCGAAGCCGCGGGCGGAAATCTAGTATATCATATTACTACATTTCCGCCCGCGGCTTCGCCCGCGTTTGCAAAGGAAAACCCGCATAGTTCCCGTTCCCGTGGGATTTCCGGGATAAAAACCATCCTATGTGTTAATCCAAGTTACCCTCTATATGTGTGCTAAATTTCATTGTAATCGGTTCTGTAGTTTTTACGTGAAAGAGTAACAAACATCCATACATCCATACATCCATACATCCATACAAACTTTCGCCTTTATAATAGTATTAAGATTAAGATATTAGATATTAGATGTAGTAACTAATTAGTAAGTAGTAAGTAATTTCCTTATTCCCAATAAATTCCCACATGTAGGTACATCATGGTGGAAATTAGCTACGGTACTCATTTTAATGTGGAGTGTGGTGATTGTGCATTCAATTTGGACCCTTCGATTCGGCAGGCGCAGTGAAATACGCGAAATGTGACAAAACAATCAGAGGGTGGCTAGTGATGTGCTGTAGTGTCGATAAAAATATATTTTGTGTATATCGATATGCAAAATTGATATGACTTTTGAGTTGGAAGAGTAATGCGCTTTTAATTAATTTTCAAATGTAATATAGACTGAAGTTTTTTTTAACCTATCGAAGAATCGGGAAATATCAACAAAATCGAGAAATGAAGGCAAATACTGGAATCAGAACGTTACGATTATTTCGAGCATATCTTACATCAAGTTTGAAGAATTCTTTTAATTGGATAATAAATCTGTAAATTCCTCGTTCAGCATAAGAAGTTAACTATATTAGAATAATATGTTAAAATAATTATAATTTTTAGATAACAAAGTAACATCTTTTAATAGGGAATCATGGAACAGGATTAAAAACAATATTTTATTATTATTAGTTCTGTAGTCTCATCTGTTAGATATAAAGAACTAGATAGTCCCGTCTTTCGTAACGCCCCATTCCCTAACATTACCACTAATTACCACATCAACATAATATTATTTCAATATACTTATCATTAATGCCTCTACTACATTATGTCATAAAGAATAAAATAAATAACAAACTACTTTGTACTTTACGTGTCATGAGACGGTCGAAACCGCAGGCACTGGCAAGTTTTAATGATGAGCTATAAAAGGGTGTCATTACTAACAGCTACTTTAATGCAATTGTGAAATACGTGCTGTGGGCAGACTTGAGACATGACCTTTTTAATGTTTTTGAGGCTTTAAAATAAGTATCAGGTACATATGTGTAATAATGGAAGTTAAACATATTGTTAAATTATAGTATTAATATATTCGTAAATGTTTATTTGTAAATTTTATAATAATTTATGAATTTAACAAAATATTTGATTTATTCAAAATCTTACATAAATTCTTGACTGTTAATACCACTTTCCTTCTATTCAGTTTTGCATATGTGGTACAGTTTTATCAGAATTCTGCACTACAAAATATGTTTTCTGATCTCAATTAAATTTTATTCCTTCAGCTTTATTTGGTGTGACGTTAAACTCTACACGATAGAGAAGCTTTTTAAATTGTCCTTAAAGTTATATTAGTTTTATTTTATCACACGTTAGAGCTTAAAAAAACTATATTTATTTAAACTTTTCTTCCATTTGAGATAAATAGATAAAGCCAAAAGCTTATCGTTTAAAGAGAAACTAAAGAGAAAACTTATAAAATCCTAAACGGCTTTCTTATCTGGAAAATGCTATTGTGCTTTCTATTGGATTTCCACACCACATTCAGATAAAATGGCGAGATACGACACGTCGGATCGAGCCAGTTTGTTTGATGGAATTGTAAATAACACGTGTTATTGGAAGAGGATAAGCTGCTGTTTTAAAATTAAAATAAATGGTTGTTATAGTGTAATTTAATTATTTTGTGGAATGGTAGAGACTAAATTTCTTTTCGCCAAAGCGAAACATTTCCAGTGAAACGATTTACTTTTTTGTGTGACTATTACCGTACGTGGTTTTAGTGTAGTTTGCAGAAACGAAATACCTATATAGGTGCTATCTAAACACCTCCAATATTACAGCATTTTTTTAACCAGATTATAATACATATATTTATATGCGTAAAATTATAAATATATGTTTTTAAACGTATCTACCTGATCTGATTTTTTATGATGAAGAGTTACTTACTATCTATACTCACAAATTAACTTTTTATGTTTTTTATATTATAATATGTTCGTGCACCTCATGTGGCCACAGCATTATAACATATAGATCGTCATCAAATTCAGTATGGCTTCATTCAATGTCCACGATTACATTGCCTTATACTTTGTGTGACGATACTAAGTGTTACCTATGTTATTATGTTCAATAACATACTGTTTGTTATTTACGTTTCACTGGTCAAGGATTGTTTATCTTAGAAATGAGTTGATTTTTCAGTAAGCGTTACAATGTAACCGTAAAAAGTAATTATTTTTATATGCCCCTGAAATTATTATTTTTATGGTGTTAATGCAATTTAGTTTATTGTCACAGTCCTTGAAAATATTATGTAATACTAGCCGATTGCTTTTACACCCAGGTTGACACTGAAAAAATAAATCAAAATATATATAAATAAATATCCTATGCAAGGTATAATTTTATCAATATTTGAGTAGTTTCTAAAATTATCGGTATCGGTACCAAAATATTATCATTCTCATTGGGCGCTTAAAATACGGTTATTTAAGTTTCATGAATATTCCCATACAGATACAAAAAATCTTTCCACTTCATTATAAGTCTTTCGTCAATTTAAAAAATGAAATTAATTTAAACTATCGATAGCTCCGTACATCCCTAAAACGGAAGTATCGTCAACTATGCTAATGGCTAATGCGTGTTCCATTCCTTGCCCGGAAGCGAACCGGCGATCGCGTTAACATTTCATTCTTATTGCTGGGCCATGGGGCAGTTTGTTTCATTTTGGGGCACAATCTGTAGAGTTGTTTTTGTTTGAATGTTTGATGTTATGATGGGGTTTTATTGAAATGGGTGTTGTGTTTGTGATTAGAAGGTCAGATATTCTTGCAGTATAAGAAAATAAATGGAATCGGCGAAAATAATTCGTAAATAAGTACCCTTAAATTTAGTATGTCATATTATTGCACGCCTCATAAGCGAAGCGTTGAGGTGGGTACTACTGTCACTTCGCGCAAAACATCTGATTTTTCAAACTTAAAATGTCTTTATGTATCATACATTGCACTTGAAAGATAATACATACACACACATATTAAGAAAATACACTATTTTTAACGTTCATGATTGTACTGTGCTTACAGTACGTATATATGTAGAATTGCACTGGCTCACCACTACACTCAATAGTGCGGGAACACGTCCATTCCAGTCCGGCATCGGCCGTCGACTGACTAATGACAGCTATAAGCTATCCCCACTATTGGTGTACGTGAGACAATGTATATATCTATTTCATAGATACACTACATCCCTTCCTTTTTCAAAATTAATTAATTTTCGCTCCAAATAATCACATAATGAAAAATTATAGAATTATACAGTTATCAAGTTATTAATCAATAATTCCCAATAGAACTTTGAAACCTAAGTTAATGAAGAACTCTTAAAATAAGAACATACTTATCAAACCTACTCGTTTGATACTTGATAAACTCATTCCGTACTAGCTTCCACCCCTGCCCTTCCTTTTCAAAAATTTTTTTCTATTTTCAAACGAATATTGCATAAAAGTGTATAACATTATCCAACATTTTATAAACAGCGTCTGTCCTTCAAAATGATTAGACATTTTGTAGGATTCGTAGACCGGATAAATTGAAATAATACCTAGTAAAAGTTTGTCTTTTGAAACATGTATGACCACGTATGGAATCGGTAAAATACTAGTTGTGTCGCGTGTTCGTGATATTGTTAATTCCTATTTGTATTTATAATGATCATATTTATCACTATTAAGTCGTAATAATACCGAATAAATAGAAATAAAAGTAAAAGTTTTTGTTTTGACACATATATCTATCTCTCTTGCAAGTATCCTGCGTCATATTATGTCATAGTATCTATTTGAAATGAATGTTGAATGAATGTGTTCGACGCATTGTTTGACGTTATTTATTTTGAAATAATGTTTATTACGATTTACTTTTCACATTTGTCTTTTAAATTAAAATATTACCTATGTAATAAATGTAAAACTTAACGTTCATCGTTAGTTTAAACTCAATAAAGTATTTTTTTTTTTAAAGAAAACTTTAATCATTTCTAAAAGTACTAACATCAAGCTTTAAATTGAGCTATCTTGACACAATAAGTTTGATTGCGATACCAAGTGCCATAGTCACTTGGGCAATCTCCTTTAGACAATTAAGTATAAAAATAATATTTTTATAAAAATTATAAAAATTAAAAATTTACAAATTTCGGCTTGCTCAAAAAATAGGACAAAACTTATTATTGAACTTCATGTTTTTACTAGTCCGTTTTCTTATGGGAAAAGGTATACATTTTTGAGTAAAGCAATAACATTTGGTACGAATGTTGTACTCGTCCACCTAAGCCCAAATCGCCTGGTAGCCAGTGTCTACTCCCCGGCAGAAGGGAGGGAGGGGGGGTTATAGAACAGAGCGCCCGGCGCTCGGAAAAAAAATTCTGGCGGATTCATTTGGCCCTTTGAGTCGAGTTTGGTGTCGTTATCAGGTAACTAGATGATGCCCGATTCATTCCCCATACCAGTTTTTTAGGGTTCCCTAGCAAAATATGTCACAATCTTTAAAATAATAAACTTTTGGCAGTGGCAAAATCCAAACAAACCAGTATATTTTTATATTTTTGTATCAAACTTGGTTTATAAAAAAATACTGTCTGAAAGGCCATTTCATGCAGATTATAAAAACATTAACATGTAACATATATCTTACCATTTTCAATGTGAAATAAATTATAGAAAGTACAGGAACGTTCGTTAGCGCAGCGTAGGGGACGGCTAATAGACCCGAAAAATAAGCAATAACATAAAACAAAAACCAGTCAAGTGCGAGTCTGACTCGCCCATCGAGTGTTTCGTATTTATTTGTCCTATACCATGTTATCTTGTCTGGTAGGACCTAGTTAACTGATACACACACACTTTCGTCTTTATAATATTAGTGTGATTTTTAATCATCTTTAAATTATAAACGAAGTCAGGTAACATTGCTAAAAATAAAGATATATAATAATAGAACGTTTTTGTATTAATAATAATGAAAACCACCTCCACAATTACATAATTCGGTACATTTGAGCTGGCGTATAAAACACTTCAATCTGGAATTGCAAGATTTCACGCACCGACATCTTATCAATTCAAAGCTTCTCTTTTCTTTTTATTTCAGATGGGCAAGGAATATTTAGATTTTTTAGGTCCCTAAATATAATCCCTAAATAAAATACAGCCTGTAAAACTGCCCTTAAGGTGTGTTGTTTAAGGGCAGCTTCTGTGGGAGGCAAATTTTCGATTTGCCTGTCCGTTTTTGTTAAAAATTTGTTTGCGACCTTCATTTACTGTCACAGCGGGGTACAATGTAAAAAACAAACATGTACTTATAATAATTATAAAAAAAAATATAAGTTCTGGATAAGAGTATCCTTAAAATATCGTGACCGTCCTTACCTATCATGCATTGTAATCACAAACTTTTCAATTTCACTGTCTGCATATTTGCCACTGTAAAGTGCTTCAAATCCTCGTATGACATTCGGATATGCCTTCTATACCTTAAATGCAGGTGTACCTTTAGTTCTTTTAGACCTTCTAGCTTTGGAACACACGATATAGTAGTAGTAGCCAAAATAATGTTAAGAACAGTCGACAGATATGGCTAGTTAATATTGCTCGAATTATGTAATTGTGGAGGTGGTTGTCATTATTATTAATACAAAAACGTTCTATTATTATATATCTTTATTTTTAACAATGTTACCTGACTTCGTTTATAATTTAAAGATGATTAAAAATCACACTAATATTATAAAGACGAAAGTGTGTGTGTATCAGTTAACCAGGTCCTACCAGACAAAATAACATGGTATAGGACAAATAAGTACGAAACACTCGATGGGCGAGTCAGACTCGCACTTGACTGGTTTTTGTTTTATGTTATTGCTTATTTTTCGTGTCTATTAGCCGTCCCCTACGCTGCGCTGACGAACGTTCCTGTACTTTATATAATTTATTTCACATTGAAAATGGTAAGATATATGTTACATGTTAATGTTTTTATAATCTGCATGAAATGGCCTTTCAGACAGTATTTTTTTATAAACCAAGTTTGATACAAAAATATAAAAATATACTGGTTTGTTTGGATTTTGCCACTGCCAAAAGTTTATTATTTTAAAGATTGTGACATATTTTGCTAGGGAACCCTAAAAAACTGGTATGGGGAATGAATCGGGCATCATCTAGTTACCTGATAACGACACCAAACTCGACTCAAAGGGCCAAATGAATCCGCCAGAATTTTTTTTCCGAGCGCCGGGCGCTCTGTTCTATAAAACCCCCCCTCCCTCACTTCTGCCGGGGAGTAGACACTGGCTACCAGGCGATTTGGGCTTAGGTGGACGAGTACAACATTCGTACCAAATGGCATTGCTTTACTCAAAAATGTATACCTTTCCATACAAGCATGCCCATAAGAAAACGGACTATACTACCTAACATAAGTTTAAAGTATCTGCATATCTTCAAACTTATTAACTTTATTCTTTTTTTTTTTTTTTTTAATATCAGCAAATTTGTAAGTGGCCAAGATCCCGTACTGATGGGTGTACACCACCAAATTCAATGCTTAGGATTTGCGTTCTGAATTCTAAAGCTACACAATTACCTACTAAAAACGTGTTCAGTTTCTCCTTTAAACCAATTGACTTTATATGACGATAATATTATTATTATGTATTATGTAGACGCCAATAACCGTGCTATTTTTGTATTCTTTGTGTAAACAATCTAAATATCTTAATCTTCAACAGACCCAAACATTAATGAGATCTAGGTACCTTTTGTGTGAATTCTAAATTACCTTAAACAATACAATAAATGAACAACCTTCAAAAACCAATTCAAGATACGTATTCTAACCATAGGATTTACGTTATGTCAGCTGCTTATCTAAACACGTAATTATCTGTTACATTTTATTATGAACTGCGTAAATAAGAAAGTATTAAAATATGCGAGTATTAAGTGTTTCGATTTACCTTCTATTCGCTTAAATTAAACCTGCCTCTTTTTCATAGTCAATTTGACACAGCTGTACATCACGTTTTTCATTAAGTGTACATTAAAGTCAAATGGAAATCACGCCTTAATTAAAAGTTACGAAAAACTTATTAAATCTCTTGATGCAACTACTTAACGCATTACTTTTCATCTTTATTCGAGTAGTTATAAACTTATAAAGCTGTCTTTGCATAGTATGTCATTTCGATTTGTCAAGGGTAAGATCTGTCGACTAGTACGTAGGTACTAGTACTTAGTACTTACGTGGGTAGTCAAGAAATCAATTCAAAATAATTCGCAAATGGTTTTTCATCACTACATAGTATAAAACAAAGTCGCTTTCCCTGTCCCTATGTCCCTATGTCCCTTTGTACGCTTAAATCTTTGAAACTACGCAACGGATTTTGATGCGGTTTTTTTTAATAGATAGAGTGATTCAAGAGGAAGGTTTATATGTATAATAACATCCATTAAATAGTGGAGAAGTACTGTTTTTTTCGAGGTTTCCAATGTGATGTCGTAAAAAATTACATTTTTTCGCGTACATTGCAAACGCAGGCTGAACTCTACGAGTTTTATCAAAATAATGTACTAAGTATTATACACATTGAAAAGGTCTACAGAAAAGTCCGCGATGGTATATGTCTATCTCTTATGGATAACCCACAATAACTTTTTTTGTCATTTACTTTTTACGACAATTAATGGCTAATTTTCGAAGCGATTTTAACCAATACAGCATTAATCCTTAACCAATTAAATACCTTGAATACATTGTTCATTTAATATAGATCTATATGGCCCTTTACACCGTATGATTTAAGTGAATATTTTCGAAGATATTACAGATTTAAAATTTGCGGGACGTAGCGTTTGCGGCGGTACCGCGGCCGTCCGGTGCGGGTCGCTATGTTTATATATATACAAAGTTTACAGTTTTTCTGTAGTGTATTTAGTATCAGCATTGCACCCGTGCGAAGCCGGGGCGGGTCGCTAGTTATAATATATGGATAAGTGAATGTTTATCGTTTACGTTCAATTCAATGTCTTTCTTTGCTAGTCTTAACTTGCTAACTACAAAACCGTTAAGGTATATTTAAATTCATATTATCATCATTATTTGCGGAATGTAATTACAAAGATATTACCTATATACAAGTTATAAGATTCTTATTCCTTCCACTCGTAGTTGAACGAGAAATTATTTATATTTAAATTACATTAAACAATATTAGGTAGGTATGTCACACAACACTAATTACTGTTATTTCGATACATAACGAAATTACTCTAATAATATTATTATTGCAAATGTATGTCCAATATGATGTCAATTATTAATTTATTATTTATCAATTATTATATTTTTTGATTTATAAAGTCACAGGATTGTTTTTTAATTATTAACCAATTTATCAACCCTGTCTGCAATATATTTATAGGTAGTTGTTTAAAATTGTCTGGTATTTATGAAGGTAGATTGTAATACTTCTAGAATTTAAACTATTTTTGCAGTATAAACTTTTCACGTTGCTAATATAGTTTATTCTGATATCTGGTCATAATTTGAGTAGGTATTTATTCCTCCTTTTTTTGTGTAATTAATATGAAAGACTTGCTTACGCCACAAGATTTATTTTTTTGAAATATCATGAATTACTGATGTAGAACATCAGTAGGTTCCAAACTACTAGTAATATAACACGAGATAATAATTATATAACTACGTAAAACGTTGGGTTAAGTTTAATGTAATAAGATTTAACTACACACTGGTTTTGTACGTTACAACTTACAACCTACAACAAAATCTGTTCAGTATTACCATCATTGTGAAGTTACTACAGTTTGAAAACTTACTTTCTTTTTCTAATTGCACACTCAATGTGAAATTATATTATCTACTGACCTTGACCTTGACTTACTTGACTTTTATGTGAATGATTGCAATACAGATTAGTTTGGTACCAGTCACCCAGTTACACGTCACCCTGGATTCCGATGAGCACCGGCTGGATGTGTTGACACGTTGCTCGACGTGGTAGCGGACACCAGGCATGGTGTCGCGGACCCAGATGTGATGTTACGGTACCTAGGATATCGTGTTGCGTATCAACGAATGATACTCGATGCATGACGCTCGAAGCTCGACTCCTGCTGTGCACGACGCGATGACATGGCGTTCGAAGCGGTGGTGAGAGCGGCAGCGCCATCCGTGCTGCGCAAGGTGAAGTTGCCGGCCTGCTGGCACTTGTCGACCTCGACACCTTACCTTTGGCACCACACGTAGAATTACTGTTGGATACATTTTCCCATTGAAAACGTTCGAATGTAAAGTAGCCTCGTCCCGATGGCACACCTCCCATTTAAGGAATGTCAATTTCTCCTATTCAAAGGAAATCCATACTTACCTCCTTTTAAAAGGAAATCGATACCTCCTATTTAAAGGAAGTCCAGACCTTCTATTTAAAGGAAATCAATACCTCCTATTTAAAGGGCATCAATACCTCCTATTTAAGGGAAGTCACTACCTCCTATTTAAAGGAAGTCCATACCTCCTATTTATAGGGAATCTACACCTCCTATTTATAGGGAATCTACACCTCCTATTTATAGGGAATCTACACCTCCTATTTAAGGGAAGTCACTACCTCCTATTTAAAGGAAGTCCCTACCTCCTATTTAAAGGAAGTCATCTTTCTTTCTTTCTTTCATACCTCCTATATATAGGGAATCAATACCTCCTATTCAAAGGAAGTCCCTACCTCCTATTTAAAGGAAGTCATCTTTCTTTCTTTCTTTCATACCTCCTATATATAGGGAATCAATACCTCCTATTCAAAGGAAGTCCCTACCTCCTATTTAAAGGAAGTCATCTTTCTTTCTTTCTTTCATACCTCCTATATATAGGGAATCAATACCTCCTATTTAAAGGAAGTCCCTACTACCAATTTAATGGAAGTCCATACTTCCAATTTAATGGAAGTCCATCTATTTTCATTTCAAATAGAATATGAAATTCAAACGAGTTTACTCGTCGTCGTCGTTTCAGCCATGGAACGTCCACTGCTGGACGGCCTGCATCCAGTGTCTCCCAGCCACTCGAACCAGGTCGTCTGTCCATCTTGTGGGAGGTCGTCCCACGCTTAGCCGCCCAATTTACATGTAATGTCATAATAATATAAAATTATAACAATGGCGGTTGCGAGTTCATAATACTTTGCCACATCTTGGTAATTACTACATGTTACCACTTGTATTTATATTGTGGCTTTTTATGCATTAACAAACATGGATATGTTAATTTACCCAATCTATTTATAGTCTAACGACATTTTAAATATTTATTTCTAATTTTTAATTTTAACGAAATTAGTTATAGATAAGTAGCAGTCGTGAAAACGTTAAGACATTTAAATAGTTTGCCACTTGAATAATATAATAAAACTAGGTGTAGATATACACACACAGTATTTTAGTGTATGCATTTTATCATATTATGTATATATTACTCAAACAAGTATTTTAAATATTTTTCATATTTATATTCGCATTTAACGAGTCGCGGTATAAGCGTTGTATGCGTTCTGCGGCTAAAATATTCATTAATGTGCAGGTAGTTCTAAAATGTTTCAATACAGTTTAATTCTGTTTAAATTTAAAATCGTTCGTTCTTATTCCTTGAATGCGGAAATCTATTTGTTTTTATCAGCATTTATTGTTTAATTTCTAATATGTGTATTATGAATTCAGTGTGTACATAGTAAGTTTATACTTATTTTTCTCCTTCTGAGTGGAACAAATAAGCGCAATTAAATAGTGAGTGAGTAATTATTTTCCAACAACCTACACACGGTACTGTTCATTAAATATCTATTATCACAGAAGCCGCTAAACTAGGTTTCCTCAATGTGAGATATACCGAATAATTAACTCAAAATAACAAGAAGTTTAACCTTTCCTGATTACATTATATTATGCTCACATGATGTCTTGAAAATAAATTACTTAAATTTAAATAAATTATTCAAACCAAAATAACTGCGTATTCTAATTACTAGATTAAAATTCGAAAGATTTTATTTTTATTTTGTCGTTCTATTTTAACTTGTGAAGGATTTCGGATAAGATTGAAATTGCATTTGTATTTAATGTGAACCAACAGACGTAACGGATATTCTGTCTTTAACATTTCAAATGAATTCTGGTATGTTACTACATACCCTCTCCCTTTTTTATTAAATTTCTCAAAACTTTTATTGCACGCGTACTCTTTATAATATTGTAACACTGACCTTTTACCTCGTCGCCACTTGTACTGTGCTTACAGTACGTATATATGTAGAATTGCACTGGCTCACCACTACACTCAATAGTGCGGGAACACGTCCATTCCAGTCCGGCATCGGCCGTCGACTGACTAATGACAGCTATAAGCTATCCCCACTATTGGTGTACGTGAGACAATGTATATATCTATTTCATAGATACACTACAATGATATTTTTGATGTCATTTTTGTTATTTAAACTAGTTAAAAAACAGTTTAAAAAAGTTCTGTCTTGGACGTCCGTGTGTCTGTATGTGCGGATCCTTTTTCTTGTTAACACGATAGCGACCGAAATACTTTACTAATCGAGTCTTTTTTTTTCTCTTACGCTTGAGTATGCTCAGGAATAGAACCCTTTCATTTTTCAGGGTCTGATTCGATGTGGTTTAATTGTTATTAAATAAACAAAAATAATAATTAATAAATATTTATTAAAAAAAAATTATGAGGCGTGCACTTTTGGATTTTCCAAATTATTTTTTGTATATTATGTAGTAAATAAAGTCCATTTTTTGCTTAATTTTCTCAGACTATTAACATTTTTAAAAAAGTGGTTGATTTAAAATGAAAATTTAAAAATTTTCAAAATTATTTTGAAATGTTAATTCATTTAGACCTGATATTAGCTCTATAGTTAAACTTAAACATTTATTTATTCAATTAGACTTCTAGGAGCACTTTTAAATCGTAATAACATTGTTTTACCATGTACCTACCACCAGTAAAAACAGTTTCTACAGAGAAGTAACAAGAAACTAGTTGCTATGGTATTTACTATTTATATGGTATCTTGGAAAACAAATATACCGTCCCACGTGATTGAAAATTTATTCGAGAATTTGTTAAGACTTCGGGGTATTTATTTATTGTGTTTCATAAAAATTAATAATCGTTCATTGAAATTTGCTTCTACAAATAATAGTTAAAAAAAAAACTAAAAAACACGCTTTTTATAGAAAACCGAACTAAAAAATAGAAAATTTTATCAAATTAGTGTATTGTCATCGGTCCTCAATAAATCTACAAAGTTTGAACGAAATCTGGCCGTTTAAAGTGGGTCAAAATCGCGCCCAAAGAAGTCGGTTACAAACATACAAACATACAGGTGAAGCTAATATAAAGCGTGTAATATGTAATAATAATAAAAGGTCGACGAAAGGTAACTTTACCCTAAAAGTTGCGTCTTTGTCCAAATTAATCCTTATATTTTGTTTAGTTATAGTTAATCAGGTAACAGAGTTATAAAATTAATAATATTTAGTATTTGAAACACGATTATGGAAATTCATATGAAACGACATTAAAAAAATAATAGTCGCATAATAATTATTATTGTTTACAAACAGACTGTATTTATTTTCGTACCTATACTTAGTTCAGAAGCTCTAACACAATATACCCTTCATTATTATTGTATGTCAAATCAAGGTCAAATCATATAACTCTATTTAGAATAACTCACCATTTTTACAACTTAATCTAACAAATAAAGTCATATTAAGCAGCACAGTGACGTGCTCATAAACTTCACAAATCAGTTCCATAGCAACAGTTGGACAAACACACAATATTCATCTTCATTAACACTACACTCACTAGACGGCATAAATCACGGCTAGTTCCACGAGGATATATTTTTATTTAACACTTTCCAGTCAGAGTATGGTGACCACGAAGTAAGAAATATTGAATTAATGTATGAAATTGAATGAATTCTTTGTTGCACACTAAATACAGTATTAAACAAGAGCAACACGAGTATGTACAGAGGGCGGTCTTATCGCTTTAAGTGATTTCTGTCAGACAATCCGGAAAAAAGGATAGCATTTATTATAGTGTTTATTGTATTTAGGTTTATTACAAAATTATTTTGCACTTGTGTACATTAAGAAAAAATGATGGAGGACATTTCGTTACCTTACTATGCTCTCATAATTTACCAATTCATTAGCATTATTTAATGAGGATATTTCAAACGCTCTTCCTCGAACGGACAGAATCGGCGCAAATATTTATTTTAATTCATACTTGTGTCTTATCATTGGTCATTACCATGCAATGGTAATCACTATTTGTTGTTGTATGTTTCATCGTACAAAGTCAACAAAGTTGAAAAACTGTGTGATCATAAATTTCTCAAATTTAATGTCTAAATGCCATTAAAACAAAAGTTAATATCCTTTCAGTGTACATACCACCTAGACTATGAGAAAATATACACAAAGACTTTGTATTTTTTCCCACTATCTTTCTTTTACAAAACCCATGGTCACTATAAGCAGATAGGAACCAGGGTATCTTTGTAAACCGTCACAAATCATAAGGCGGAATTTCTAAGTTACCACGAAATGTACAATTCACTATATAAAAATACGCTACTTCTTTCCGTTTGCTTTGGAATGACTTGGTTGAGAATTGCAGGCGAGATATTCGTTATAACTTTTATATTGTGTGTTTGATTTTTATGAGGGTTATGATGAAAATGGTTTGAAGCTTTTGTGCATTTTCTTGGATATGTTTTGCTAAAGCTCTGCAAAGGTTCTGCAAGGATATACAAATTAAATATGTAGTATGTTACTATGGCAATATTAGTATTCGATCTCACTGAGGAATAGTACCTTTCGATTGGTGAAAGATTTTTCAAAATCGGTTTAGTATTTTTGACCTTTAAAATATGAAAAAAATATGAAACAACTTTTTGCCCGCAGCTTCGCCCGCGTAGTCCAAAGAAAACCCACATAGTTCCCATTCCGTGGGATTTTGGGCACAAAAACTACCCTATCTGTTAATTCAATTTCTTGAAAATCGGTTTAGCAGTTTTTGCGTGAAGGAGTAGCAAACAAATAAACATACAAACTTTCGCGTTTATACTTTAGAGTAGAAAAACTTTCTGGGTAGTAATTAACGTTTTAGGTTTTATAAACAGCCTTAAAATTTACTTTACTCGTTTAAAATATTGTCATTTGTTATTGCAAAATTTTAAATAGGTACTACGTTTTTGAAAAAAATTGTATTGAATCAATAAATAGCGATTTAAATCATTTAATGCCTTCCTTACTTTAAGGGACATGTAAAAAATATTCAAAACTACGTCACGTATACAGAATCACTCCAGTGTAGTGCTTAGAATACCAAATTCCCGGGTCCGGGGTTCGATGCCTCGTTAGGGATAATTGGGCGGGACACGCTGACGTCATCAAAATACCTTTGTGAATTGCGTCCCTTCGATATATTTATGTTTAGAAGAAAGGTGATAAACTATAGTTTTTATTGAAATAAAACAACTATGCTACTTGAAATGGACAGTGAAATAATCATATTCTTTTTTTGGGCAGAACTGAAAAAAATGGTAGACGACCTCTTGGTTAGAATTTGCATTACTATAACCGTAGATAAAGATAGGTATACCTATATATGTGGTTATTTGATATCAAAAATATTTTAACGAATTAAATTACATCTTAATGGTGTTAAAAATTAAATATTAATAATTACATATTTTTGCTAGTTGTTTAGGAACCTTGAGAAACACACTTTGAATGTTATAAAATATCATATCGTACAAACATTTAAAAGCTTTTTAATTTTAATGCTCCTAAAATTTTATTAAAGTGTAACTTCTTTAGGCGCGTTGAGAGTAAAATTTGAAAGTCGCGTCATGGCAATGCCGTCACGTCATGGAGTAAGGCGATGATTTTGGTATCTTTAAATCTACCAAAAGTTGCACTTCTAACACGTGTTCTCGGCACGCTCTTTTTCTTTGGATTTTCAAGTTTCCTTAACATTTTAATTACCTCTTGTTTCTTTGTATTATCCTTGATAAGTAAATATATTTCTAATTAAATTTTCCACGTGTTAGGTATATAGTTATACCGAATTGACCATTGGACAGAATTTACCCAACTCAAAGTGACAGGCTTGGGTATGGGGTCACACGTGAACTATAAACTGTTTGAAGTTTATATTTAGGTAAATAGAGAAATTGTTAGTAACAGATATTTGTTTGGTTTTGAAAGGTTTCAATGGTTTTATTTTAATGGAATTAACTATATTTACACGGTTTGCATTGAAAAAATAATAATATTATGAACAGTCTGTCAATAATAATAGTATGAATGGTCTTTCATAAGTATAACAGAGTCATAGAGCATACAAAGCATTATTTACCCACAGATCACAGAAATTATACCTTACAGGAGGTCCACTCCGGTTTCCCCCATAGTACATAGCATTCAAGAATCATGTAGGTACACGTTGAACGGTAAAATAATTTTTGAGAGCTAAGCGTTCTAACAAACTTTTCAGCGTAGGTATACCTATTATTGGTATAGGCTCAAATCTCAATCAACTTACACGAAGGACATTTTCGACCAATAAATCTATCTTTTAGATAAAAATGAATCGTTAAATGTCTTGGTAAGCGCATAACTCGAGAACGGCTGAACCGATTTCGATAATTCTTTTTTTATTATATTCCTTGAAGTACGAGGATGGTTCTTATGTAGAGAAAACGTAAACATGTACCACGGGCGAAGCCGGGGCGGACCGCTAGTAATAATACTTATAAATAGGGATGTAACGATACATGATTTTGCCGATACGATACCGATACCGATATTTGTAGTAATGTATCGGCGATACCGATACCGATACCGATATTGATGGCTTGGTAGAAAAATAAATAGTGAATTATGCATAAAAAGTTACCAGCATTTAACAGAGACAACTGTTAATCGTATTCTTTTAAATAAAAATGCCAAATCAAAAAACAACAAAACCATTTATTTTAGTATTATTATTTTACGAAGTCAGTTAAACTTTAAGTAATACACATACAATCAGTACCTAATAAAAGTTTAGAATAGAATAGAATAGAATAGAAAACACTTTATTGTACAATGCACACAAAAACAAAATTTACAAAAAACGATATTTAACTTAAAATAAACTAATTACTATAATTGGTAGAGTTTTTTCAGAAAACAAAGTGCGCACGCGCGGGCGGCCTCCCGCATCGTTCATTGGGCGCGGATTTTTGAATTATTTGATATCAAAAAAATTGGTTGTTTGTAAAGTAGGTTTACGATCGAGATGTTTACGTGATAACATAATGCAGTGGCAGCGCTCGAGATGAAACGGGAGATCGGTCCGTCTCTCTCTCGTTATACCTGCGATCGCGCTCGTGAGGTTTTGGTGTGACACAAGTTTATGAACATGTCACCCGACTAAAATGATTTTAAAAACGTTATCACGTTAAAAATTAAAAAAATTCAAAATTATTTCTTTCTTTCCTTTACATAAACAAATTTGTGATTGGAACACTCCTAGTAAGCAAATAAAATGCTTGTGTCAGGAGGTTCCGCTCTTCCTTAACACTATTACAGAAACAGAAATAAAACAATATGAATGAAAACAATGCAAAAACATAAAAGAAAAGAAAGAATTTAATAAAAAATATCGGTATCGGTTGATTTATTATCGGCGATACCGATATATCGGCTTGCCGATATATCGGCCGATATATCGGTATCGGTATCGGTATCGTTACATCCCTACTTATAAAAATGAATCGCAAAATGTGTTGGTAAGCGCATAACTCGAGAACAGGTTGACCGATTTCGATAATTCTTTTTTTATTATAATCCTTGAAGTACCCGGATGGTTCTTATGTAGAGAAAACATAAATATGTACCACGGGCGAAGCCGGGGCGGACCGCTAGTTAATTATAAATTCATTCATTTCATTTTTAATATTGAAATTTTGTATAGGATAGCAACATAATATTTCATTAGTCTATATTATAATTCGAGTACGTAGTTTCTACCCAAATATTATTGGGCAAATACTTACATATTACCCTATATTTTTTAAAAGCTAACCACCCACAAACCACAAATAGAAATATAATTTCTATTACAAAATTATCCAAAGACACGATGTCGTCAGCTATAAATGGCATCTATAATTCGTAAATAGAATGAAAACAAGCGAACGAACGAGCGGAGCGCGGTAAACAGAAAAATGTTTACTGTATACCGCTATCGTTCGTTAGACTTATATTATCGCAGTCTGTAATTGGTGCCACCCCTGGTGGAGGCGCTTTTACAGGATCCGACCACGACACGACATTTGGTAGGTATAGAAATGAGTTAGTTTTGGTATGTGAACTGTTTAGTAGAGTATACGTCTTATAATATGTTGTGGTGTTAATATAAGCTAGTGCAAAATTAATTTCTATTTTGATGTTGGTTAGCTTCTTAATATAGATTGCACAAAATCGGTAGGTAGACGAATAGTGTGAGCTTTCGATAAGGGAAAGAAGAATATGGATTTTGACCGATTCGAATCTTAGGATACAAGGTGGGAAAGTTCAATTACCCGACGTAATTTTAATTTGTTAATACTAAAAATTCGCTTATCAATGTATTTTTCATAACACAGAAAAATGAGTACTTACTGTACTGTTTGTTCCTCTAATGACTAAACATATTTAACAGATATTATTTTTCTTTGGAAAACTTATTGCTACTTAGCCGTTAAGGCTATAAAGGGTTTTAAGTTAATACTATTTGCTGTAACATACAGCCTAGGATATCGTCGACGATATTATATCGTGTGTTTTAAACAAGACTTCCACGTGACTCCCTCTTCACAGTAGCTCGTTAAGGCACATTCATGTTTGCTTACGTAACGGATATTTTTGTGATACATCCCTTCTCATTGATCATTATGTCGAAATTATTACGCAATAATGGCCCTTACTGCCCACGCATAACGACCATTATCCCGTACTATTTAGTTTGTCTCTGAACGAACTTACGTATCAATACGTATAATATGTTTGGAGTAACAATTTCTAATATTCTTTGATCTTTCTTTATTTGGCTTGCACGTGATTGGTTATTTGCTGTTATTTAATATCAATTGCTGGCGTGTAAAGTGAGACATCAAAAAATCTATTTGAATGGAAAAATAAATTTTGCTCGGTAATATAAACAGGGGTTTTAGTTTCAATTACTTGGGTTTTGAAACTAATAGGGTTGGAATATATTTGTAAGTAATTCATATTTAGATCATCTTGAAGCTTTGTAGTCAGTTTTTTGGTAAATCAAAACATATTGTGTTATTTTGAGAAACATAGAAATCACTACACAAATTAAGATTGTGTTTCTTTAAGTGAAGACCACTTTTAACTGGACAATTTATTTAAAGGGAAGACCAGCCTTATCTGTCTGAGCTAGATAGTATATTAGTTTTAACTAGGTATCGAACTGAGATCTCCTTCTCGATGGTAATGATTATAAAATTTCTGCTAACTATTAAACTAAGATACAGTAAAATTATGAAAATTTGAATGATTCAGAGAGACCAATTCAAATGAAATATAAGGCAACAGAAAAATCGTAGCAGACACAAATATCTTCATTATTATCTAAGTGTCAATCAATTATTATTGTACCTACACAAGAAATAATTACAATACATTTGGAAGCCAACTTCCAACAAGTTCTCGTATTAAATACCTATCAACAGTTTCTTGGAAATATCTTTTAAAAACTATACTTTGGAATGTCTTCAGTAATCATTAAATCTTCACGTGTGGCACTTACAAAAGAAAATATAAGACCGGAACATGTATCTAATCGCACAAAGTACCTAATTAAACCTAATCCCCAAGAATCACAAGCCAGCTCGAATCTTTTGATAATTTCCTTTTAGCATTTAGCAAACGTCATAGCTCCAAGTTTCCGGCCAATTTGAAAGAGCCTTTAAAACAGCTATTAAGCGGTTCGAACCGCCCTTTATGTTCCCAACGCGGGGAGCGAGGGAGGTCACGATAAACTGGTCGGATGTGGGAAACGAGTCACGTATTCACATTGTCTTGATCCCACGTGCCCGCGAAATTGTTGAAGTGTTCCCGCCAAGCGTGTTGACGATAAAACACCTGGATTTCGAATTCCAGATTCGAACGGCGCGCGCTTTTTCGCATTTTGCGCGCGCTCGATGACAGCTGTCAGATGGAATGATTATGCTGAGGAGGTTCTATATGTAGTTGATATGATAATTTTATAGGTGTAAAAAGCTGGTGTTGTGTATCGGTTTGAGCTATTTTTTTGGATTCAAAATATTATGTAACATAACAGTGTTTTGCGTTCGATCATGTAGTATGATGACTTCATGCAATCCTAGAAGCCTTCGTAGAATATTATTTTCTTGTAATATTACTGTATTGTTAAAAAAAACATATTTCAGAATAAATAAACATGTCTTTTTGCTATTTACACATTAAAAAGCTTACTTAATCAACAGTATTCTTTCATAGCACTCATAAATCATCAATTTTATAAACAACTAGATGTGCATTGCGGTTTTACCCGCAATGTACTACTCCTGTTAGTCTTAGCGTGTTGATATATAGCCTATAACCCTTCCTCGATAAATGGGCTATCTAAGACCGAATGAATTCTTCAAATCTGACCAGTAGTTCCTGAGATTAGCGTGTTCAAACAAACAAACTCTTCATCTTTATAATATTAGTATAGATTAAAGACCTTAGTCCGGAATTTAGCAATCAAATAAATTATACGCAATCGTTTATACTTCGCAAATATTTTATAGTCTAAAATAGAAAAATAGTACGTTTCAAGGAAATATCGGCCGGGCTGGGCCAGTTTATCTGTATCAAAGTCTAAAATATGGCCGCTCAGATAGTAAGCCCGTTTTTAAATCACTTCGCCGGCCGACTCTGCTTTATTTTATTTTTAAAATTTCGACGCCATTTTGTTTTTTAATTGACTTTTTATATGATTGGCGCATAGCTTGGAGAGATTATAATATTATCGGCTAATAGTGTCAAAATCATCATCATCAACTGCAAAATGTTGTTTATTGTAACTATGTAATATGTAGTATTTAGAAATACGTATTCCAGTAATCCCGAAATATTACCTACCCTCCAGGAGGGTGTGTGTATAATCTCTTTTTATGTCGTCAAATTTACTTGAAATTATATCGATAGTAATCAAAGGAAGTGCTTATATACAAAAGTTCCTAGAATATGTTTAAGAACATATTAATTTGAGTAACAATTAAATTTAATACAAACTCAATATAATATTCTAACAAACGAAGTCGCGGGTAAAAACCTAGTTAGTTATTATGATTAATAGTCCCATTTTGAAAATGAATGAGGATTTTATATTGAGTAATATTTTCCTAAAAGTAAAATCTTAGTTTGATTACTATGTAGAGGCAAATAAATTAAAATGAAAAGTCGTTAGAAGATTTTTTTCTAAAATATAAAATGAATTTAATTTCGAGCTCAAGACTTGTACCAGCTTGTACCTCTAAAATTACATTTACCTACTAATTTATTGTTACTTTAACTTACATAAGTCACAAATTCTTGCTTTTCATTGCTTTTTAAAATCTCTTACTAGCGGTGTTAAAAGCTAATTGCTATTTCGTAAGAAAATAAAATATGAACATTTAAAAATTAGTATGTTTATCATATCTATACCTAATTACCATTATTTTCTTTATATTTAACTACTTTTTTAACAGACAATTATTCATAATCATGCATAATGATTAATGAAAAATTGATATCATTTCATAAGAGCTTCTACAGAGTCTTTAAAACGAAAAACCATCCAAGCAATTTAATAAAACACTATTATAACCACAGGCTAAATAAATTACCAGTAGGTATAATAAGCAACTGTATCCTTTGCTAGCTGCAAACCTCGTTAATCTGTGGACAGGAGTTTATGTCCAATGAACTTTCATTTGGAGGGATGACACCGTTTGAAGGTTTTAGCTGTAGTTTATCAACTTAATACTTGACTTTTTCAGTGTTAGACTAGCTTTGGATGAAATGTTCTGAATTTGTTTGGCATTTTGGTAGTATGGACTTTGTAGAAGATATATTTATGAAAGTTAGTTTTGTGATAATCTATTCTCCACCTAATTTAAATATCTTCACGTAAGAATAATTATTGTTTTTTTTTTTATAAATTAATTTATAGAATTATTGCAACTAACCAATTTAAAACTACTAATACTTTAACTAAAATTAATCTTTAGTTAAAATTAATCTGTAAACTATGTTTTTGTTTATTTACTTATGTAATCTAATTGAACTAAGGCAAATTTCCTCTATTCACAAAAAAATAAATATTATTTAAAAAATCCAGGCCCATTTTTGACGCCAAATTATATACATACTTCAATCAGTGTCGAGTTTTTCTTTTTATGAAACTAACAATTAGATTAATTACCTACTAGTTTCGTTAAAATAAAACATAATATATATAATATAATTTTAAATAACAAACATATAATTCATTGGATTAATAATGATATACATAATGTATATTTTGTATGCAGTTTTTTTTCTATCTTCCTTAATTAAGTGAACAACGCAATGCGGCGGACTTAACAATAATTCGCGTTTCTTCCAAGCGAGTGGCGATGTAATGACAATTGGTTGTGTGTCCGAGCAGAGTCCGGAAACGGAGTTTATGTGCCGACAGAATTTACGCGCGGATTCAACGGGCTATGATAATAGAAGTTTCTAGAAAGTTTTGTTTGTTTATGTTTTTGGTGCTTTTTATTTTTTATTTGGTAGTTAGGTACTTTAATAAAGCAAAATATGTGGTTCGTTATTTGATGAAATAGATAACATGTAAATGTTTGAAGTCAATACACATTTATCATACGTTACAAATCTAATTTAAATATTTATTTATCGAACGAGTTTAATTCGAAGCATTTTTAATAAAGTACGGTCTACTTACTGCTCATAGTTGTTATTTATGTTTTATATATTATTAAACAGTCCAATTTTACAAACAGCGAAACTAATTTCGATTAATCTTATCGAAACTGTAATAGAAGTCTGTGTAGTATGTACCCATCATGGATCCGTCTATCAAAATTCACCACAATACAGAAGTCATAATAATACATGACAACGAAACAAATGTACATATATTTTCCCATTAATAATATTTATAGCTATTTAAGCAAGTTGTCTCTATTAACTCTACTCTGTACTAAAATTCACGCGTCACAGAGTAGCTATGTGTAATTATAATAATTCGGTTACCCTGAATATGTCAATCTATTTGCCTGCTCTGTGGTTATAAATGGGATTACAAGCTAAGGGCGGGATTCAGATTGCCAGAGGACTTTGATTGACTCGCACTATAATAGTATTTGTGAAAATTATGAGTTACCAGACCGATAAATTGGGAGTGCAATGGCCTTGTGTTGTAATCTTCATTTCTGTGAAGGAAGTTGTTAAATTAATTTTCGTTTAGAAATGAATAACTTAAAATGTTTATTTGTTAATAAAAAAAAAAAAAAAAAAAAAAAATTGTTACGTAATTTTATTTAGCTACTATTATGGATTCTGTGGTATACATTACCTGGATTGACATTATTGGACATAGCAACAACAATCAATATGCTCAATAATACATATATAATAAGTATAGGAAAATATTACTTATAGGTATAACCTAGTTAAAAAAAATCACAGTCGTTGTATGCAAACTATGCTACATATACTAAAGTCATTAGTCAACACAAACAGGAAAGGGTTTGTTTGAATGTTAGTTCGTTTGAATAAAAAATACTCTAAAACTACTTACTTGATTTTGACAATTCTTCAATCTGTTAAAAGCTTCAATATAATAAAAATGTGATAAATTACTTATTGTTTTTTCCTTGATTAGAGTCAAGCGGAGTCGGGAGAACCGCTTAGTATTTCATAATAATAGTGCAAGTTCAGGTGTACATACAAACATATGATTTAACAGTGAGTAATCGAAATATAATTAAGTGTAATTCGAAAGGAATCAAGATTCTGTTAATGAGAGTTTTAACGTATAATTTAGTTGCGGACGACGAAAACATACAATCTACAGAATTAATTCCTGCGAATTGACAGTGTTTACGCACTGCGCACGAGATATCTAGTAGTTATATACACACTAGCTGTGCTACGCAGTTATACCCACAGTGCCCCTGTTGGTCTTAGCGAGGTGATATATAGCCTATAGGCTTCCTCGATAAATGGGCTATCTAACCCCGAAATAATTTTTCAAATCGGTCCAGTAGTTCCCGAGATAAGCGCATTTAAACAAACAAACTCTTCAGCTTTATAATAGTAGATGATAAACATAACATAAAGAATCATCCGGTGTTGCTAGTATGGTGGCGGTCATCAGGTGGCGCTGCTCTTTTGACTTGCTCTGCAATAAAAAATGGCATAACAAATGATAAAAAATACAAATAACATTACACAATAATCTCATCATCAGCGTTTTGTTCATTTATGATATTTTATTTTTCTTTCAGGTAGCCTAGCCTCGACACTAGGAAGATTACGTCAGTTACCTACCAGAGTAGGACAAGGGACAGGAAATATGGAATTGAATAAAGTTTTATCTGAATCAAAAAACAAAGAATAAAGACTTGTCTTGCCTTTTGATATGTATAAACATTCCTTTTTAAAAATTCTCTATTATGTACCTATTAGAAAACACAGCAGATTTATTAAATCACGATAAATACATAGTTTTCGAGAATTTCTCACAAAAAGCGATATCACAAAGCACAAGTGGGTAAACATAATAAGGACGTCTTTATTAAGATGTAACGAAATGCTCTAATGAAGTTTTAATGGGCGTATTAAAGAGTATTTAATAACGTTTTAATTGGTATAAAAGAATGTTATTACATTCCATACGAGTGTTATTTTATATGAGGAATAGAATTTTGGAGTGTTTAGATTGTACTGTAATTATTTGTTAATTATTTATCACGATAAAACATAGTTTATAGGGTATCTTTTATTAGGAATATCTAATCTGCAATGTGTGTTTATAAAATTTTAAAAAGTAAATGTTCGTAATATTTATTATCACAGAGCAAACTAGGTCTGTTAGGTGTTTAACGCATGTTCTTGTATTGTAATTCGTTCTAACAGACGAACGGCAAGTTGTGAACGGCAGAGGCTTCAGCCGTCGCCACCTGTCGACGGCAGTCGAAGAAGTGTCGGCGACAGCAGTCCAAAGTTCCAAACGTCGACGGCTGAAGTAGCCTCTGCCGTTCACAACTTGCCGTTCGTCTGTTAGAACTCTAAATCTTATGAGACAGAGAGCATTGGGATATGACTTATAAGTTATTTGAGAAAGTATAAAGAATGAAAGAATATAAAGATTATACAGATGTTACTGCTCTCTCGCAACTAGTTCCTACATATTCATTTTAAACATATATTTGTTAGTGTTTATTTATTGTTTAACTACCTAATTGCCATTGACATCATTAGACTTGTTGTTATAAATATTTCAACTCACCACACACCATTACCTTTTGTTCTTACAGAAACGCTACTAATTTGGAAGGAATCCACTAAATCTAGGCAAGAATTTGGTATCCAATTAGTATTAAAGGTGCAATTACATTGAGTGACAGTTTCGGAGTGACGATGGCACGGCGTGACAGTGTGGACTGATTTAGGGCAATGGATTTGTTTTGTTTTTGATCTTGTTAATATGACTACTTGGTAACGAGCGGTTTTACTCGCTTAATGGTAAAATAAATAAGAATGAATATGCTACTAACTACAAGCTCGTGTTAACTGGTGTTGCAAAATAAAAGCATAGTGATGTATTTTAAGTATCTCTGTAGGTACAAAAAATCAAGTATGGGATTTACATCGGTTTCACTGATCAATTTTCTTTTCTCGCAAGAAGGTGATTTTAAATACCCTGCTATGACATTTTGATTTCGTTAGATCTTTAAAACTACCGCCGATTCGAAATCGAATCGAAATTCTACCAGAATAATCGGCAAGAAGCTAGATCGTCTTTTCGCGTCTTCCTTTAAAAGGTTATTTTCTGTGTCATTAGACATTAAGATCTGTATCATAAAAAGCTCAAACAAATAGAAAAACATAACTCCCTTTAATATTAAAACAAAGCTCTTCTAACCAAATCAGAATATCAGCAATTAGAGCAATCAAAACGATGGTTTGAGGCATCTCTTTGATACCGGATAGTTTCGTAATCTCGCGTAATACACATGAAAGGGGACCCCAATTATCGAGTGAAGCCGGGTATCACGCTATACGCAATATATGCATAACGATGCTGCTTTATGGCATGTTATTATTTGTAAAATTTCGCGCGACGTAAGGTTTTAAAGTGTAAACTTACGTTAGAGTAAACGTTACGAAGTAGTGAAGTGTATGCGTGATGAAAAATCAGATTGAACACAAGTTGTTACAGAAGTTCAAATATGAGTGAAGTTAAATCAATTTATTTATTTAAATACTTTATTGTACTGCCAACAAAGAATTACAAAAAGAAAACTTATACTAAAAGAAGACACAGCACAGATGGGATCAATGTTTATTAGTACCTAATGATAGCATTAAAATAAAGATAGATTCTTTTATTCACAGATAATCACAAAATCACTACAACACATCGCTCAATATCACTACAATATTTTAGCATTTTATGTTAATGAATTGACTCAATAAGATATCTATTTATTTACATGTGATTCGGAATTCTTCATAAATAAGAATTATGTTCCACCATCATCACCACCTAAAATGGTTCTTAAATCCCGTACACTGTAGAGCAATGCTATCATTTCTTAAAAACTTATTATCCACATTTATGAATATGATAAAACAGCACAACATAAAGCCCCACAACAATATATACATTAATGTCTTTGATACCTCATCCGTGTAATTACAAATTAGGACGTCGAGAGAAGTTATTGCGTTACAGGGGAAACTCTTCATTAGTTTACGACGTCAATATATTTAGTCCTTTGAATCGAAGATTTCTGAGGGAGTAATGTTTATTGCCTCAGATATTGGATTTGAAAATGCTCTATTGTCCCCACGATGTGGGTTACGTTGGTACTTAGATGTTAATGTTTATTTGTATAGTGCCTTGGAAATAAAATGATTAGAACCACGGATAATATAATATTATACGTAAAAGTTGGCTTAGAGAAGTAGGTGTTATGATACAAAACTAAACGAAAATAATACAGTTTTTCAATAATTCATTCGTATATTTAATAATCTATAAAAAATTCCATCTTGCATTAAAAAAATGATTTTGTAGAGTCTTTTAATACACATAGAGCGGTGAAGGTTCGAGATTACTACCATAGTATAAGAGCGTAAACAATAAATAGTTCTCGATATCGCTACTAAAGTTAAATTTTAACCAAATAGGAAAAAAAGATTCATAACTATCTTATCTTCCCAAAACTACATTTTTTAAGTTTTTTCTACTTACATATTTTTCTTACCCACCATTACGAATTATTCAATCTTAGATATTGTAGTACACATAATATTTACAAACATATGTAAAAAAAAAGTTTCGCAACGGAACCCTAAATCTGTTTAGAGTCGCAAGCACAGCTGAGTGTAACAGATAACGCTTGTAATCCACTGTGGCTCATTGACATGTAAATTCGTTTAATCGTTCAACATGCCTATTGGACGCTCGACGGATTTGTGTGGATGCGCCGTTTTATCGTTTCGTTTCGCCACGGCCGTAATAGTTTAAAATTCAAAACTCAAACTCAAAAAATTATTTATTCAATTAGACTTCTTCGAGAAGCACTTTTGAATCGTCATTACATATTTTTTACATTTACCACCGATTCGGAAAGCAGTATCTATGGAGAAGAACCGGCAAGAAACTCCATAGTTGCTCTTTTAAAATCATGTCAATATATACAATTAAATTTTTACATTATATGTAACTTATATCTAATTACATAATGTATCATAATATACAAATTATTATATAATAGCTGTCCCGGCAAGCGTTGTCTTCAAAATTATAAGTAAGGATCTTTTCGCCCGCGGCTTCACCCGCATAGTCGAAGAAAATCGCGCATAATTCCCATTCCCTTGTGTTTTCCGATATGAATTAATATCCTATGTCCTTTCTCAGTTCTTAAGTGTCAAATCTGTACCAAATTTCATTCAAACCGGTTCAGTGGTTGGGGCGTAAAGAAGAGACAGACACAGCAACTTTTGCATTTATATTAAGTTTCTTGCGTTAGGAGAGATATTATTAAGCTTGTTTTCACACACCATCGTTAATATCCTTCTCAGGTGTAAAGCTATCTCTGTACCAAATTTCATCCCAATCGGTTCAGTGGATAAGGGAAGAAGAAACAGACAGACAGAGCTACTTTCGCATTTATAACATTAATATTATTTCGTAAGGAGATATTATTAAGTTTATTTTTACATACTTACCATCCTCAACATCCTTTCGCAGGTGTAAAGCTATCTCTGTACCAAATTTCATCCCAATCGGTTCAGTGGTTGAGGTATAAAGAAGATACAGACAGACGGAGCAACTTTTGCATTTATAATATTATGTATTTCGTAAGGATATATTATTAAGCTTATTTAAACAAGTAACATCCACAAACATCCAGTGTGTTTACGAGTCTGCGTCCTAAGAGCATCCCAATTGGCATCCGACCTAATTACAATCAACGCATCTGTTTGTATTACTTGCTTTGTATATACTTGTGTATTGTGGAACCTATTTGCTAAAAACTAATCTATAAAGTTTGAAAAAATATTATCTAATATCTGTATAAATATTTAATAGTTTGAATGTAGTCGCATATTTCAGGAATTACTGGTTCGAAGTAAATATGCTATTTATCGAGGAAGGTTATAATTTCACGACATGATCAATAGGAGCGGAGCAGTAATGAAAACGTTGCAAAAATACTATTTTTGGGAGAAGACGACAGTGCATAAGGTCAGCTAGTTTTGGTATACAATATTAATTATACTGTAGTTTGGTTCAATATGATCTCATAAACATTATTTCAACTGTAAATGCCTGTGTTTGTCCAATTTGAAAGAATCTCTTTTTTTTCTAGCTTTCCAACCGCGGCTTCGCCGGCTTTGTTTTAAACTCACTATTAAGTGATACTGTGACCTCTGCCACTTCAGTAAGTCGTTCAATTTTATAAACAGTAATGGTTGAACAAGGTATGCTATTTAACAAACTGAAAATAGAGAAGAAAAAAAAGAGATAGATAAACTTTTTTATTCACGAGAAACGATATTGTTGCCAAATTAAATAATTAGCTGAACTCTGGGTCTTCTTTCGATTCTATACTTACTTAAAATCTAACGAATAAAACAAAGTTATTTAACATACATCTATATAGTACAGACATACGTCAATATAACCAATTTTATGCTTAATTCGAAAGAATGATTAAAAATTTTATTAAGTTTAAACTAATTTAAAACACATCCACAAATTGCGACCATAATTCAGTCGTCAAATATAACCCAACATGAGTGTCGGCTCATTGATATTGAAATTGAGTTGGCGTGATCATCCCGCTCCTATTCCGCACAATAGTTGCCTAACTTCGCATATTACCCGCTAGTTTCTATTTACAGTGCAGTGTAGGACAGGGAAAATGGTACGTTTTGGTAAAATATACTCCACGTCATGTGAGAGATAGACTTGGTGTTGAAGTATGGTGGAAAAAATGAAGGCCCGTGTGTTCTTGTAGGATGTATGTGCCTTTCTTATTATAAATACAGTCTGAAATTTAGAATAATCTAGTTATTATGTTAAAATGAATAATTTGAAGTAGCAGCTTAAATACATTTGGAAGCCTTGCGACTGGACTCCTTAGACTATTTACTTGTTGTGTGCTGTTAGTGATATTATTTTTACTACACATTGGTCGTTATTATTTTTATTGTATTTTTATTCAACTGGTAAGATATTTTTTACACAATGGCAACCAATGTATGTATGGAACCTGAGTTCCTAACTTAATTTTGCATGGGCTCTTTTTTTAAACCGCCTTCTATAGCTCATGATCACAATCTAGTCCAGAAGTTGAATGCTCCTTAAAATCGTTTTCTATAAAATACTTAATATTTAGAATTAAAATTATTTAACTGTTCGATGTTATTGGCCAGCACTGTACACATGTTCACAGCAATGTTAGGCATGTCTAGCGGAGTTTCTTAACTATTTCATTCGGACATTACGTCTTCATGTTGGATGTTGGAACGGTCTGCGATGTAGTTAGTTATTTCTTTAGTTAAATTGATTTGCTATTTGTTGATAATTGTTTGTTGTTATTGGATAAACGTTTATTATGTTGTTTTTGTTTCCTTGATGATATAAGTAAGTAGGTATACAAGCTTTTTGAGCCTTTATTATTTATTTTTTATTTTCAGGGACACAAGTCTACTGAGGGTTCATAATCCATGCTAACCAAGTGTGAATTGGCCAAAATCTTCTTTCAATAACAATAAAAAAATATGAAATATACATACATTGTTTTTAATTTATATCATCACTAGCGACCCGCCCCGGCTTCGCACGGGTGCAATGCTGATACTAAATACACTACAGAAAAATTGTGAACGTTGTATAGGTATAAAAATATAGCGGCCCGCTCCGGCCTCCGGCATCGCACGGGTATAAAATACATAGCCGGGCGGCCGCAAACGCTACGTCCTGCAATTTTTAAATCTGTAATATCTTCGAAAATATTCACTTAAATCATACGGTGTAAAGGGCCATATAGATCTATATTAAATGAACAATGTATCCATGGTATTTAATTGGTTAAGGATTAATGCTGTATTGGTTAAAATCGCTTCGAAAATTAGCCATTATTGGTCGTAAAAAGTAAATGACAAAAAAAAGTTATTGTGGGTTATCCATAAGAGATAGACATATACCATCGCGGACTTTTCTGTAGACCTTTTCAATGTGTATAATACTTAGTACATTATTTTGATAAAACTCGTAGGGTTCAGCCTGCGTTTGCAATGTAAGCGGAATAAATGTAATTTTTTACGACATCACATTAGAAACCTCAAAAATAACAGTACTTCTCCACTAGTTAATGGATCTTATTATACATATAAACCTTCCTCTTGAATCACTCTATCTATTAAAAAAAACCGCATCAAAATCCGTTGCGTAGTTTCAAAGATTTAAGCGTACAAAGGGACATAGGGACATAGGGACATAGGGACAGGGAAAGCGACTTTGTTTTATACTATGTAGTGATTCATCATTCTGTGCAGATTTATTGAAAATTGTTTTTTTTAACTCCTGTGCTACCTTTCAAGTTTTTTTAAACAAGTAAGTCTCATAAATTACACTTTTACTATAAGTGTACAGTAAAAGTGTAATTTATGAGAATTTTATAATTATTAGAAATCTGATGTGCACATTCAAACAAAAATTTAATTAAAATCGATATACAATTAAAGTTACAACATAAAGTTTATTCAGTATCTCTCGATAGACCAATACAACTATTCTCAATGCTATTCCCTCGATGTATTTGAAGTTTATTTCATTTATTATCCACTTCTCTTTCACTTGTCAATTAGTTTTATAGATTCCCTTGTGTAGCGTCGATGGATACAATACAATTTGTAATGGTTTTGTTGTGTGTTCTCTTGTAGACGTATTTCATCAGCACTTTTACGATGGTTTGTATGTTTTAATAGTTAGTTCAGGCCTTACGTGTAATTTGCTGAATGGATTTTGATGATATTTGGCAAGATGATAGCTGTTGTATTCGTATTCAATTGCAACGTAGTTTTTTATATCGACAAATAACTAAATAACAGGGACAGTTTAAATTGTTTAAATTGTGTTCAAGTTAATGAAAAATGTTTCTTCGACATTTTTAGTGATAACCAATAATACCCATAGGTGTAAGAGGATGCAAAGCCTGATGTATTGCCTGAAATGCTCTTACACATAAGTTTCCACGAAAAATTGAATTCAAGGCCCACCTTCTACGAGCTATACCACAGAACTAAATGGACTCTAATAAAATATATATTTTAAAGAATATTCAGCTTCACGGTTGGCGAATTTCTGAAAAGCTTTTAGAATTTATATAGCTGATAATGATCTCTTTGTTGTTGCTCTTTTGAAGTGTAAATTGAAATTGTGTTGAGGCAATGGACTTTGAAAACTTCGTTGCTGCGAACTGTGGCATATGTACTATGTGTTATTGTCTATACTTATAGAGCTGATATTGTTATTTTATTAGTTATGTAGCATTAAATGCTTTTTAAATATTTGAAAAAGAGAGCGACGTGTGTAGAGCACACGCGTCAGAAGTGTATCTTTGGCAAGATTTAAAGATAGCAAAATTGTCGCCTTATTTCATGACGCGTCCTTGAAATTTTAGATTCAACTCGCCTAAAGAAGTTTCACTTCATAAAAATCGTTTATGAGGTGGAATCGCGAAAGACGCATGTTCGTATTCCTCACGATTTTGTTCTGTGATATTTTGATCGTTCGTTTGTTTGTTGTATTTATGTCTAGAAGTTCTTTTTTCGATTTAAAACATTAATTTACAATCATAATTATTATCAGCCTACATTAATTGTCCAATGCTGGACATAGGCCTCAGTCCTGACTCTTGGCATGCCACTGAGCCCAATACAGCACAATTTAGAATTAACACAGATAAATTTTTATAAGAAAAATCTGGGCGGCAAAATGGATGTAGATACTAGATATACAAATAAAGTCGCGGGCACGACTACTAGCTTATAAATTTACTTTCTTTGTTGATAAATTGGATAAAAACACATTGACGAAAGTACATTCTTAAGAAAATTATAACCTTAAACAATGTGAACTCTTTTTCAGTTTAGGCACAGAATACATAATAGTAGCTAAACGCTACAGAACGGACACTCTCCGCCTCCCGCCAAAATTAAACTTACCTCACCCCCGCGCGATCAGACATAAAATGGGCCATATTTTTCTGCAAGGACGATACGCAACGAAGATTGACAACATTAATCAAATTGACTTAAAGTAATTTTATTATTTTAGATTTGTGATTATCGTTTTTCGTAGAAAATGGTTAGATATTGTGCTGTTTACGGATGTATTTCATCAGAAAAACGCGAATTTTTTTTTACGCTAGTCACAAATGTGCCAACCATAAAGCATTAACACACACATTTGCAGTCTCTACAGTGTGACTGTCAAAACGATCATTTTGTATGGAGTGTCCGGGGTGTGGTTTAGGTACTACATTTAGCAAAACATAATAAGCAACCACAAGCCAAGTACAAACACGGCCAAAAAGATTACTTTTACCAATTATCTCTATAATAGCTACAGGGTGCGTTATTGAATGTACGACGATACACATTATGTCGTAATGCTTCGCTAACACGCTCTATTAAGCAGTGGATTATTGTGTCATGCTGATTATAACGATCTAGGGGCATGGGTACAGTCAACTGATGATGATAAACAAAGAAAGAAATAAAAACGAGTGTATGTGCCGAGCACAAGTGGCAGAAATAAAACTTCTCTGGCAAGATTCAAAGATACCAAAATTGTCGCCTTACTCCTTGAAATTTTACTAAAGCAACTAAAGAAATTTCACTTCAAAAATAACGTTATACTTTTGTTGGTGAGAAAAAGTAGAGCAATAGGATATTTGGACTGTTTATGTTTAGTAATCAAAAAATAGGTGCTCGTCGTAGTGCTGACAAATTGGAAAAATGTAATTAACTGAAAAAAAAGGGATGGACGAACAATTTAAATAACTTTTTTTTGTTGTTCTATATCTTTATATGGTATCTTTCCGTGAAATTAAATGTTTCTCGAAAAAGCTGAAGACGTGATTAGGTTTATGTATTGTGGCTTGTGTGAATATTCAAAGTAGAGTCAGAATAATGTAAAATTATACTACAAGATAGCACTTACATGCAGAACACATAATTATTAGAAATGAACAAAAAAGACGTGTGGCACTCGGGGACTGCCGCGGTAAAGCTATTGCATAGCATGCCTTCAAGCCACACCTCCGAGCCCGTCGGAGTGGGGAGCGTGAGGTTTTTTCGTTACGGAATTTCTCGATTCGGTCCCCGCGCTCAAGGCCCGCGATAGAAGCTATGCAATAGCTTAATAAATATTGATCTAAAATCTAATAAATAAACAGTGAAACATTTTCGCCGCTGAGTGTACTACCCATAGACCGGTCATTACACGAAATTGCCCATTATTGTTTGCCTATCCCACCACATAAAATAATAATTTACCTTCGCTTTACTTTATTATCTGTAGTGCGTTATTTATTCATAAGATTTTCGGTTATTGGAACAAGGCAGAATTGTTTTTATCAAAATTGGTGTAATGATTTCGATTTGATTTTATTGAATTCGATGATAGTACTTTATCGAAATAATTCTAGTTTGTCGATAAAGTACATGTAATTTGACCTAGAACCAATAAGAGTAACGATATTTTATATCTACCAACTCGTACTTGACCAGTGTGTTGGTTTTTAACCCACACTCTCATAAGGTTTATATCCAGTGAAAATGATAATCCATACTTAATATTATAAATGCGAAAGTAACTCTGTCTGTCTGTCTGTTACTCAATCACGCCTAAACTACTGAACCAATTTGCATGAAATTTGGTATGGAGATATTTTGATACCCGAGAAAGGACATAGGCTACCTTTTATTGCGAAATATGTACCACGGGCGAAGCCGGGGCGGACCTCTAGTAATTAATAAATTAATCAGTTGATGATGATGATGAAAATATATGTATCAACACATTAACCTCAATGTTAATAATTCGTCAGGATTATGTTTCAGTTTTTATTTATATTTCAGCTTTAGGTGACTCCCTTGATCTTCCGAGTTGGTATTTAATACTGTAAGCAAACACGGTTATCAATTTATTTAGTCAATTATATATTTTTTATAGCATTACATTAAAATAATATTAATTCCAGTTAATTGCATTTTGGATAATTACCTCAATGCATAACTTTCATCGCGCTCAAAATTTTTAAAGGTTTTGAAATTGTTTAAATGTAACATTGAATTCATTTAAATCTCACGCGATTCGCTCAAAACCGCGGGCAAACCCTAGTTTACATTTATTCAACAAGCAAGACATTTAGCAATCAAAGCCAATTAAAATTAACGACATTTGAACAGATGCCCGCACATGTGAAATCTCGCAGCTGCGGCCTTCGTCCTATACATCTGCTACTCTGCTAGTGCATAGATCAATAATTTAGAATATTTGTTTTTTATTAGTCCTTAATATGCCTTTTTGTCAGATATCAGTTATTCTAATACTAGCTTTCCGCCCGCGGCTTCGCCCACGTTTTCAAAGAAAAACCCGTTCCCGAAGGATTTCCGGGATAAAACCTATCCTATGTCCTTTCTCGGGTATCAAAATATCTCTATACCAAATTTCATGCAAATTGGTTCAGTAGTTAAGGCGTGATTGAGTAACAGACAGACAGACAGAGTTACTTTCGCATTTATAATATTAGTATGGATGGTTGTTAAGTACTCTTTCATTAAGAGTGAAAGGACGTATTTGGAAAATTTATAGTTAGGTTATCATTATCAGAAACGCATGAACTACATATATAAATGATTGATATTGCGTTTCTTGCCGGTTCTTCTCCGTAGAAACTGCTTCCGAATCGGCAGTAAATGGTAAAACTATGTTATGACGATTCAAAAGTTATTCAAGAAGAAGCTTGGGCTGAAACCGCGCAGTAACAATTCAGTAGTGCTCCTAAAACAACATTAGTTTAATAAATAAATGTATTGTATTGATTGACTTTGAGATTGATTATTGAAGCAGATAGATACTTAACTTAAAAACAAAAGAAAAATACAATATTATTATAAAAAAATACATATTCCGTGCCAATAATAGTACGCGTTAAAAAAACAAGTTTTAAAAAAAGCGCGTGACAATATAGGCGTCACGGAATCGCCGCTTCCAGTAGTGTTTGAAAAACGTGGCAATTTTCAAAAAGCGACACGAAAACTTTTCGTGTAGCCGAGTGAACGAATGAGTTGGTACTCACTGTGCTTGTGGACGCCGCGTGTTTCGGATAGCTTGTATGAATAAATGAATGAAAACGCTTTGTACACCATTACAAATAGCGATAGCCTTCTTTGCTGTGTTAAATTAAATTGTTATATAAGGTGAATAAAACAGAATTTACATTCATTCATTCAAATAGGAATAGCAAGAGACTGAAGAAAGGGATGGTTATTAAGACATATCTTCCAGGCAACCATACAGAAGATAGATTAAAACAAATAGGTGTAGGGTAGAGGTAGAAAGTTTGTATTAATTTTATTTTAATTTTTTCTACTATAATGTTGAAAGTTACGAGTTATATGGCAAAAAATCTCCTTCAATTTGTTTTACTCCTACTTATCTGCCCTTGACATTTTGCGCATATTAGAAATATTTCATAGAAATTGAATTGACTTATTTTAATATTTAATCTCATGTTTTGTTTATTATTTTATGTACCTAGGTCGTAATTTTTCCTTACGTGATATACAACGACAATATCGAAGATTAGGATCTTAAAAATAAAAAAAAATATTTTATACGCAATATTTGCACGAACAGCGGCGTATGTGAAAGCTATCTTTCACTTATTAAAAATGATATCTTCCGAAACCCATAAAAACGCGCGTTCCTTTCCCGCGGCGTGTTACCTCACAGTGGGTAAAACCAACTAGAAGTCTATCATAAACTGTCAGTATAGCGTCGTCGTTCATCCGTCAATGTCTACTGGCGTTACGTGTTAGCATGTCAGCGGGCGGATTAGCCAAATTAAAAACGATATTTTTAACGATTATTTAGATATGACTTTTGTAGAGCCTGTTGAAAAATATTTTTGAAGTGAAACTTCTTTAGGCGCGTTGAGTTAAAATTTCAAGGTCGCGTCATGGTAATACCGTCACGTCATGGAGTGTGGTGATGATTTTCGTATCTTTGAATCTTGCTAAAGAAGTTTCACTTCTGACACGTGTGCTCGGAATACACGCTCTTAAGTCATCTATCATATTTTTTAATACAGTTTACAGCTGTACTAAATAGTCTCAATATATGGTTAAAACTTTAAATTACGCATCAGATTTTAATGGGTTTTTTAATAGATGTAGTGGTTCATAAGGAAGGTTTCACTATAACACTAATTAGTAAAGTTTCAGACAACTATTTAGTTAAGAACAAATCTAGAATTCTAATAATAATCCACATTTATAAGGATGACTGAAAATCTATTCAATATATCTGTTGAAATTGACATGAGAATCGCCATTGCTTTGTGTAATTTGAGCTTTTTGTTAGATTTATCGTTTCATGTTATTTAAGCTTTGCGTCCGCGACTTCGCTGTCTAATTTCATCAGAATCCGTTCAGTGATTTAGGCGTGAAGAAGAGTCAGACAAACACAGAAAAGTAGAAAGACAGAATACATAAACCTTTAAAATAAAACAAACTTAAACTGAGAGATTAAAAAGAACATTCTACGAAAAATCTCCCCATTTTAACACCATCCTTGTAAAATTTTCAGCTAAGTAAAATATCTGAGATATTGTTGTGACGTCACGTGATGAATGGCGTCGGGTAAATTGGTTAGTGTTGCTATCATATGCACTTAACATTCGCGAGATTCACTTTAGTTATTGCTTTTATGAGATGGCAACACTTTAACTTAATTTGGTGATTTTGTGTGAATGCTTCTTGTTTTGTTTCGTGTTATCTTATGTATATTAAAAATTAAGTAAAAGAGTATATCTAATTAGAATCAAGAGAGATTATTTTTCATCAGTCTATTGAAATTTTGGTTAATACTTATGTTAATTTTATTATTAGCTGTTTGTTTGGTTCAGTTATTGTAATTTGTTGAGAATTAAACTAAGAAATGTCCCTAGCTCTATTGTAAGTAAGTAGTAGAGCTACTTAAGTTAAGATGTCATTGATAAGCAATTCTATTCGCAAAAAGTTTGCATTTTTTGTTAATTAATTTCATCTTAGCGGGTATTATAAAAATTGTTGAGATTTCGAATGGTAGATTTTTAAACACTTATCTTATATATAAAAATGAATCGCAAAATGTGTTGGTAAGCGCATAACTCGAGAACGGCTGAACCGATTTCGATAATTCTTTTTTTATTATATTCCTTGAAGTACGAGGATGGTTTTTATGTAGAGAAAACGTAAATGTGTACCACGGGCGAAGCCGGGGCGGACCGCTAGTTTATTATAGATATTAACTTTAATTGTTCAATATATTGAATTTACAAATAAACATCACGAATATGATTGAATCTGCATTAATTTCTCGTCCAATCACAACCAAACAACGCTTTAATATCCAGAAATCTTGGCCATTATCTAAATGTCGTTTTCATATATTTCAAATTATCGTGCAAGTTTGAAACTCGGCACTCTAAATAATAATTAAGGGTGGCTGACGTTTTGTTTATTTTGGAAATAAGGAAATGGACAAAGTTCTGAATGTCGAGTCGAAACGACGGTGAATATTTTGGAGTTTAATTGTATGGATGGATAGATGTACAGATAAACAGAAGGTAAGAAATGAAGTCAAGAACGTAAATTCAGTCAACTTATTGTCGATAAATTAAGTAATTATAATATCTACTGGCTATCCATCTGGGTGCGCCCGCTTTGTCTAAAACCTAATAAATTATATACTAAAACCTTCCTCTTGAATCACTCTATCTATTTAAAAAAACCGCATCAAAATCCGGTGCGTATTTTTAAAGATATAAGCATACATAGGGACAGAGAAAGTGACTTTTTTTTATACTTCGTAGTGATGATAATGAACTTATTGAAATATACATTAGTTCATCGGATATTTTTTTACTTTATTTTGGTATGAATTTTTCCCATTTAGTCCTACTAATAATATTATAAATGCGAAAGTTTGTGAGGATGTGTGTGTGTGTGTGTTTGTTACTCTTTCACGCAAATACCACTAAACCGATTACAATGAAATTTAGCACACATATAGAGGGTAACTTGGATTAACACATACGATAGGTTACAGAATATATATAATACGGAAATCCCACGGGAACGGGAACTATGCGGGTTTTTCTTCGAAAACGCGGGCGAAGCCGCGGGCGGAAAGCAACGCATTATTTCCAAATAATGCGCGGAAAATTCGTAATTCGTAAATGTTATGAAAAAAAGACGGGTTGCACTCCGGGAGTGCCGGCAGAAGTGAAAACTTGATTATTAACGTTCAGCATGTTTGATATTTTGGAATGGTATCCGTCTAACGCATGGAATATAAGGGCTAAAAAAATCCGTCTTACGCTTTTACGATCAGGCCACGTGTCCTGACGTGAGTTTAAGATTTTATACCCAACGCCGCTAAAGAAGTTTTCACTTCAAAAATTATTGCATTAGCAAATTAAATCTAAATCTTAATACCTATAGCTTTGATAAAATACCCACGTTACATTTTGGCCAACCATTTATTTGACCATAAACGCATTTTAGAATCCTGCGAGAGGATGAATTTTAGCGGGATATTTAAGACCGGAAACGGACGTGAAGTTTATGACGTCATCGTAAATTCTAAACCGGATGTTACGCGATAGTGAACTTGGGAAAGGTCGTAAATTTATATGACGTCATCATTTAATGCAGACTTTATAGGAACTATCCTAGTATTGGTTCAGTGGTGAGAATGGGATAATATGTCCTGGGTTCGAACTGGTAGGTGTAGGTTATGTATGTAAAAAACTTGTGAATTTAACTTTTGTATCTGTGTGTCTAAGTTACATAACCCGTAATCGGATAAATCGATTTGGGTGTGTTTATAGTGTTCAGTAATAAACGTAAGAACACTTAGACTAAGTATGTCAAAAAGTTGTTAATATTTTTGTGTAAAATGTCTTACATATAATATTTACAATACACGAATAAAAAGTAATAAGAATAAATAAATACATAATATTCAGTGAATACAATCATCAACCTCTATTTAATCGGTTGAAAATAGACTCAACAAAAAAAAAATATATTCGCCTCGCCGAAAAACAGCCATAGAACATTTTTTCATTTCGTTTCATTAAATACATCGCAATGACAACATCCGGTCGCCATTTTGGAAGTTTGCCGACTCCGGATGTGACGATTTGATCATTTAAACAGACTGAGGTTGTTTGATATAAATGGCGGTGATATTTTAGTTTTTTATGTTAAATTTATATTTCAAATGTGAGAGACTGATTTATAATAATTAATGGGATACATAAAGGAATATGTTTTAAGCTAGCTTTTTGAGTGTGAATTATATTTAATCCATTTTTCTCACTATTTTTTGTAGTTTTCCATATTAATTTATTTAATTAATCTATCCGCCTTTTTTATTTATCTGTGAATCATTCTTCTTTCTTTATTGTTTTTTATTTAAATACAATTTTGCTATTATCTAGTAGAGCAAACCGCAAATTACAGATTAAAAAAAACTTTCTCTAATGATGAAACTAAAATACGTCATGACGTTTCCACTTTCCACTATAGAGCTTAACAAAATATACATACAAAAGCTTGAAAAACATAACTCCCTTTAGACGCAGTCGGTTAACAGCTTAAACAGATTAATCATCGCCCCACGCTTTAATATTCAAATAGGTACAGTAGGTAATTAAGTGTCATTTTTATGATTAAACTATGAAGACACGCTAGTTCAATGATTACAGTTTAAATTAGTTTGCATGAATAATAAGTTTCTACCTATACTATTAGACTAGGTACAGGCCCATGTTGAAAAAGTAATGGGTCATTTGAACTACCAGGTGACCTACCTAGAACGATATAAGAGCATAAAATAATAAGATTCAACACTATGCCGTCACTTGTAAGCTGTCCACCTGAGTGCAGATGAGAATTCGAAAGTAGAGGTAGAGATTTTTTCCACTTGTCTCCATGATTTTTGTACGGCGTTGCGGAATAATGGATTAAAAGCAGTATTGAAATAGTATGACACAGATGCCGTACAAAAATGGTGGTCCACAAAGTCGGAATTTATGTTTATTTTCCGACAATTGCCGGGGTAAATTTGGTCATTTGATTTTGTACGGCATCTGTGTCATACTATTTCTATACTGCTTTTAATCCAGTATTCCGCAACGCCGTACAAAAATCAAGTAATTCACACTTACCCAATAAATATCTTACACAATCATAGTAAAAATATAATTACAGCATTACCAAGACACTACATTGTTAAAGTTCCTAAAAATATGATTACACGTTTCAAGCACATAAATTAAAACTACAAAATGAATCATTCCAACGGAATCTAGAACATTTTATCACCATATATTTATTCCTGTACAAATAACATGTTTCTTAAAACGTTACATTACTTCATTACTAATTTCTATTTGAGGTGTTACATTTGGCACCCTATGATTTACAAATTTGACACCAATTTTCATGGTGTTATAGTTCAAATCTCCTTGGATTAGAGTGTCATTGATGTATGCAAGACGATTTGAAATTTTAAATGTATGGTATAATATTAATATGGAGTGTGAAATGACATAATGAGGTTATTTGGTTTTAATTGTGGTGTCATAGATTGTGTTCCAGTTGGTAGTTATAATTAAAGGATTGGAAGAATATTAACTGTATAATAAAAATTAGAATATACTAGAAGGTCTTATATAAAGGCACTAGATTTCCGCCCGCGGCTTCGCCCGCGTTTGCAAAGGAAAACCCGCATAGTTCCCGTTCCCGTGGGATTTCCGGGATAAAAACTATCCTATGTGTTAATCCAAGTTACCCTCTATATGTGTGCTAAATTTCATTGTAATCGGTTCATTAGTTTTTACGTGAAAGAGTAACAAACATCCATACATCCATACATCCTTACAAACTTTCGCCTTTATAATATACATATATTAGATTAGATAGTCCTAGGCTTGCTAAACTCTATTTTTTTAAATCTTCGATATTTCGTTTTATGTTTATTCGTACTCCAAAACCACACCAAGTAATTTTTCCCCTAATTTTATAACTTCTATCAATTGTCTATACACACAAAAAATACAACCACAGTAACTCTACAAAATGATCCATATTATGTCACACAACAAAACACATTTTTAATTATTTTATTGCATCATATCTCAAAAACGATCTACAAATCTATGACGACTTACACACTGAAATCGTGACTCATCATCATTATTTCACTTTTAAATACACTAGATTCTTTTTAAATGACTCACAGCTCATTTCTATTACCGGTATAGGTGATGCATTTTAACCTTAAACTCCGAATAACACTTATTTTAATGAAGTTAAGAGTCAAATTCGTTCATTAATTATCAGTTTTCTTTGATCAAACAATAAATTGTAATAGTTGACAAGAGTTATATATAGATTTGGACAAAGAGTTAACGAATAATGCGGTTTTATATGAAGCAACTGTTGATAATTTATTTGAGGAATATTTGTGTTTTGTTTGGGTGTAAATAGAGACTGATTTGGTTGAATGACAGGTAGGAATGGGCAACGCAAGTTGCGATTTGATTCAAGAAAAAAAGGCGCCATATTATAACGTTATAACATATTATAACGTTATAATGTGGTTATAATATTATATTTTAACGTTAAACCTTATTAATAACTAGCTTCCGCCCGCGACTCCGTCCGCGCGGATGTCGGTCTTCGCGTGGATGGTTTATTTCTCCATTTTGAGTAACTCCGACAATGGCATCTTTTAATATCTATTGGACCCAAATACGGCTAGGCGAGCTTATAATAATACGAAACGTGTGTTCGCGGTTCTACAGAACAACGTCTATGGATAAAATTGAAAAATTAAGATTAATTTTTTTTTAAGTATTTTTCCAGGATAAAAAGTATCCTATTTTACGCCCAGGATAATAAGGTATAATTATACCAAGTTTCATCGAAATCGAACCATTAGTTTTCACGTGATGTCTTCACATACAGACAGACAGACAGACAGACAGACAGACAGACAGAAATTTTTTTAATCACATATTTGAGTTTGATATCGATCCAGTAACACCCCCTGCTATTTATTTTTTCAATATTTTCAATGTACAGAATTGACCATTCTACAGATTTATTATATGTATAGATAATCTAAGGTGACCAATAAAGTTTGTATTTATGTTTGATGTAGAGTGAGGCAAAATAAATTGATATTTTATACAAGGTTCTCCAAGTAAATAGTATTTTCCAGATTATTTATTATTGAAACATTAACCGTTGGCACATTGGCATTCCTATTCTTACTTGAATAACATACTTGTCTGTAACGTTTGTCTTGTATGTAAAACATGAAGTTTGGTAAATATTATTTGACAAGGTTGGAAATCTGAAAAGCAAGCCATCATATAGACAGACCGGGCTCAGTGGCGTGCCATGACTGAGGCCTATGTCCAGCAGTGGACAAGTGTAGGCTGACATTGTCAGCCTATGATGATATAGACAGAATAAGTTATCCTATCTCTCCTATATTCTTATTCAGGTGAATCAGAATTCATTATAATCTCTTAGAATGTGTTAAAATTAAATCTCCTTGTATCCATTTTGCTCGGGACATCAATTATTAAACAATGAATAATTAGCGAGGAGCAGATTGAATTAATTGAGATGTTTGGTGGCATCTTTTGATTATGACGGGATTATATTGAGATTGTAATCCTGAAGAATATTAGAGATACGAAGCGTTTATGTATGTTTCGGTTTTACTACAAAACAGCTATCTAGGCTTATAATTATTAAAGATAAAAGTTAATAAAAGTTTACTTATGATTGATTTTTTTGAATCAATTTAGTACATGTAGAGCAGAAGGATGTCTTTTGATGACTATTGTAATAAAACTTATATAATAAAGTGTGTCCCTAAAACTATGTTTTAGCGCTTATCAAATTTCAGGTCTTATTATGTGCAGTATATTATACATCAATTAGACCTTTAGACCTAGATTCTAACTTTCGTTAAAACTTATCGCGATGTAACCAACTTTGCAATACGGAAACAACAATAAAACGAAATATTATGTTCGAGAAGATCCAATGTATAATAGGGGATGATCCAAGATTAACTAACCACTTCTAAAAATAAAACTCAGGGTGTGATACTATTGTCAAAACATTTGTTTAATTTTAACTATGACTAATAGTTGTACATATTGAAAATACTTGTCAAAATAAATGATCCAGTGTGGAATCCGAAAGATGCCATAAACGTAACAAATGATGTTCAAAAGTAATAACGTTTTGTCCAAACTGTGTCTATGATTTATGTTTATATGCTATTAAAGTTAACACTTGAGTCAGATTTTTGTGGAGAGCAAAGAATTACATTCTTCTCTTGGTAAGTAAGAAGTATCTACTAAGTAATAATTATAACGATCAATTCTTATTTTTAGAATTTTATTAGTTTTATTTATTAGAGAAAATGACACAATTTAATGTGACGTGAAAATAACATAAATAGGTACTTACTACAGTTAGAATGTTTCTTCAGTAAACAATTTTTATTAGTCGTGTCTAGATTTAAAAAATGATTACTTAAATTATGTTGGACTCTACATTTTGAGAAATACGAAATTTTATATTATTATCAATTTATATTATCTGGTACTCGATATAATACGTAGAGCAAATCAAATCAAGCAAAAAAAAAAAATAAAATCTCTATCTTTTAAAACTTTCACCTATGTACATATTATTAGTTAATATTAGTAGTACGTAGGTTTTTAGTATTTGTATGAAATATCGAACCATGCGAGTAAAGTCACCGGTTGAAACTAACTTTTCTCAATTTGCTTACATAAGAACCTTTCAAGAGTTTCAAGGTATGAAAGTTGGAAAATTGGAGAAGTGTGGAAATTAGTATAAAAGAATTATCTCTCCGTAAGACTCCTAATGAGATCGAATCAGAATTGTAAGTCCTTAAATGACTTAAGCATCTTAAGTTCCTATAAGAATCCTACTAATATAATATATATATATACATATATATATGCGAAAGTTTGTGTGGATGGATGTATGTATGTTTATTACTCTTTCACGAAAAAAGTAGTGGACTGATTTCAGAAAATTCTTTATCCACGAGTAAACTACATTATTCCTCCTCTATATTTTATTTCGTGTATTTACATTTATAAATTTTAATAATAAAAGAGTATTATGAATTGTCTCGTATTACACTTCACATTTCATCTCTTTCTTAAAAATTAACCTTTACCGTTTCTGGTAATAACATCTCTACATAATTCCACTTGAGTTGCGCAAGCGCATATCCAATAGCACATCGTCGAACAGCACATGGCAGCGCTAGATAATTACACGATTTACGTCTCTATTGCCCTTAGTACAAATTTCAAAGTCACATCCATTGCGGCTTTTCTGCATAGAGAGTGTTATCTTATGTTTGGAAATGCAGCAATGTACGATGTTTTAAAGATTATAATCAAGTTTTTTAGTTTATCAGGCGTATACAATGAACCCTTTCATTTGAACTACGCACAATATTGGTTATTTCGTCATACGGTTTAATGTCTTTTGTAAGCGGGAGTTCACATTGAGTGTAATATTTCCTATTATTGAGAACGTAGGTATATGAATAATTGAATAGTATAAAGTTTTATATTTTTTATTATCAATTTAAAGAGGTGATGGACTAACCGTCTTAAGTGCCATATCACACTAGCGGATTGCGAGCGGTTTCAAAGCGGAGCGGGTGCGCAACGAATACGTTGCGGGCGCGCAACGAACACGCCGCGGTTGCGCAGCGAATTCGTTGCGGACGCGTCATTTTGTATACTCTCGCACAAAAGCCAGCCCTTCCGCCTTGCCTAACTTCCATTCAATATTTCCATCGTTTCTGTAGCACTCAATTTTTTAACCGTACTGTGGAAATGCACTTACTTAACAGTTAACTAAAGATGTAATAACAACTGGAGTTGTTAAAAAAAGGTGCTATAAAATTGAATTACTAGGACTTTTAGAATGTACCATACATTCCAAAAGTATGTAACGACTGACCAGTATAATCTCTCCCATAGCAACGTATGTTATAAAGAGATTTTGTGAACCTAATTATGAGCAAAGTGATAGTGAGTTGCTGGTTGCTTGATAAAATTTTCTATTCACTGCTATTTATCTAATAATAAGATAGCCCTGTTTTAGTTAAGGAGCTTTAACATTTATTTCACTAATGAACTTTCTTAATGAGCAATTAAGTTATCTGATTGCATTTCGACCAAGATTTAATAGATAAAACAATACCCTAAACATTAACATGTTATGAAACTCGTAAAAAATAATGATCTCATAATTATTATACTATCACAAGTTATAAGTAACAACCAGCACGGATTCCATTTTGTTAATGAGTGTACATGACTGCGACGTAAACGTTGCGCATCTGCCACGCGTCCGCAACGAATTCGCTGCGCAACCGCAACGTATTCGTTGCGCACCCGCTCCGCTTTGAAACCGCTCGCAATCCGCTAGTGTGATATGTCACTAAGTGTCGCCATGGAGAGGCGAAGGACGCGCTATTTTTTCCATATTTTAATAAAAAATGACCATTAGTATAAGAATTCATTATTAGGATGCACAACGATTGCAGTAACATAGATTTTTGAACTTTGGGCTAAAAAATTATATCGAGTAACATTCTCAAAGGAAAATGTGTGCTAAACTTGCACAATAAAGTGCATTGCATGGACTTTGCCACGTTAAAACATTCAGGCGCACAATTTTTCAATTTTTCAGTATTGTAATTTATCCAAATACATTAATTCTACACTACATTCCTTCTTGACTACATTCCTCCTGTTAAAAGAGTACTATAAAATTAAAATAAATGTATACGATAATATATTTAAATTCTCGACACATCGCACCTTAATGACTTACCCTTATAAATCCTATAGCTAAACAAAACTTTATGCTCTTATCATTATTGATATAAAAGGTAATTTAGGAAATTACAAAATTAATATCATACATATATAATAAACAATATTATGCTGGTTGATAAACTTACTCTCCATAGTGCACCCGCCCTAAGCACATCGGCATCGTCGTAATACGATTATGTCTTCAATTTAAATGATGTAGGACTTAAGATTCCGTTTAATGATTTAGTAGGTACATGAATATTGAATATTATAGTGTTATTTCACACCTTAAGTTGGTTTACAGTTGTAGTAGTTCTAATATGTATTGCCTTGGATTCAAGATTTCGTAGAAGTGGAATGTATAGGCTTTGTGTATTAAAATAATATGATGAATATGAAATTGCACATATTACTAATTACACTGTCTCATGAGTAAATAATATAATAATGAGTACTAGCGTGTATTACAAATTACAATATGTATTAGTGTGATCGTATCAATGATTTGTTAAATAAGTTGTATGTGTTTTTTTAATAGATGAAAGATCTTCTAGTGTTTGATTTTACGCGAGTATTAAATACATTTAGAAATTAAACACTTTTTAACGGATTTTAAACGCGATTTATTCATTGTATTATTTTCCCGACGTTTCGAACACTTTACAGCGAGCGTGGTCACGGGGAGACTGGCTGTAAAGTGCCAGCCATGCTCGCTGTATCGCGTAAAATCAAAAAGTCTTTAATTTCTAGATGAAACATCATTATTTTTTTTTAAATCGGCAAAGCAGTTTTGGGTTTACACAGATTTTTTTTGGGCTGGGGTATAAATATAATATTTTATTAGAATAACTTTAAATATATATCTATATCTATGTGCTTATGCAAAAAAGCTCTCGTTTTCATAGGTATTTTATTTATACAAACAATTCTATATCATTTTAGATATTTAATATTTAACCCGGCGTCATTGTGGTAGAAAACAGATACGCGAACGTTGAGGTGGGTCAATATTACCCATATATTTTATAGCTGTTATTATTAAACTTTTTAAGAAAATAAGTATTCTGTGTTATTATTATAGTTTATAGGTATTCTGGTTTTGATAATATAAAATAAAAATAATAATTAACCACCGTTTTATTCATTTTAATCAATTTTGACATAAACTCATAAAAATAGGAACAAAATATAGACCTCTTACGTTTTCATGTCATTCCTACGCTAATAACCAGTAATTTTGGTTACAAATAGCATTTTTATAAACTTAAGCCTAATATATTAGAAAAAAACTTTAACAAAGCTAATTAGAATCTTCGTTGTAAATGAAATCAATACAGAAAGCCATGATGCGTTCAGGACAAATAAATTTAGGGCAAGCTTGACAAAAATGTTTTGTTTTACTATTTTTATTTCCGGACACACTTAACATCTTTTTCGGGAATTGCAGGTGGCTCCTCTGATGATCCACAAATAAATTCTCTGCTCATTTGTCATTGCTATCGATCAATTTCTGGCGAATTTTCAAATGTTCTATGACCAGAGCAAGACCTAAGTTTTTCAAAAAATAACGTCGCTTATCGTTTGGTTTGTTTTTAATTATGCGACGTATTATAAGCGCATTAATTCCTGTGTGTCCAACATGGCATAAAAATTGTCAGGGGCCACCTTTTGGAGTTACGACTCACATCATATGAGGCGCAATGTTCATCAGCGACAACCCCATATTTAGTTTTATTGTAAAAGGTATTGAATTCGGGTTTTCACTTTTCACCGCTCGAAACACACTCTGCACTCTTACATGATCCTCTTCTTCTACTTCATCATCATAATAAGGTAAGTCTGAGTCATACAAGAGTCTAAACCCACCATGATACGTGATATTTTCTATTCTATCCATTTATAGTACCTATTTTATAATAAGTACCTGTTGGACAAACATAAACATTAAATTCAGAGAAACAATCAAAAAAAATGTTTGCAGACACCAAGAAATCATACACAACAGTAAAAATCGATAAATTAGCCATGGCGCGAAATTGTTACATCCATTGTGAGGATGGGTCATATTTACCTTTTTCGAAAATACACGCGTGTAGCTCCCAGTACACTCGACGTCGAAAGGATTTCACTTCCAAAACGTTTAATGTACATTATTAGCTCCAGCTACTACAAAGAACAGCACAATCGTGCACGTAATTACAAAGATATTGTAAATTATAAACATGCCGGGTCATTTTGACCCAACCTCAATGACGCCGGGTTAATAATACATAAGAAAGTCAAAATATATCAAACAATTAAGTACCCTAGAATTGACATGATAATGGCATTTCCCTGTTATTAGACATCTTCAACTAATTATTACTTTGCGAAAATGTCCTTCTTTCATTGTGAATTGAGCTTTAAGATTTGGGGGTAGAGTTGATTATTAAATGTAAGGGTAATAAAAATAATTATTTGTATGGCAAAGTCGCAAGAAAGGTAATTAGACAATGGTTAAGGGTGTGACGGTGACATGAATGACGAATTATATAAAGTTTTCCAGTATGGGGGAGGTTATATGTTTTTTGTATGTGTGTAACTATGTATATGTTTTGCGGTTCATTATGTTTGTGTAGAACACCAGGGATATTCTTATCTTTATAATCAATATTCAATACGTAAATAAATAAAGTATAATAAAAATATATTTTTTTTATTGAAAATACTTATGTACCTATTTAATAATCTCCAAATCAGCTGAACTTTTTGATTTCAGTAACTTTTATTTTGGAAAAATACGAGTGAAGGCTCTATATCTATACTTTTAAAAATATTATAATGATCCAAACCGGTACAGCAGTTTAAGCTTAAGGCTTAAAAATACAAAGTTAATTTCACATTATAATGTCAGTACAGATATGACGCTATTAACAAAAAGCTTTGCGAAATTCAGAGCTTTATATTTCATCAATAAGATAAAGCAATTAAAGTTTAAAAACAACTTACTTGTTACTTTCTATCGCATTGAGTGTCCTCAAGAATCTGAGCACAACCCACTCATACTTTTCTAACTTTTGAGTTGGTAACTTTTATATTTTCAATGAGTTTTATTTGCGAATTAGATTCGGTTTGACCATTATTTTTCTTTTGATTTGTTTAATGGTTGAGCTTTTTGACTGTTCTCGAATATTTGTATTTTGCTACTGAATAAATAATATTATTCAAACGAGTTTTTCGATTCAAATAATAAAGAACAGTTTTTGCATTAATTTCTAGAATATATATTTTGGCTATCAAGGTAGACAAAAATGATTTATCGAGGTTTTCTTTCACGTAACCTACGTTTTCTGCACTAACAGTAATTCTGTCATAAATTATGTTTAAAGTAATATAGAAAGGAAGAATAATTTTTCTTACCACTTAATTATGATAAGGGGTATGGGACCTACTGTCTCAACCACAGTATTAAAAGTGAAGTGCCATGTCCCCTAGTGGGGTAAGGGGCAGATGCACATCTGTTTTACTGATCGATTTTCTTTAGGGACAAGTAGGTGATCAGCCTTCTGTGTCCTACCAGACCGAGACATTTTTTTCTTCGTCTCCACCGGGAATCGAACCCAGGACGCCATGGTGTTACGCTCACACGTCAACCATTGTACCGAGGAGGCGGTCTCAACCACTGTATTAATGAAATAAATTTCAGTATTTCTCATACAAGGATATGTAAATATGTATTTAAATTCGTATATAGGTACAGGTAAATTAGCTTGGAGAAATTTTTGCGTTTGTAGTAGTGTATGGTCAGCAAATAAAAAAAAATAACATTTTATTTTTAGTTTTTATTCAAGTATATAATATTAGTATTATTAATATTTTATTAGTTCCAAACATTACAAGCAGTGCCGATTTTTACTTCAGTGAAGACGTGTATGAATTAGGTGTTCTCCGGCCAAAAATGTAAACCACTGTAAAAGTGAAACTGTTCGAACGGTTCCGAAACCTACTCGACAGCCGCGATACACGCGACATGCGCTACACAGACCAAAAAGTTTGAGACGATGTAATAAAAGTTTCACTTTAATAACAAACAATAACAACAATAACAAACAATAACAACAATCAACAAATACAAAATTTACCAATTAAACTACGTAATAATTATAATTTTCGAATGAAATGTGTGCTTTATGTTCTAACGGTACCAAGCGACTGACGCCGGACTGCACGAGGCACCTGCGGACAGCGTAAACTGGTTTATTCTGGTTTTGTGCGTGTTTCCACTTTCCACTATCAAGTGACGATTTATTTATTTGTTTTATTTCGTAATTATTATGGTCAAATATTAATTACGAAACAAATTATTATGAACAAGATATTTTATTGTTTCACGGTATTCGCCTTGTCATTGGCTCAAGGACGTAAAATTGAATGATATATTATTTTTTTTATAAAGTCAAAACCATTTTCTTTAAAACATAAATCAGAGTATTGCTAGGGATAAGTATAAAATTAAATAGTAATGTTAGGATATCGAAACATTTTTGTATAGGCTAGAACGATATAATGGAAACGCGCTCTAAGATCTGAGTAATATACACACCACTACATATGCAAAAATTTCTCGAGACTAAATTCACTGTATAGTATACCGTCATTAATAATACGAATTATATATTGGAATATTAGCTTAGCTTAAACAATAATCGAACCCGCGTTACCACTGAGCCATTAGGAACTAAACTAGAAACCATTTGAGGGAATTAATAGCGTTGCGGTCGCGGGTACGATGCCCGCGGGATGCTAAATGTTATTCGTGAAATATGTACTATTGATTGCTTAGTTCCAATTCAGTTGGAGTAAATTTCGGCAGCCTTGTAGAGCTTTATTGTAATTTAGTTGTACTCAATTCAATTTCTTATATTCGTTTTTCTCCTTTTTAACACGCTTCTATTAGTTTGTTTAAATAAAAAGTTCTGTATGTTTAAATAAATAAATATTTCAGGACAATTTTCACACACGGCACGATCTGATCCCATACTAAGCTTTCGCTTGTGTTATGGAAACCAGATGGCTGATAACATACATAATATATAATCCATACTAATATTATAAATGGGAAAGTAACTCTGTCTGTCTGCCTGTCTGTTACTCAATCACGCCTAAACTACTGAACCAATTTGCATGAAATTTGGTATGGAGATATTTTGATACCCGAGAAAGGACATAGGCTACCTTTTATTGCGAAATATGTACCACGGGCGAAGCCAGGGCGGACCTCTAGTTTTAAATAAATACTTATTTAGATAATTAACACCCAAACACAGAGTAAACATCTTTGTTCATCACGTAAATATTTGTCCCGGGTGGGAATCGAACCCACGACCTCTACCAACCAAGCCAACCTGTCATGCTTGTATGTTAGACTCGCTTTCGACTTTAAATATATTTATTTAAAAGTATATCGAGGTTCGGTGACAAAATAATAACAATACAATAATTTTATGAGTTTATTATTATTTACATAAGCTTCCAGATGAAATATCTGTGCTATATCCAGGATAAAATTGTATAGGTACCTAAAATCTATTTCATTTGGGGTTTCATCGGCCATATTTGTGTATCAAATCTTATCTTAATCTTTAATAGATATTAAAGTACCTTGAAAAAAGAAGTTCTCTTTATAAGTTCTCTTCATAATTTGGTACTTATCTTAAAAATGCAAATGAAGAAATAAAATTTTGGTTATATAAAAAGAACTATGAGGAATTATAACATTATTAAAATACTCATTTAAATATGTAAGGTTTAAAAGTAAATCCGTTAAAAGCTCGTTAAAAGGCAAATCAATTCGCATATTTTGTGAACAACGAAATAACATAGAAATAATAATATTATTCTCGATAAGCTCCGAAATAAAATACATCAAATCCTCTTCCGTATCATTAAAAGTTTTTTTTTCAAACAACGAAAGAATCTTGTAACGAGTTTTTATTTACATGGAGCTTTTAAAGCTTAATATATTATTATGTAAATGTAATATTTATTTATTTTAAATTGTTGAAAAAAAATATTTTTTATTATTGGTAAAATAATAAAAAAATCAAAAGAGTAACATACTTTTGACCCCGACGTGATTTGAACACGCAACCTTCTGATCTGGAGTCAGACGCGCTACCGTTGCGCCACGGAGTCATTGTGATTTCAATTGAAATTATAGATTTTATCTTTCGTTATTTTATGTATGGGTATGGGTATGTAGATAATTTTATCTATACATACTTTGTGATAAATCTTTCTAGGTATTTATAAACTGTCTAAAATAGTGATAAGTTGTGCCAAATTTTTGCACGCATTTAAATGAGTTTTCTTCGTAAAACGCATTAGATAGTCACTGGTAGATATAAAATTAATGATAATAGACGATTTTGCTTAGTTGGGTGAAGCCGCGGGCGGAAAGCTAGTATTTTTCTAAAATATGTAAAAATACAAAAGAAAGATTTGACCCCGACGTGATTTGAACACGCAACCTTCTGATCTGGAGTCAGACGCGCTACCGTTGCGCCACGGAGTCGTTGTAATATGTATCTAAATCTACCCTCTAATCTATTTTTTATTTAATTTAGTAGATAAAATATAAATTATTTTGAGTAATTCAAGGGAAGGAAAGATAATCAATACACAGTATTTTATTTAAAACAAGCAATAAAAAAACCTGAAGCCAAACAAAGGCTATTGCATATAATATTTGTTTAATTAAAGGTGCTAATCTTGGGTATTTCTGGATGTTATTAGTTAAATTTAGTTTTGGATTATATCGAGGAAGATAATAAAGCTATAAAAATTACGCACAAAATATTATTATATCGTATATAAAAACAATAAGGCTAAGAGGCAATGAGAAAATGGGAAATTACGCGGGGAAAACCGCACAAAATAATTAATGAAATAAATCAAAATCTGATAGTTATAATTTAACAACCAATAATGAAAGCCCATAAGATATTTTTTCTTGGTTTTTCGCACTTTCCACGAATGCTTCAACCATTTCCTCTAAATTAAAAATAACACAAAAGTACAATTTAACCCGAATTTACTATTAGATGTTCCAAAACTGTCATCCCCCGGGTACAGGGATGAAGGGGGTAAGGGGGTAGGGGGGTTATGTTGTTAAAGTAATTACAATACAGGTGGTGCAACGTACAGTGTAGCTAAACTTGCGTCGCACTTACTTTGAATCGCTTAGAAATGGTTGTGGTGTAAGTTAGGAGCGTTTTTTTTAGTATAACTTATTTTGTATTAATTTCTAAGTGTGTTGTACATCATTTTTTTATGGTACATTTATATCAAACGAACATAGAGCTAGAGCTAGAGCAAGATCATTCTTTCGTGATCTTTTAGTGTAAACGAAATTTCGTATTGTTCAGCGTTAGAGCATAGAATCTTTTCTAACGCACTAAAAACAACGAAATAATGCTCTACGACTGTTTACACTAAAAGAATTTGACATAGTGGGGTTAGATTGAGCATTCGATCGTTTGATGTAAATGAACCGTTATAAATGAAAAGATGTTTAGTAATAAACGACTTTTTAACAGATTTTAAACGCTGCCTACGACAGGCGATTTAGAACCTTTGCAGCTTGTGTAAGAAAAGCAGTTCATTAATATTTAATGTGGATAGATATGACACAAATGTTGACGAAGTAAACTCTGCTCTTTTACGCATATTTAATTGGTTTAATGCTAATAATTTATTATTGAATGCAAAAAAACAAATTGTGTAGAGTTTATCCTTCCAAATGTAAAAAAGGTCAAAAGGGATATCATTTTAAACGGGGAGGTATTATACCCTGTCGAGTCTACTGTTTTTCTTGGTTTGACACTAGATGAGAAGCTACAATGGGGGACCCATGTTGCCACCACCGCTGCTAAGCTCAGCTCAGCTGCACATGCAGTTCGAAGAATAAGGCATCTCACCGATGAAGATACGGCTAGATTGGTTTATTTTAGTTACTTTCATAGCATTATGTCCTATGGAATTCTACTATGGGGCAGGGCTGCAGATATAGAAACTATATTTATATTACAGAAAAGAGCCATACGCTCTATATATAATTTACGTGCTCGGGACTCACTAAGAGATCTCTTTAAGAATATTGGTATCCTCACTGTACCATCGCAGTATATATTTAATAATGTTTTACATGTACACAAAAACGCGGACTTACACACAAAAGTAGGAGATAGACACTGTTATGGCACAAGGAATAGAAATAAAATTGAAATGCCATTTTATAGGTTAGCTAAAGTTAAAAATTCATTTATGGGCCAAGGTATACGTTTTTACAATAGAATTCCTCATAGTATTAAAGAGTTTAGTAGTGTTAAATTAAAAACTTATTTAAAAAACGTATGAGTTCAGAGAGCCTACTACAGCATTAAGGAATATATGGAAGATGAAAATCCATGGAGGGTTGTCGCGTAAGAATAACAGGACAGTTCTTTGGCATATTATGATAATATATAATATTATGTAGTTAGATGTAAGTAACATGTAATGTAAAATTATATTGTATATGGACATGACTTTAAAAGAGCAACTATGGAGTTTCTTGCCGGTTCTTCTCCATAGATACTGCTTTCCGAATCGGTGGTAAATTTAAAGAATGTAATGACGATTCAAAAGTGCTTCTGGAAGAAGTCTAATTGAATAAATAAATGTTTGAGTTTGAGTTTTGAGTTTGAGTTACTCGTAAAAAATGTATATTTTTCAGCAAAAGCCATATTTTCAATTTCGTTATTAGGTATGTAGTTTGGCTCTATATTCGTTGTTAGTACAAATAATTTCAAGCACAAATAAGTATATTCGCCTGTAACTTAACCCACACTTATTAAAGCCAATATGAAAATTGTTTAACTAATAACGAAGGCAAAGCACGAATGCGATGGCTTTAATTGCTTTTAATCTATGAAATATACTTTCAACTTTACAATTTAAGTTACAATGTAACTTGAGGATTAAGTTGTAAGGAATCTACATTTAAAGAACGCATTAACATGGAATGGAGCTTAAAAGTTTGTTCGTTTGAACGCGCTTATCTCAGGAACTGTTGGACAGATGTCAGTAATTTTTTCCCCGTTGTTATGTAGGTGATCTGTGAGTGCTATGGGTTATACTGTATACATATATGTACCACGGGTAAAGCCGGGTTGAATCGCTACTATATAATAAATATAAGAAAGAAGTATAATAAGACAAAATATAAAAACAACAACTACGCACAAAATTAGATTAATAATATTCGCTCGATGGAAATTTTATGTGATACCTAGGTAATCAATGCCGTATGAACACATTTTTTTACACGCTTTATAATTTATATTAGCGTCACCTGTATGTTTGTAACCGACTTCTTTGGGCGCGATTTTGACCCACTTTAAACGGCCAGATTTCGTTCAAACTTTGTAAATTTATTTAGGACCGATGACAATACACTAATTTGATAAAATAAATAATAGTTAAAAAAAATAAAAAACACGCGTTTTATAGAAAAGCGAACTAAAAGCGTGTTTTTTAGTTTTTTTTAACTATTATTATTTCAGAAGCTATTGTTGGAACGGCTAAACCCATTTCAAAGATTGTTCATTGTATGATAGAGATGATATTTTTCCGTATATAATCCTGAAAATGTATACTTATTTGCTAGTACTACCTTATGTATATTTTTAGAGTCAAATTCGTATTTAGCGTAATACAAACTACACTGTATTTCCCGACCATCCTTACCACATTTCATAAATTTTAAAACAGAAATTACTCAATGTAAAACCGCGAATTACTTCAATTGTATGTTAATTATTACATGTTTTATTATCATGTTCACTTACGGTTCTTGACTTTATAAAAAAGGAAACACGATTTGTCTAGAATAAATTATGTTTTATGCTAATTAGATATTACGAAGGTCTAAGACCTAGGATTGATTGCAGGTTATCGAATATATTTGAGGTACGTATAAGTAATGATAGAGGGATAAACTAGACTAATGGTAGTCTTTATATTAGTATGCATTTTATAATTATTAGAATTTAATATTATAAACAGAAAATGTCTGTCTGTGTTCAAAACCACAGCTCTTATTTGGATGAAATTTATTATGAAAATAGTTCAAGTTCCAAATTTCAATTTCCATTATCAAACATAAGCAAAGCTAGATTTGTTGAATTTATATTTTTGGTTTTATGGCATTCAAATGCTTTATAAATATAAATTTATAAAGAATAGAAAAAATTCGATCACGAGGCGGGACTCGAACCCGCATCCTTCGCGCCATTCCGGGGCGGATGCCTGACCAACTCAGCCACTCGTGACCCGCCCGAGCAATCGAATTTATTCTATTCTTTCAGTTTTATGTGTCTGAAGGGACACACCGCGCGCCATCTATTGAGATGATTAACAACCATTTCAACCAATATGAAGCACTTTTCAGTGAATACAATATTGTAACGATGGAACACGACCTTTTTTTGTTGAATTTATATTTTTGGTTTTATGGCATTCAAATGCTTTATAAATATAAATTTATAAAGAATAGAAAAAATTCGATCACGAGGCGGGACTCGAACCCGCATCCTTCGCGCCATTCCGGGGCGGATGCCTGACCAACTCAGCCACTCGTGACCCGCCCGAGCAATCGAATTTATTCTATTCTTTCAGTTTTATGTGTCTGAAGGGACACACCGCGCGCCATCTATTGAGATGATTAACAACCATTTCAACCAATATGAAGCACTTTTCAGTGAATACAATATTGTAACGATGGAACACGACCTTTTTTTGTTGAATTTATATTTTTGGTTTTATGGCATTCAAATGCTTTATAAATATAAATTTATAAAGAATAGAAAAAATTCGATCACGAGGCGGGACTCGAACCCGCATCCTTCGCGCCATTCCGGGGCGGATGCCTGACCAACTCAGCCACTCGTGACCCGCCCGAGCAATCGAATTTATTCTATTCTTTCAGTTTTATGTGTCTGAAGGGACACACCACGCGCCATCTATTGAGATGATTAACAACCATTTCAACCAATATGAAGCACTTTTCAGTGAATACAATACTGAAAGAATAGAATAAATTCGATTGCTCGGGCGGGTCACGAGTGGCTGAGTTGGTCAGGCATCCGCCCCGGAATGGCGCGAAGGATGCGGGTTCGAGTCCCGCCTCGTGATCGAATTTTTTCTATTCTTTATAAATTTATAAAGCTAGATTTTTCATAAAATCAACTATTGTTGATTTTATATTTAAGGAATTCAATCAGGTCACATCTAGTATGCAATCGAATGATGTAAGAATATAAAGAGAATAGAGTCAGTAGTAAACTGACCTTTTTCTCTACCATTGAAAATTGTATAAGCAGTACTGTGTTTATATCCGAAACGGCTGAGCCGGTTTTGCAGAGACGGATAGCAAAGATTTAAAAGAGTAATTTAGACTTGTTTTACATTTACAAAACTCATGGAGATTAATGTGGTCGTGAGTTATATATAAAATAATGTGTACACTGTACATTGTGTAATACAAGCAAACATACAAACAAAACATTGAAACAATTAACTTTTTCATTCCGTTTAATTTTCAGTGTAATACATTTTTTTGTATAAATCTCACCATCTCTTGGATCGTTTAAGATTTCGAGATTAGCTTTTTTACTTCACTTTATAAATTGAAACTGTTAAGTTGTTCGCGTTACGGGTGAACTTTCTAAAGTGGTGATTTAGTAAACGACCGGATTTTCTTTTTTTTTTGCTATGAGACAAGGGAAATAAAGATTTTAATGTTTGAAAAGTGAATTAGTTTGAAGTGTTAGTTTAAATTTTGAAAAAAAAAAATTGTTGAGCGTAACTATCTATTCACATGGTTGTACATAATACATTGAAATGTTTTAATTTATTGTATATATAGACATTTATGGGGATAATGAAGCTGTAGTGATATACGTCTCTTTCAAATAATAATAATCATAGTAAAAGCTATTATCAAGTTTTATGTAGAGACATTATTATTTATTATACACTACTTTACTAATAATTGCCATAGCGTCTTTTAGGACTCAAGTAATTAATGATGATATTACGATTAAAACATAGGTATTTAAAACACAACTTAAGAAAAAAATACGTTACAATGAACTTTAAAACATAAATTAATGAAAATATTCAGCGCTCTTCAAAAACAATTCCTTTTCTACAACCAGACGTTAATTAAAAATACTTATTCCCCATTTTAAAGGCAACATACACGAACTATGCAGGCAAGTTATTTGGTCCCTAAGGCGTATCGGAAGAGCGATTGCCCCATCCATCACAAATTGATGGCGATATCCCGGATTTTGGGGACTGTGTACCTTTTGGACAAACAAGATCTATTGGGTACGATGGAATAAAATGTGCTTTTTACATAGTGCATTGGGGTAATGGAGAAAGTAATAGCACGGCTAAATAGATAGCTACTTCGTAAAGTAAGAGTAAAGAATTACTTCAATAATAATGTAGAGGAGAATAATTAGTAGCTTATATTACAATTTAACAATTATCTGTTTAAACCTAATAAACAATAACATGCTAAAATGATTGCTGCTGAGCATTTTACAGCATAAACACAGGCTTTCACTGTACTGATTTTCAGCGATACCTTTTTTTTCGAATCAAAATAAAAATTAGCGTTGTTGGAGTTTGTTGGAGTCGAACAAGCTTCGGCACGAATTGGGCCAGCATCTCCACAGAAGTGTGGCTACTTTGTAGGTACCATATTAATAGTTGATTGCGTTTCAAAGAAGATCGGCGTGAAACAGTAGCGTGTGGATAGATAATTGTAAGTTTCCATAATCGAAACCAGGAGCTTGCAGTTTTATGTTTAGTTTAGTTAACTATTGTTCGTAAGAGGTGGTTGAGTTAGGTACTATTCAATTGTTACTTTAGGAGGGATTCATTTTAATAGCATCTTAATGTGATTTGTTTTAGTTCGCATTTTAGGCCGTTCTCTCCTCGCATCGCGATAAAAATTATATAGTTGTTTCCATATTATAATGCATATAGATTTGTTAAATGTATATTTTTCATCGCGTCACCGGCAGTCGAATAAGTCGAAAAATAGAGTCATAATAAGATAGTTGAATTTCAATCACTTGAACCTGGTAATAAAAGTATACTTACAACAGTTGTAAATGGTATTTAGTTTAATAGTTTAAAAGCTTGAAAACGAACTTATAAAGTTTAAGTTGAGAAATTAACTTAACATGGCGCAAGCTCTCGTTATAAGTTCTTTATTCGTTACTTGACGTTTTATCTTGTACAGCCTCAAGTCACAACTTTACAAGTTACATTTCTGTAAGAAAATAAAATATTGTATGGCTAAAAACTGACCTTGGTTTAAAATTTTAAATGAGCCATTTATTTTGTACATGAAAATTGACTAATAATTAGATTTAATTAATACTAACATGATATATTATTTTTGACCGCCTCCTTGGTACAGTGGTTGACGCGTGAGCGTAGAACCGCGAGGGGTCGTAGAATCGAGGGTAGAGACGAAGAAAAAAAATGTCTCGGTCTGGCAGGACACAGAAGGCTGATCACCTACTTGTTCCTAAAGAATATCAATCAGTGAAACAGATGTATAATGCATCTGCCCCTTACCCCACTAGGGGACACGGGACTTCACTGAGAAAGAACATAGGCTACCTTTTATTGCGAAATATGTACCACGGGCGAAGCCAGGGCGGACCGCTAGTGTAAAATATTATTCAAACACTGTCAAGACAAACCCTTCAGAGGTAGATGAATTGATGGAGTAACGAAATAAAAGGGATTTCGGTGAAGTACAAAACTGGATGAATGAGTCATTGGGATGCGTCACCTACTGGAGCAGAAACGGACTGAGATAGGGTTGTCACTGAGCACTTTTAAATGTATTAAAATTAATAATACATACTTTCTCACTTCAGCGTAATTATTTACTTACTACTGTGGTGCTAAAACCCCGTAGTAAGTCTTGTTCTCCAAGACGAAAACTCTCCATCTTGTCCTGAGCTTGTGCACAATATTATCATACATGTACTATAATATATTATTTAATTATTTCCCTGTATTAAATTTGTTTCTATTTGAAAGCTAAGTAAAATTAACTTACAATATACCTACAATATACAGACTTGTTATACCTATTGATAAACTTTTTTGCATTCGGACTATAAAAAATATACAATTGATCGATCATATCAATATATTAATAAGAAATTCACCCATTAAATTTTAGCGTCTTATTTTAGTATATTGAAGGGAATTATAATATTATTATTAAACATGATTCATCAATAATACAATAAATAAATTTAAACTAGCAACCCTATTCTTACGCACTATCGCTTGACATCTACGTTTCTCAAATCGAATATTTTACATCTTCGTCATTTCCAAATTCAAAATTAACTTCATAATTTATCAATCGAAATAAAACTCTATGTCTTTGTGTTAAAGAGTAATTTAGAAGCAAATTTATCATTGTCAAGTCTATCTCGAAATGAAACATAAATGTTAATTATGAAATTCGATTTTGATCCTTTGATTTAAGGTCGATAATGGTGTGATATATGTATAATGCGAATAAATTAAATAGTTGTTGTGGTTTTGAAGGACGTGTTAAGGGATAGAGCAATTTAATTGGATAGGATTATCTTTTTACTAACACGTGCACAATGTTAAGGTTTATGATGTAAGATTAGTTTTAATGTTGTGTTTATATTAATGTAATACTTTCACTTATTGCAAGCGAATATATGAATTCAAAATAAATATAATTTTTTCCATACCAATAAAACTAATAGAAATAAAAATTAAAGAAATCATGAAAATAAATTTCTTCAGTTTCCACATATTCAAATAAGTTTCTTATTAGACAATTTCTATGATATTTTTATATTATTTAGGGCCGATTTTTCAATGCTTGGATAAAACTTATTCATCGAATAATGTATAAAACTATCATTTTAAAAACGTATTCTAATTTCCCGTATTTGACAGTTTACGTGACATTTTAATATTTTTGTGTAATACGTTATTGGACGGATAAGTTTTATCCAAGCATTTATTTATTTATTTTTATTTATTTATTTATTTATTTGGTAATCCAACAGCTTTACATTTAACAAGACCACTATTTTGCTGATTAACTGAACAAATAGCCAATAAGGATTACAACATAATATCATTCTCAAGAATAGACTATAAACTAGTAACAATAATATTAATAAAAAACATAACATAATGAGTGTGTGTGTGTGTGAGAGTATGTGTGTGTGAGTGTGTGTGTATGTGTACGTGTGCGTGCGTGTAGGTGTGTGCGTGTGTGCTAGTGCTTGTTTAAAAAACCATTTATTTTAGATATTTCATTAGCAAAGCGTTGTTTAGAGAGTAGAAAAATGTCAGCACTTGTGTACTCTGCGTTGTATACACGCATAATGCGATTTAACACACCGTTTCGTGCATAATTAGTATTAACTTTAGGGATGTAAAATAAGTTAGTCTGGCGCGTACGAAAACCGGGTACATTCAATTGCATCGATTCAAGCAATTCTGAGCAGTCAATGTGGTTATTCCATAATGCGTGAAGCAACATTAGATCACTTCGTTTACGTCGTATTTCTAGCGGTTCTATTTCGTAGCGGACACAAGCTTCGTCATAGCTGTCAAAATAAGTAAAGTTTTTAAAGCTTAAAAACCTGAGAAACCTTTTTTGTATTGATTCTATTCTATCTATGTATACGGCGTAGCTGGGAGACCAAATACTCGACGCGTAGTCGAGTATGCTTCGAATATAGGCCGAATATAGAGATTTTATACAATTTATGCTGTTAAAATCTTTACATGATCGCTTTATGAAACCAAGTTGTTTATAGGCTTTATTTACAATGATGTCAATATGTTCCGACATAATCAATTTTGAATCTAGCGATACGCCTAGATCACGTACACAGTTCACTTCTTTTATCAAAACATCGTTTATTTTATATTCAAAGTTTATTGGATATTTTTTCCTACTAAAAGTGATTTTTTGGCATTTATTAACATTTACACTTATACGATTCTTAATATAATATGCTGCCAGTCTATCTAAGTCACTTTGAATTAGGCGGCAGTGTTCGACGGATTCAATTCCGTAATTGGAAATCCGCATTGGAAAATCGGCCCTTACAATTTTTATTAAAGAGAGGAGTATCGTATAAGTAAGGAAATAAATAAACGTTTAACAAAAACAATTATTATTTAATGTATTATTTCAACGATTCTAACAAACATTGTTTTTATAAATTCCCCATAGGATTGTGTTCAATCAGATATAGCTACAAATATATCGTGATTACAGAACGAGTAGAACAATTTTCTTATCTACCAAATTAAGTCAAAATGGAGATAAATGCGTAATGTATATGAATATAATTAAATTAGTTAGATGTGTATCGGGAGCCATCGCGTTAGGATATTAGCACGCAAGGCAACTTTTATAAGGCTTGAAATGCATGTGCGACTATTGAGAATATACATTTTTCATTGTTTACATTTTTAAACGCGTTATTTTCGACGACGCGGTTGGCGCAGTGGTAAAGTAACTGCCTACTGAGCCGACGGTCCCGGGGTCGATCCCCGGACAGGGCAAATATTTGTGTGTTGAACTCATCGAGATAGAATGTACTACGTACTAGAGAGGCGATCGCTACTACACTCTCTTTAACACGAGCTAGAGGTAAGAATCACAAGTCTCTTTAGTCTGTGTCGGACTGTGCCCCCCGCTTGCCGCGTCAACACGTGTTATTGCTCTGTTCAAAATGCCTTCGTGTTTGCTTAGATATTGTTTTAACAGTTCCCATAATACAAACAAAGCCCGAGGAGTGACTTTTCACCAGTAAGTTTCCTTTTTATGAGTAAGTCATGCATTTTACTAATATTGTTATCATTTTGCGAAAAATCACCACGCGTTCTGCGTTTCGCGCCATTTTTCATAGACTAACAGCACAGACGTGACACTATCGATGAGTCTGTTAAAAAAATGTAACTGGATTTTTTTAACTATGTATATACAATATCTACTAGGAAAGATTACCGTGGTGTAGTACCTAAATATTTATACTTTTACCCGACTACGCAAAGTAAAACGGTAGGTTATATTAAGTAATATTTATTTATTTACCTATTTTTATTTATTAAAAAAAGCCTAATCAATAGTTGTTCCAATAGGATTTATAAATTATTATGCACAACAATTACAAATAAACACAACATTCACAGAAACTAATACAGTAAAAGTTCCTTAATCGCGCTTCCTTTATTCGTGTTTTCACTATTCGCGGATTAAAAAAATGCGACCCAATTTCTATATTCACGACTAAAAATTTTTTTTATTCGCGGATTTAATAAGTACATACATAATAATAAAATTATTCCAATAGGTATCTTACCCAATATCCTTGTCAAATGGACTAATAAGAAAGTAAAATAGATCTTATAACAAGTTTGCCTAAAGTACATAATATTATGTTCTTAAATGATATCGCCGAGGCCTTTGACACAAGCCGCCTTTGTCGCAAGCCACCTCTGCAGCGATTGATGTTTTTGAGAATGTAAATAAACAGAATGGAAGCAACCTTATAACTCAATAAATAAAGTATATTTTTAAATGTAGTTCCGTTTATAGTAAAGTTACAAAAATTGTGATCGAGTAAGGGGGCGTCCATAAATTACGTGAGGTGTTTTTTAAAATTTTCTGCACCTCCCTCCCCCCCTGGTGAGATGTCGTGAGAATTTATTCAACCCCTCCCCCATCCTCGAATCTCGCGTGAGATTTTTCAAAATGTGAGTTTCTTATACGTAAACGCCATCAACATTGAATCATCGTATCCATTTAAATTACATCATGAAGCAAAAACTGATAAAACTATTGATTACTACACAAAACGACAAAAGCTTAATAAATTGATATTATTTAAAGGAAATTAAAATACATAGTTTAATATAAAATCCTCGTTTTATTAATTCCCTAGTATCAGTACCACCAGATAGTACCGAGTAAACAGATTGCACAATGTGTCGCATCTGCACGCATTGCTTAATCTTTGAACTTGAAGCCACGCCTCGCTCGTTCCACACGTACCCCACCACATCGGCCGCGCGCAATGTTTTTGTTTGGAATAACCCCTCTAGTAATATATCTCGATGGTTGAACTCAATTATTTGTTCTTGGGTCTGGGTGTTATTATCTATATATGTATTTATAATATTATATTTATCGTCGCCTAGTACCCACAACACAAGCCTTAATTGAGCTTACTGTGGGACTAGGTCGATTTGTGTAATAATGTCCTATAATATTTATTTATTTATTTTATTAATGGCTATAGATATTATATTGTAACAAATATATAAATGGGAATTATTATCATAGATGTTCAATTATATATTAGCATGCTGTGTCTATGTATCAATATGAGTTAAAATTACCTCGAATACAATGTTTGAGCAAATAAATAATCATAAATTGATAACCATAAAATATAATCATCAATTTGCAAAACTAATTTATAGTGCAAATAGTATAGGCCATCTCGTTCGAAAGAAAGGCCGTAACCATTTGGCTCATTATTTTATTTCATTGAAATATTTTCTACAACAGAAAATATTTTCTCATTACAAACACACTGAAATCACTATTATAATATGGAGTCTAAAGTTACTACCAAGAAATAGTTTCAAGATAATCTAACTAATCAGTAAGTAATCAAACTGACACGTGTATAACAATGATCCACGAACAGACAAACCATTTAGCGAATCATGAATATTTTATAACCTGTGAATTCTCGTCAAAATGTTTCGTAACCCAACAGAATAACAGATGAGACGTGAAATTAATAGAAGATGTCTTCATTAAGCACACCTCATTGTGAAATTAACTAGCTTTAACACCTGGCTTTCAAGAAAATTACGTGTATTACTGATGGGATTTATTTTAAGTAAGTGTCAGTCTTTCTTTCATCTTTGTTGAAAATCATGTTTTATGATGGAATTAATAAACCGATAAAATATTTCTTGTTACTAAAATTAATATAATCGCTAGTACCTACTAATTTCTCTTCATTTTCTTTTCGCCAAAATATTATTATTTACTACCTGAAGCACGTTCGTCATAACATGTCATAACACATTACCTACAAATTACAATAACGTATAACGTACCTTTACAAACATGAGGGACCGACAAGAGAGAGAGAGAGAGAAATTACAATACATTAGATGTTTTGTTTGAAGCAATAAATAATATTCCAGTCGTTCGCGTATGACCGCCCTTAAACATAATACATTTTACACTATTTCGTAACTTTACACGCAATTAAACATTCCCATTGTCCCGGATAAAAACAATCAAATATACGAATCACACGAATTTAGACCCTCTATACAGATAATAAAGTAAAAAATCGAGTGTAGGTTACAAATCGTTCAATTCAAAAACTATAAGCACATAGTTGAGTGACCTCTAAGTTAGTAACGCAGTGTGAATACATTAATCACAGCTCAATCGTTTGGTGTTGATGATGTGTTGACTGACTGCCTAAAAGAGTGTAATGGTTTTGACACAATATAAAAATCACAGTTCAATACAATGGTTCAATAAAGAAATTGCATGAAATTGTGTTTAACTAGCTTTCGCCCTCAGCTTCAGCTGCGTAGTAAAGGAAATCACGTATAGTTCCCTTTTCCGTGGGATTTCCGGAATATAAACTATAATGACCTTTGTCAGTCTTAAACTATCCTTGTACCAAATTTCATCTAAATCGGATCAGTAGTTTAGGCGATAAGAAGACAGACAAACTTACTTTTGCATTTTATTTGTAATATCAGTAGGGATCGTTGTAATTCGCATAAAAACTTAAATAAATATGTACAGTCTAGTTTCTTAGACACTGCTTATCTATACCTACATATAATAAATCTGAAGAAGGGTCAATTCTGTACATTGAAAATATTGAAAAAATAAATAGCAGGGGGTGTTACTGGATTGATACCAAACCCAAATATGTGATTAAAAAAATTTTTGTCTGTCTGTCTGTCTGTTTGTATGTGAAGACACGTGAAAACTAACGGTTCGATTTCGATGAAACTTGGTATAATTATACCTTATTATCCTGGGCGTAAAATAGGATACTTTTTATCCTGGAAAAATACGTAGAAAAAAAATTAATCTTAATTTTTCAGTTTTATCCATATACGTTGTTCTGTAGAACAGCGAACACACGTTGGGTATTATTATAGGCCTAGCCGTATTTGGGTCCAATAGATATTTATAAGATGTTATTGTCAGAGTTACTCAAAATGGAGAAATAAACCACCCACGCCAAGACCGACATCCGCGCGGACGGAGTCGCGGGCGGAAGCAAGTCTAGAATAATTTGTTTCCTGACTTAGTTAAAGTTAAAAACTCCTTGCAGTCAACATTCATTACTTAAATGTCTTTGGATTAAATACACTTAAATGCAAGTTTTATGTAAAAGTATTTCATTAATTGTAAGCGCCCTAATGTTTCCTGCAACGTCGAAAGCAATTTGAAATATTTTAATGCCTTGGAATACGTGTTTATATCTACCGACTTTAAAATGCAATGCAATCAATTTTGTGTTAGCCGTTTTAGAGACGCGCGGGTGAGACGCGACGTTTGAGTAAGATAGTAAACTTTTTGGTGTTGTTCTTTAAAAAATGACATTTACAAGTGGTACCTTATTCTATTTTTCTTTAATTCATAGGTATAGTAATAATAAAATAAAATAATGACTATCTGATAAAAAATCATACTCACCAATCTACTCGAATTTTGATAAACTTTGAACCATATTTCCTTTGTATAGGCAAGTACTAATTAAAATTATATAAATTTTATAATATTTTGTATAGATTGCAAACTAAAATCGAATGTCCACAGCTTGCAATAAATAAAGCGTTTTGTACTCTGCCCAAAAATTATCGAATACTGCGCAAATATAAATAACTTACTTTAAGATTACAACCGACATAATGCGCATACAAAATATCGCATATTTTTCATATAGATAAATACTTTATTATTTTTATATCTGCCTCGTGTGTAACCAGCCTAAACAGTGGACGAGAAAGTTCACACTTCAAATTATGTTATTACCAGAGCGATAACTTTAAATATCGCCAAATAACTCAGGCTGTGCAAAAAGTGTTCGCATGTTACTCTGCTAAATTAAACCGTTTTTACCTTAAAATATTTTACGGAGCTAATCTTAGGATTTTTAAGGTAGAGTTTGTATGGTATATCTTCTTTCTTATATATAAAATTCTCGTGTCACAATTTTAGTCTGCATACTCCTCCGAAACGGGTGGACCGATTCTCATGAAATTTTCTGTGCATATCGGGTAAGTCTGAGAATCGGCCAACATCTATTTTTCATATGTACCACGAGCGAAGCCGGGGCGGACCGCTAGTAATATATATAGATGTATGGAATAGGAATGTGTGTCTGTGGTTTGAACTATCTTATCAACTTACTTTACACAACAATCTTTTAAAAATTACTTTCTATAAAATATGTGCTTTTTATTAACATTTTGAATTCAACTGGTTGCTTCTATCACACTTGTATTGAATGTCAATAATAATAAAAAGTTCCACTAAGAGAATATTTTTGAAGTGAAACTTCTTTATCGGGGTTGGAAAAAAATTTAGTGTAACATTTTTTCGTTACGCGCCATCTTTTTCTTATCCCTACCACGCGTGATTCGACGTATTTCTGTAAAGTTTCATATAGTAAATTATTTTTTGAAAAATAAGGTCATGAAGAAGTTTCACTTCTTACGTGTGTACACTAGTACACGCACACATTTTTTTTAATGTTAGCCTTTCGACTTTTTCAAAAATGCTTAATTATATCATTGTTTAAATTTATTTTTGTTAAATATCTACATTTTTAATATTGAAGCATTTATTGCGGGGTGTGTTAGAAACTCATCTTGGAATTAAATTATCAAAAAATTTTGGTTTACTATACAAATTAACTTTAAAAAATCAAGTTTCTAATTCTAGTACCAAAGAGCTTTGATATATCTATACTAATATTATAAAGCTGAAGAGTTTGTTTGTTTGAACGCGCTAATCTCGGGAACTACTGGTCCGATTTAAAAAATTCTTTCGGTTTTAGATAGCTCATTTATCGAGGAAGGCTATAGGCTATATATCATCACGCTACGACCAACAGGAGAGGAGCCACGGGGGTGAAACCGCGCGGAGCGGCTAGTCATTAATAAGGTCAGTATATCTTTTTTTACAATAAGACGAGTGTACATTAAGATTTCATTTCATACCGCGAAATGACCTCAAGCTTTAAAAATAATTACACCGCAAAGTGAAATGACAAGCCTGCGAAGAAAATTGGTAGCCTTTAAATTCCGTAAGAAATTGGTGTGTCATGCAGATTGTAGTGCTATCAAACAGCTGATCTGTCACCTGCTCCAGGTGCGCAAGTGTGTGGGGAGGTTGGGGTCGGATGGGTATTTAAGTCACGTGTCAGAAGTGAAACTTCTTTGGCAAGACTCGAAGATACCAATCGTCGCCTTACTCTATGATGTGACGGTATTGTAATGACGCGACCTTGAAATTTTACTCTCAAGACGCCTTTAAATAACTCGTAGAATCATTTTGTATAAATAAGTGAAGAGAATAGTAGAGTTTTTGTTGATCTTAAATATTATGTTATGGTCCGACGTTATTTTGATCTAATATTGATAACAATAGTCAATGTTGTTGGGGCCTAGTTTAAATCTCTTTATCTTATAAAAGCGTTTTAAGAAGGTGTGTTTTCACAAATTATAGTTCATTAAACGAATAGTTAACCTACATTATCAATTTTATATACACCTTCAAAACGAAACCGCACAAATTACACGCTGCAAAATGAGATTATAATAACACGAGTGCATAAAGCGCGGCAGTTTTAATTAACATAGCAATTTCTAACATTGTACAAATTGAATTAGATAAGACAAACAGCAGTTCATACGAGATTAATCTACTTTAGAGCGGCAGGTGCCTGTGACGAGTGTAACTCGCTAGTTACGAGTAACGAACTGTGTGATAAATATAAGCAATTATTTAGCTTGCGCGTATTTCTATTAGCCAGTTTTCAGTGCAATATATCTTTGTCCTGAAATTTAATTGAAAACTAAATAAAAATAGTTTTAGTATTTTAACCTCCTAAGACCCAGATCGGAACTACCAAAGGTAGTCGTAAAAACCCACTGTACAAAATTATGCACAAATTAATTTATTGCTGTCAGACCCAGAGACGTAAAACGTCGTAATTTTGAAGCTATACCTTTTAGGGTTTCGAAAGTATTTTTACCGTAATACCAGGTGTCTATGGGACATTTTTGGTCACCTTCTGTAATTCTATCTTTTGTACAAAATTTTGTACAGTGGGTCTTAATGTAGCAGAGAAAATAATAAATCAAAATTACAAAAAATAAAGTTTATTATAGAAATTAAATAGAGAACAAAATTTTTCCATTTGAGATCTTTAGGCTTAACTTCTATCAAGGCAATATTAAATTACGCGTCCTCGACTTCTACTCCCACGACTTCCTTCTTCTGCGAGTGCTTATAATATTTCTTCCACGACTACAACCACGTGTCCAACGTAGACGAATTCGTGTTCTGCTGCGACTTGATCCTCGCAAAAAGGAGAATCATCATTGTCATCTTCAATAAGCGGCTGTTCATCTTCACTAGAAGAACTTGAAGATGAAGATTCCTCTCTTCCATCTGGCATGTACTCGTCATCCTGTCTTATTATATTCAAAAGGGTCCTCTTCAGCTTCTGACTCATATTCTAATTCATTTAGACACTGAAGAATCTCATTTTCATTAGAATCTAAAATAAAAACAAAAATACTCTCTATGAAAAGCAGATACCTAACGTTTGATACTGAGAACCAATGCACAAAATATTGAACAAAATAATTGATGACTTTGTGGGTCACCTTTATTCAATACAGCAACAATAAATATTAATAGTGTGTAATATTTATACCGGTTTGTGATTCCGGTTCCGGCGCTTGTCACGTAAACATCATAGTAACCGACACTCCGAAAAAGTATTATAAATTAATAGTAAAAATCAACAGTGTTCACAAGAATTTACGTTCAAGTTATCATATAAGTGAGTTTGAGTGTGCGTAATAAATAGACATCACATATCCACGAAATATAACGAAGATCCAGGAAATAATAATCACGAAGAACCCTGAAAAACGTAAGAAATTACAACTCATTCTAACAGACAACTTGTCACTAGGACGAATAGACGTTAACTGTCAAGTGTCAACCACAGAGCAAGTAATTGTGTCAACTGTCACTTCAACAACTGATTGTGTCAACTTAAGTGTTGCCAGTAATATATATTAAATTTCCCCATAATCAAAAATTGTTTATTGTCATTTCACAAATGGAAGGTCAATTCCAACTTTTATTTGAGAAAATGAAAATCGAAATGCAGAACCAAACAGTGGAATTAACAAATACTATAATGGAAAAAATAGATGATAAGTTAAAACCTATTTTGGAAGAAAATAAAATTTTGAAAAATAAAGTAGAAAATTTAGAAAAAAGAGTTGGAAATTTAGAGCGGGAAAAGAAAATGAATAATATTATTATACATGGATTGAAGGAAGACGAGAAATCTATACAAGACTTGCTTAACAACGTAAAAAGACATTTTTTAGATGAATTAAATTTTACTTTAGAAGATCGGGACGTTAATAAAATTTATCGTATCGGGAAAGGAAATAATGATAATAAACCAAGGCCAATAGTGCTCTCATTAGTAAGCGGATGGAGGAAGAGTGAGATTATGAAAAATAAAAAGAAACTAAAGGAATTATATTTAACTAATGATTACTCAAAAGAAACTTTAGAAAAGAGGAAGGCACTACAATCTAAGGTAAGGGAAGAGAGGGAAAAAGGGAACTTTGCCTACATAAAATATGATAAACTCGTAGTAAAAGAAAACCCAAACTCTAAAGACAAAAGAAAAAGAGAAACCTCGTATTCACCCCAAGAAGACGTGCAACCTAGGAAACAACAAACATTGACCTCAGCATCAACAAGCAGGAAAAATGCATTTGACATGATGAGGATTCGTTCTAACTCCTTTTCAACTAGCCCGACTGCAATGAAACAATAGCAACTAAGCACCGGTGATCGGAAACATCAACTAAATAAAAATCAAACTAACAAAGAAACGAAACAACCTCCCTCAAGCCGACCGGTCATCGTGGGGGAAAATGACCACGACCCTCTAAAGACAAAAACACTTACATCGGATATATATATAGCTACTTTTAATGCTCGATCACTACGAACGACGGAGAAACGCCTTGAACTCGAATTAGCCCTAGCAAACATTAAGTGGGATATAATAGGAATAAGTGAAATGAGAAGATATGGAGAAGGAATTAATGATTACGGAAACTATATCCTACATTATAAAGGTGAGACACAAGGTCAGTATGGTGTGGGATTTTTAGTTAAAAAGAATCTTACTAACCGAATTGATGAAATAAAGGGAATCTCTGAAAGAATAACAATACTAAACATAATGTTACCTTTAAATAAAGAAGAAAAATGGTCGATCATCCAGGCTTATTCACCACCTGAATCAAATAAAAAGAAGGACGTTGCAAATATTGAAAAATTCTACGAAGATCTAAGAATGTCTATGCAATACTGCAACAAAAATGTAATAGTAATGGGCGACTTCAACGCACAAATTGGAACAAAAATAAAAAGTGGAGAAGAGTATACAATAGGAAAGTATGGACAAGGCAAAAGGAGCAAAAATGGATCCAGATTAGTCACCTTCGCTTTGGAAAACAAATTTAAAATATTGAACAGTTTTTATAAGAAAAAGAAAACGAAAAAGTGGACGTGGATGTCACCAAATGGACAATATAAAAATGAAATAGATTTTATCATGTCTAATAATTCAAAAACTATCAAAGATGTATCCATCATTCACAATTTAAATTTCAATTCGGACCATAAAATGGTTCGTGTGACACTAACAGGAACACCAATTAAGAACAAAAGACGATTCTGTACACATAACTCAGGAATTATTTGTACCGGAAATATCACTCAACTTATAAATAATCTACAGCAATTAACTAATAAAGATATAAACAGATGTCAACCGATCCAGGAACAATACGAAAAGCTTATAAACATACTGAAAACAGAAACGAAGAAAATAAACGTCAAAAACAAGAGATTCATTTCAGATGAGACAAAACAATTATTAGAAGAAAGAAGACAATTATTACAAAAGAAAGAAAAGAAAAATTACCGTCATAAAATATCTGAGCTTAGCAAAAAGATAAATCATAATATCAAAAAAGATAAGAAAACTAAAAGGAATATTACATTACAAAATTATATAGGGAAAACTGGAGGCGTAAGAAAAGCAATAAAAGAGTTAAATTATAAAAAACATTGGATGCTTAAAACTAAGACTACAAAAGACAGTTATACAAATAAAAGAATTGAAATACTTAAAGAAGCTACAAATTATTATAAAAATTTATACCAAAGCAAAAACAAAAATAAAACTATAAATAAAATAAACAACAGCGTTACTGATTCCGAACCCATCCCCAAAATCTTAGTTAAAGAAACGATTAGAGCAATCAACACGCAAAAGATGGATAAGACACCAGGAGCTGATCAAATAACGAACGAACTTTTAAAATCGACGACATCAGTGATTGCTCCTATACTCACAGATATATTCAACAATATTATAGATTCGGAAATTATCCCAGCAGACTGGACAAAATCTACAATAACATTGTTACATAAAAAAGGGGACAAAGGGGACATAGGCAATTATAGACCTATTAGTTTAATGTCTAACGTCTATAAAGTATTCTCGAAAATAATTCTATCTCGTATCACTGCTACGCTAGATGCAAACCAACCTAAAGAACAGGCGGGTTTCCGGAGTAAATATTCCACAATAGACCATATTCATGTTTTAAGGCAAGTTCTGCAAAAATACAACGAGTACAATAAAATTTACTATCTGGGTTTCGTTGATTATAATAAAGCTTTCGACTCCTTAGAACATGATTACATTTGGGAAGCTTTGAACATTCAGGGCATTCACGGGAAATATATAAGAATTCTTCAGAATGTTTACTCTAGAAGCACGGCCCAAGTCAGGCTTGAAAGTATGGGTGAAATATTTCCCATAGAGAGAGGCGTGCGGCAGGGTGATCCTATTTCGCCAAAACTGTTTTCAGCGGCTCTGGAGATCGTGTTCAGGAAGCTGCAGTGGGACTACGAAGGATTCTCAATTAATGGTGAAATGTTGAACCATTTACGTTTTGCAGACGACCTGGTCTTATTCTCTGAATGTCCAAAGAGACTCGAGAAAATGTTACAACAACTGTCAGACGAAAGCGTGAAAGCAGGGCTCACCATGAATATAGGGAAAACAAAAATTATGACTAACGCTTCACAGGCCTATAACATAACAGTAAATACAGAGAAGATAGAATATGTAAAAGAGTATGTATACTTAGGTCAGCTTATAACGGTAAAAGATACTATGCACAATGAAATAGAAAGAAGGATAACAAATACATGGAGAAGATATTGGTCTCTTAGCGAAATTATGAAAAATAAAGATATGCCAATCAAAGAGAAAAGGAAAGTATACAATACTTGCATTCTACCATGCTTAACATATGGTTGCCAAACATGGGCGCTGACGGACAAACTTATGAATAAGGTGATGGTATGTCAGAACGGAATAGAGAGAAGTGTAATAGGTGTCAAAAGAAAAGATAAAATTAAATTAGAAGAAATAAAAAGAATAACTAAATTTAAAGACGTAAAAAAAGCATGTAAGATTTTAAAATGGCGTTGGACAGGGCATATGCTAAGGGAAACAAATGGGAAATGGACAAAAATAATAACAGAGTGGTATCCCAGGAATGGGAAAAGAAGTAAAGGACGTCAAATGAAACGTTGGGAAGACGATCTGAAAAAAGTGGCCGGCTCAGAGTGGATGCGAACAGCGAGAGATAGAGAGAGATGGAAGTCTTTAGAGGAGGCCTTTGTCGAAAGACAAACTGTTAATTGAAACCTGTTGATAAGAAAGTAATTTTAAGAAAATTGTAAATATTTATTGTAAAAGATACTAAAGTTGTAACAAATTGTAAACAGTAATAAAGGCTTATTTTATTTTATTTTATTTTATTTTATTTTTATTTATTTTTTTATATTTATACCTCATAGTATAAAATAACATTAACAGTGACGTGGGAAAACTAGTGATTATATAAGTATTTTGAGATTAAACTTACTCTTAGCACGAGGGAGCGGCAGGTTTCGTCGTTCATCACAGCTAGTTTTGAAAATATACTTATTTTTTTGTTGGCAGCGTTGATAACATAGACAATACAAACTATTTAAGTAATTTTGACATGTGAAACTATTCGCGGGAAGATTTGAAAAAAACTACAGTTGTTAAAAGAATAAGTACAAAAAATTGTACACTGGGCGGTTACTACTATAAACTATATGACAGAGCTGGGTCAGATAGCACTATTTTATTTTGTACAAAATTTTGTACGCGGGGTCTTAGGAGGTTATAGTATAATTATTAAATAATGGATTATTTTACGCCAATTAGCTAAGAACTTTTTAAGGTGATGTTAAAATAGCTTTTAAATATCAACTTCCCAATGAAATAATTTAAAACATTATACAATATTTAGTATATATTTTCATACGTGTATTTCATTACAAAATCTTTCCTTTTTTAAAACCGATACTTTAAAAATCATTAATAGTCCAATGCACCTCAACTCCCCCTTTCGCACAGTGCGTAGCAGCACGCGTATCATGTCGCCCAATCACATTCCAACCGGCCAGTCAGCTGACTCTTTCAAAAATGGAATTTCGTTTATCAATGGGATATTTGGCTTACAATAACTGTATTCCCCTTGTACTCAATTTTAAACTTTATCAACAAGAATTAAGATTTAAATTCGTTTATTTGTGTTTATAACTGATTAGCGAAAACGGTACACACACACACATAACAAATTCGAATTTGGAATACTCATTGACGTCTAGCAATATTATTAATAGTTAATACACAAGCTAATTTGAATCTTATACCTTAGATATAGAGTTAGATTTGAATTAAATATTTTCGCACTGCTTATAAAGAATTCAATAAATATTTGAATGAAACAGCTGATTCGTAATGTAAAGCCCACGTTTATAATTCAAAACTGAGCAAATTAAGCGTGTTTAAGTATGTTTGAAACACAGCTGTCAGACCTATTTCAAAAGATATGTGATGTAAATTTTAATAATTTGCCAATACTAGATTTTAAGTTTATTTTAAAACTAGCTGTGCTCGGCGGTTTTACCCGCAGTGCAGCGCTCCTGGTTGTTCTTAGCGAGATGATAGCCTAATCTACCTCGATGAATGAGCAATCTAACACTGAAAGAATTTTTCAAATCGGACCAGTAGTTCCTGAGATTAGCGCGTTCAAACAAACAAACTCTTCAGCTTTATAATATTATATAGTATAGATAACGAAAAATTAATTGGTAATAGGAACATATTAAAGCCAAAAAAGACACACATTATATCAATACACGTCACTCAGAAATAGTAAACGCTTGTACCATCTTCGAACTCCCCTTTCAAAGAAAAGGGAATTTCAATAAGCATATCCCAACAAATAATTTTAGTTCCCATAGAGGAATTAGTCACGTCCGTCTGTCTGTCAGTCCGTCAGTATGTCAAGGGGGAGCGTGATACGTTATTTATATTATTTGTAGCTGTTTCTGCTCGGTTCAGTGGTTAACTGTTAATTGAGAGGTCCTGGGTTCGGTTCCCGGAGAAAAAAGTCGGTAAATTGAAAAAAGATGTAGAGAAAATAAGTCAGTGAGGCAGATGTGAAATGCATCTGCTCCACTCTACTTTTAAAATATAATTATTTGCAATTTGAATGACTGGCAACTCATAAATTAATAGATATAATATAATACGCCAGGTAATTTCTTGTTTTGTTTGATGATTAGTCTTAAACAATTTTCACGAGCAAAATGCTCATGTAATCTATGTAACTGCATTCAACAAAATAAAGTTCAAATAAATTTGATCTATGAACTGATGAACTCACTTTCATCAAAACCAGTTTTATAGTAATTTTGGGGAGAATAAGAAATATATAATCCTTCTTATCTTCCTTCTTCCTTAATCGTCGCACTTATCTATATATTCTTATCTAAAAACTAAACTAAAAAGCTCTGACGTAAGTTTTACAGCGTTCAACATCCTCCTCATTTTAACGTCTCTTCCCTGCATATCATTACATGTATTCTATAAAACGTACATTGGAAAAAGCTGTATAATACGAAAGCAACTACTATACTTATATGTATAGACAACACACCAACATATACAAGACGAAACATATCAACATAATATATCTACATTCAAGACACACAATTTGTAATAATTGCAATTATTACATCGAGTGTATCGAACTGAAAACAAAATCTTGAAGCCATTTAAGTACAGGCGAGCGCAGAACAACAGATATTCGAGTACACTCGCGTAGGGAAGTGCTAAGAGTGGGAGTCGTTAACGCGCGCCCCTGGGCGGGTTACAATGGTTCTGTACGTTGTATGAGCGTTACAGCTGTGTGGTGTACACTGCTGGTTAAATATTATATATAAATATTATTTATTTTAAGTTTTAACATATTTTTTTCGTACATTTTCGTACATTTTTTACGGCAACTTAAAAAAAATGTAAGCGTTTTTAAAACTGAGCTGAAACTTAAAAAAACAAAATCGTCACAACAAACATGATTAAGAAACGTGTTATTACAATATGCCTCCAAAGAAAATTGATTAAAAAATCTTTAAAATGGAAAAGTATATTTCATACTACTTAAATTATTAAAAGCGTAATATGGTGTAGGTACACTGTACATAATATTATAAAAGTTCTTATCACTGTATGTTTGTTTGTCGAAAGCTCGTCAAAACTTAAACAGATTCGGATATTACTGGGTATAAGTTTTGACGAGCTTTCGTTGATCACAGAAATCTTATCCATGCGAAGAAAGTTACAACTCAGGCAGAAATATCTACATTATTTAAACCCAGCAATGTACAACACCCCATGTTTGTGTACAGTCGTGTAGAGTACAGCGAATGAGTGAACAATTTTTGCAAGTGCAGTCGTTTTGTGTTATTTCGTACGGATGCGTTTGTTAACGGCGGATTTTGAGACGCGAGGACCCTTGTGATTCAAGTCAATGTACACTCGTGTGCATAATGTAAATACATCGATTATAGTATTGCTAGTTAAGATGCAGTACAGTCGTCTACGGAATTATGCAAGCATTGCAATTAATATTAACGATGTATTGACGGGTGGTACAGTGAAAAACAAAAGTGTATAATGAATTTTAAACGCGATTTATTTATCTCTATCATATATGAATCCGTGTTTCCTTTGGTCACATCACGCGTGAGCGGCTGGATGAATTTCGATACTTAATTCTTTTTTATAATATTTTTGAGTGTACGTGGATGGTTCTGATGGAGAAAACGTAAACATGTAATAGTCGCGTAAAATCAAACACAAGAAAATACTAAAAATGTTTTCAGTCTGTGTTTCTTTTATGATTATTACGAGTTTTGTAAGTATAAACTAGATGGCGCCTGTAACGTGTGATCGTCGGATTAAACGGTTAAGCTATACTTCCTAGTTCCTACTAATATTATAAATGCAAAAGTTTGTGAGGATGTGTGTGTGTGTGTGTTTGTTACTCTTTCACGCAAAAACTACTGAACCGATTACAATGAAAATAAGCACACATATAGAGGGTAACTTGGATTAACGCATAGGATAGGTTTTATTCCGGAAATCCCACGGGAACGGGAACTATGCGGGTTTTTCTTAGAAAACGCGGGCGAAGCCGCGGGCGGAAAGCTAGTAGACTATATTTTAAGTAGTACTTACATGTTGATTTCCTGTAAGTTCAACAAATACATTTGTATTGACTTTTTATGGATAACAAAATTAAGGTTTTGGAATTATACTTTTTCAACGGATTGTTATGTATTATATTATCAATTATATGTTACGTTATTACGTTTCAAATACAACAGCGAGCGTGCACATATTGTATTACATGAAACATAAGAAAATTCTGAAATTAACGTTTCATGATAAAAATTGTAATAAAGGTTTTTAAAAGCCACTTTTTCTGATATTTGCATAAATCATACAATCACTAGCCATGAACGCAGACGAGTACATAACCAATACATATCAATACATCGGTACAGGGGGTATAGATAAACAAACACACGGCCGGATATTGGCCCGGCTTAGCGATGACTAATTTCCGGGTTTCCTTCCCCAATAATTTGCTATTCCAGTATTTGTCTGTACGGTATTATGTGTGTTTTGCAGGTTGATTTTAAGGCTATATATCCCTACTAATCCATATCTCTATATCTTCTCTATAATAATAATATAATAAATAATAAATATTTCAGGACAATTTTCACACACGGCACGATCTGATCCCATACTAAGCTTTCGCTTGTGTTATGGAAACCAGATTGCTGATAAGCATACATATATAATTTTAAATAAATACTTATATAGACAATTAACACCCAGACACAGAGCAAACATCTATGTTCATCACACAAATATTTGCCCCGGGTGGGAATCGAACCCACGACCTCTGGCTTGGAAGGCAGGGCCACTACCAACCAAGCCAACCGGCCAGTCAATAACTCTCAATATAATTATTCGTGTCACAATGTTAGTTACCAAAATCTTACGGAACCGATTATCGCGAAATTTAGTGTATTGGGTAGACCTAAGAAACGGCCAACATCTCTCTCAGTACCTTTCTAGGCAGAACAATGTTTGACGGGATAGCTAGTTAATATTATAAATGCTAAGGTACCTAATAATATAATTTATCCGTCTATCTGTACGTATGTTTTGCATGCCTAAACCACTGAACCGATTTGGATTAAATTTTAAGAAATTAAGAGAAAAACTATTTCCTAATCTTTTCTAAATCTAGTCTTAAGAGCGAACTAGTTACATAAAATAAATTCTAAAACCCTAATTTGAATGGAAATATATTTTGTTTACATGAATATCTAGATTAAACTACAAACATAAAAACGGAACGTTTAAAATTATTTGTAGGTAGTTTTATTTTCGTTATTGGAAATGAATATTCCAATTTAAACATCAAATTTTAATATCATGTGATGTCTACTGTAAAATACAGGTATTGGTTGACTGATACTCGATGTAAAATCAATTATATACGGACAGAAATGAGAACTCTGTATTTTATAAGTGCTGTTTTTTAATTGATAAAATAAGCTGTTTACACATTCAGTATAGGTACAAAATATGCCTATGTTGACTGAACAGTTGGCTTGGTTGGTAGTGGCCCTGCCTTCCAAGACAGAGGTCGTGGGTCCGATTCCCACCCGGGGTAAATATTTGTCTGATGAACATAGATGTTTGCACTGTGTCTGGGTGTTAATTATATCTATTTAAGTATTCATTTAAAATTATATATGTATGTTTATCAGCCATCTGGTTTCCATAACACAAGCGAAAGCTTAGTATGGGATCAGATCGTGCCGTGTGTGAAAATTGTCCTGAAATATTTATTATTTATGTTACTAGGTAAAGATATATGAAGTTTTCCTCATAATATTACTAACTAGCTGTGCTCCGCGGTTTTACCCGCAGTGCTCCTATTGGTCTTAGCTAGATGATATAGAGCTGTCCTCGATAAATGGGCTATAACAACGAAATAATTTTTCAAATCGGACCAGTAGTTCCCGAGATTAGCACGTTCAAACAAACAAACAAACTTAGTATAGATATAGTACCTATAATATTATCTATGGTTACATGGATTTTTAAGTCTAGTAGCTTTTGAGTTGAATTGTAACAAATAAACTTTAAAAAGAACTCAAATCGTTCAATAGAACAGTTGTTAATGAGCGATCATTACAATCGAGGTCGTTGGTTCAATTCTTGATGAAGACAAATTGTTTTAGTCTCTGATTGATTAATTAATTATGAAATTAATATGATAAAACTAATAAATATTCTATTCTTTCGCAGTTAGCTAACTTAGAAACCTTATTAAGGATAATAATGTTAATATCCTTATTAATATAATATTATATTGTCATACTAGCTATAGCGGTGTCGCGCGGTGTTCACTCGCGGTCGATCCTGCGGCTAAATAAAGTATGTCTATAGCTAATATGTTATTCTGATGTAACCTATATTCCTGTAAAGTTTCATCCAAATCCGTCCATTAGTTTTTACGTGAGAGTAACAAACATCCATACATCCATACTTACAAACTTTTAGTACGATAAAAAAAACATATGTTTCTATCCCTAGCATTAATCTACTAATAATTATTTAAAATTAAGGGTGGAATAATATCAAATACATAAGCAGGTGGATAATTATTAAATCCGTCGCAATTCGTGATTTGACCTTTGCAGGTGTTATCATAATATCATTGGATGATACCCACCACCTGCTCTCAATTGCTTTTGATTTAGCAATTAAATATGTTTTTAATAAAAAACTAAACCGCCTTCAAACGGTCAGAACTGGACAAAATTTAAGTATCTAGATCCAAAAGGCAATAGTTTAATTATCTGTGGCTTTCAAATGAAAAAAATATCATCAAAATCGGTACAGGCGAAAACAGAGCGGTAACAAATTTAAAATAATTTGTGTTTAGTTTATAAGTTGATTGTTGCAATGGGGCTGTCATGAACATTCGTTCAAAAGCCCAGAGATAAATGATTGAAAAAAACAATATACTTTAACATTTACCTAATCTTTTTTTCAGAAGAATCTAAGAATCTGTTTCAACTGCATCTCTACATGTAATAACTACTCTGCTACGCTGAACGAAAGAAAAAGGAAGAAATCTTCAATAAAAACGAAATTAAAAGCCTGATTTAAATTCTACTGCCGACTAAATTTGTAACTGTCTCCTCTACTATAATGTAAAATTAACAACTGGCGAAAGAATCGCTTGAAAAACATGCAAAAACTCCTGTGTTTAACTGTCATAAAAATATAAATCTATTATAATGCATAATTACGTGTTTTACACACATTATTTCAAATTAACATTAATATTAACAAAAAATATAAAATTCTTGTACCTATGTTTCTATTGCTAGAAAATTATATAATCTCATTAAAAATGAAAATCCTTATACTAGGTATCGTTTATCGTATAACATAATTTCGTCAACAAATAACAACTAAAAAGTAAACAGTAAAAAACGACCTAATCTGGTTAACTCTCACAAATCACGAGGGCTTCGACCTTACACCAGGAGTAGGGTAAATGTAGTTAATAGCGGTTGCATTACAATTTTAAATATTATTTTGTTTAATAGCAAACAATTAAAAGTTTGGTTATTATTTATTATACTGATTAATAGTTGAATGCAAAAATGTCAATGTGTGAAAAATTATTTGTAACTAGCTTTATGCCCGCCTTTATCGAAGGGATTTCAGTACATAAAAAAACTCTGAACGAAAACATTAGACTTAATATGAATTTCTTTTGATATAATTTAAAGAATGTGATTAATTTAAAGTTAAACCAAAAAAGTCAACACTTTGTAATTATAAAGACGTGTCATTATTGATTTAAGTTCAAAGAAAAGCATAAATGAAACGCAGAAAAGACAGACGAAGGATTGATTTAATTATTTCTTTGAAGGTAAAGCCTACGAGACATTGAAACTTTCTTTTCGAGTACTTATTTCTTGAAAAGGCGAAGTGAAGCCTGGTCTGAAACTTTGTAAAACTTAAATTATAATTGCGAATTTAGGACTCGAGTATCTTTACCTTTCGAGATCTTTATCAAAAACTCGGTTCATAATGGCAATAGGATTGTTTGATGTCGAAAAGTAAAATGTTACTATTGTCTTGACTTAAACACGAGTTCAAATTACTTGAAGCATTCATTGAATTTCTTAGGAATTTTTATATAAAACGGAGTTAAAACGTTTTCCATTTACAATAGCATTTAAACGACATACAATAATTATGATATTATATTTTGTAAGTACATATTACGTTTGCAAAATTCTCTCGTAACTTTATTTTTGCTTCTTTATCGGAACAAATACATATGTGTAAATGGCCAAATCTTTTCAGTAGTTTTTTTAATAACATCATATTTACCGCTATTTGTCAAATTAAGACTTTAATAATAGGTTATTCTGTTGGTAAATTTCAGGCTATATTAATGAGCAAAGGTTACTTTGCTAGAGTCATTTTTAAAATCGATCGTAGATTTAAATCATCTCCCAACAAACAAACAAAATCTCTATTATATTAGAAGTACAATACAAGCACACGTACCCTAAAACCATATTCGACCTATTTAGTACACATGTCTCGCTTGCTGTGTGAATAGAAAAAGATGCTATTACAAGATATACGTGTAACATATTGTACGTCGTTAATTCGGCCGCTGGTAATAGTCTGCATTCGGTATTGTGTTTACGTGTTATATTATCTTTGAGGAATTATATTTCGGCTTATAGCTACCGGTTTGGGTCATTAAGCTGCGTCGTGATTCTCTCGCAATAGTGATATTAGATATGCTATGTTTATGTAGGTGTCGTCAGTAAATACATGTATATGAGGTGTATGAGGATGAATTTTTTTATAAGTAATCTTAGGTTTGCTGTATAGAATTTAAGCTACCTGTATGTAGGTGTTTCTTGAACTACTCATTATTGTACTATGTTTTTAATCAGATAGTGAATTTGGAATATATAGACAGATTTAAATAAGCACACATGAACCTAGAAAGCAGCTTAATGTTATATCTAATCTTTAGTTTCGTGTATAGATTTTGTTAAACTAATAAACCGAATTTTTCTTAATTTCCATTTTGATAGAGAAGGGTTGTTTTAGAATTTATGAATTTATTTTCTACTAGGCTTGTATTTAAAACAACGGAAAAGCCCTTTTGCTTTTTCACTATGGATTGAAATATTTATAGAATTATAAAAATTAATTACATCAATATAATTATTGAATGAAATTATGTTATTATATTAATTTAATCTGGTTACGGAAAATAGTTTTGTAGAATCAGCGTTTTATATAATATTAAATTATGAGTATAAATAATAATTAATCATCAGATTTATACTGATAAGAATGATGTAGGACAAAGATTATAGAAATAATTAAATTTGCAGAATATTTTATTAAATAATTACTTGAGTCCAATGCGGTCATTTTACATGCATTTACCCTAACACTTGTCTAGAAATTTATACACAACAGAAACACATAAAACATCATTGATTTATTATTACAAATCCATTGCAATAAATAATTGTTGCGAAACGAAACGAATACTATATGGAGTTAATAAGGATTGCTGAATGCAGGTGGGTGATAACCGGGAATGACTCAATAGTACTAATACTGTACCGTCAGCAGAAATGTCAAGTGTATATTTTTAAATAAGGTAATTAAAATATTAAACAATTTTTGTAGAGGACCATGGAAAACTTCATATTTATACGTGATAACATAACAAATAACATAACCATAAGAATATTATAATTTTTTAAATTTTTGACGGATAATAATATAAATAATACATTTATTTATCTCTCTCACAAGTTTTAAAAGTTACAATGTTGCACTTTACAAAAAAAGGGAGTTTTGTTGTTATTCTTTTATACACTATGCATTATAGCTTTTCGAGTCTGTAGTCAATTTGATACATAAAAATATCTGTATAATCACGTACTTTTCACTCGGGTTCTACCCTACTCTAACTTACCTAGTTTAACTTTAAACGACAGGAAACCACTTCACTGGTCAACTAAGGGTTTGTAGACGTCAAAAGTCAAACATGCTAAAGTATCCCTTCAATGTGAACTCTGGTGGATTGAATATTAAGCAGAAAAAGGGATTGTTTTTTTTGCCTATTTTCGTATCCTAGATTTTTGATTAATGTTATTCTTCAACCGCTAAGCTGAAGCTATATGTGGGTGTATATAAACCTTCAGGGATTACGAACATGTTATAAATATCAATTGGAAGTATTTTGGGAAGAATTTGGTGTACCTACGTGTTACAATCGATGCTTTTCTCTGGAGACAGGTAAAAAGATATCAAATTGGTGAAGGCAGGATAAAATGCAGAAATTGATTCAGAAAGAAACGGATAAGATTTTACACGCTTTGAAACTAATTTGTATTAGATCGTAAGCGGCTATTTTGAAACAAGTGACGTACGATTGATAGATCATATATATATTCGTATTTTGACGTGCTTATTAAAGAGAAAAAGATAAATAAATCAAAATGAAATACATTAAACGTCTTTTATTTTTAAATTTTATTGAACTTCCCTTTGCTTTATTAGAAAGGTTTTTCACGTTTATTGATCGACTTTTTTTACAGAATATAATATTAAATTATTAAGTAGTATTATAAAATAGGGCTTAGCTGATTTTGCTGTCGGTACTCTTTATTATTAACTTGATAAATGGTGTCCGATTCGTCTCGGTTCCATTCGCCCGACTCATCGAGATACTATCCTGTTTAAATTTTAGCTTTTTTGTATCAAAATATTATATAAACCTGTTATTTATAGTTTTAGACTTTTAGCTCAATATATTACATTTTTTTTTTTAAAAAACCTATACAATTTTGTATGGAAAATTAGTGAGAGCTAATTAAATGGAATGATTATTATTTATTTCTTACTTGTTAGCGCTCTGGAATTTGTTGGCGTAAAATTGCATTTTACAGGCTTACTGATAAAGTATTATTACCTATTTAACACTTTTTCACTTATAGTATCATGTATTATTTACCACTAGTCTCATCCACAGACGAACCCGCGTGTTAAATCATGTAAGTATTTATAAAGCTCATGTGTTAAACAGATGTATAACCTGTAATTCTGTTGAGTTTCATCCAAATTTGTCCAGCAGTTTTTACGAGAAAGAGTAACAAACATCCTTACATCTATACATGTACATAATATATAAACTTTCGCGTTTACAATATTTATAATTTAACAGCCAGGTAAGCTTAACGGGGCATATCCAGAAGTTGTAAAACGAGCTATTATATTTCACACAGTATCTTATATATAAAAATGAATCGCAAAATGTGTTGGTAAGCGCATAACTCGAGAACGGCTGAACCGATTTCGATAATTCTTTTTTTATTATATTCCTTGAAGTACGAGGATGGTTCTTATGTAGAGAAAACGTAAACATGTACCACGGGCGAAGCCGGGGCGGACCGCTAGTTTTAATATAAAATTGAACATACATAATTAAAGGCCTCTCTGAAGGAATAATAATTAATTCTTATTTATGTTCAAATTCATACTTTGTAAGTTCATCAATTTGTCAGAAATGTACTTAAGTCAACGTTGATAAAATGTTATTATTAAAATGTTGTATATTTATTTAATCTTTTTTCCTTTGATCATGACTGTACGACGCACAAATATTTGCCCTGGATGGGAATCGAACCCACGACCTTTAGGACTTCGGCCCATTTAACTATCTATTAGTTTTGGTGACTATTCTAAATATAAAAGATCTTAGGATGTTGTTTTCGGAAGATTCCGCTAGATGGCGTTCGTAGTACCTATTGAATAACTAAAGATAAATCTTTAATCCATACTAATATTATAAATGCGAAAGTAACTCTGTCTGTCTGTCTGTTATTCAATCACGCCTTAACTACTGAACCAATTTGCATGAAATTTGGTATAGAGATATTTTGATACCCGAGAAAGGACATAGGATAGGTTTTATCCCGGAAATCCTACGGGAACGTGTTTTTCTTTGCAAACGCGGGCGAAGCCGCGGGCGGAAAGCTAGTATATTATATAAATCTCGTGTCACAATGTTTGTCCTCAATGGACTCCTAAACCACTTAACCGATTATAATAAAATTCGCACACCATGTGCAGTTCGATCCAACTTGAGAGTTAGGATTAGAGGTCCGCGCCGCAGTCCAAAAGCCCAGCGGCGGCGCGCCGGGTGCGGCACCCGGCGCGGCGCGGCGTCGCCGGCGTGGGCAGTAGAAAAATCAATCTTTAAGTTTAATAAAAAAAATATTTTTATTAAAATCAAGTAGCTTAACTATGTAGTGATGAACATGATAATTATAAACATTGCCAATAATTTTATTGGCAATGTTATGTCAGAGCAAGCAAAGGAGCAGGTGGGCCACCTGATGTTAAGTGGTCACCAGTCACCACCGCCCATAAACACTTGTAACACTAGAAGTGTTACAGGTGCTTTGCCGGCCTTTTATGGACAAATAAGCTCTTTTCTTGAAGGCCCCAATGTCGTAGTTGTTCGGGAACATATCGGAAAGCCTACGGTCATCGACAAGGAGGAGTTGATACTGTGGGGCTCCGGCCCAGAGATGAGAACAGTACTCCATATGCGGTCGCACCTGAGCCTTGTGCAGCTGAAGTCGGTAGGCCGGCTTGAAGTACTGTCTCGATCTACTGAGCACACCAAGTTTTTTCGAGGCTAATTTAGCCTTCGCTTCCAAATGACTGCGGAATTGAACGTCACTCGAGATTTCAACTCCGAGGATTCCGATTTTCAGCGATATACTCTTAAACCGATGTTCTACGACAAATGGGGTCTTTTTAGCGGTGAACGCGCAAACCTGTGTCTTTAGGGGATTGAACTCGACAAGATTAAGTTCGCCCCAATCCGAGACTTCTTGGAGAGAAGACTCGACTTCAGAGTTCAGACACAAGTTTGTTTCGACTCTCATTGAGGCTTTCCTTTGAGGTGTTTGCACGGCCGGGATAAAGAGCACCCCCCGTACTGTCGTCTGCATAGCAATGAATGTTACTGATTTGTAACAAATCATGTTTATAATTATCATGAATAAAAATAATTTTGTTAACTTTTGCAGGATTTAGACGCGATCTCTTCGCAGTTAAGACTAGCCCAGCTACAGAAAAAACCCTTTCATTTGGCGTGCTTGTAGCTGAGATAGATAGAAGCGATCGCGCTAATCCGGCAAGCCAAGGAAAAACAACTTTTTTTGATCCTTAACTTAAGAATGTTGTCCTCTACATCTCTTAAATCTGAAGGGTTAGCCGTAGCCAAATATCTCCAACACTCTTGAGCGACGTCGTCATCCTCATCAATAAATCTATTGGAGTGTTTTTTGGCTAGCTTTTGGAGTAAAACATCTGGCATCGATATAGTAGACATTGTCTACTATATCGATGCGACGTTGCCGTGTGCGTGCGTGACACATGGATCGCGCGCAAAATTTGAACTCGGCGCCAATTTTTCTGTGACCCGGCGGCGGCGGCGGCGCGCCGGGGTCTCTCGGCGGCGGCACGCCGGCGTGGCGCGGACCTCTAGTTAGGATAGTTTAAACATGTAGGTACCACGGGCGAAGCCGGGGCGGACCGCTAGTTTAATTATAATATGAAGTGGGGTTTAATATATTTATATAAAGATGTTATTGAATATAATCGAAAACATTGGAAAATTCATAAAATATTAATTTATAGGTCGTGATGTTGAACGAATAAATTTTAATTCGTAGCTATTCGTTGATAAATAAAATATTCCAAGCGAAAATAATTTTAAAGGGTTCAATATTAAATTAGCAATAATTGAAAACAAATACCTACGCAAAGCTAAAACATACATTTAGATAAAACCAGGTGCGAACTACGTAATAATTTAATGCCTTGTAAACCTTGTGAAATATTCGTCGATAATTTTGTTGATATTGCGAATTACACTAGCCACGCCCTGTGGTGTTACACGCGATAGTCAAGACTTAATGTATTATGTAGAGATGGGATTTTAGGCGTATTTAAGTAACCTATGGGCTATCTGTTAATCAATTACTAGCAGTACTTTAAATCTATACTAAAATTATAAAGCTGAAGAGTTTGTTTGTTTGAACGCGCTAATCTCGGGAACTACTGGTCCGATTTGAAAAAAAATTTCGGAGTTAGACTATTCATCGAGGAAGGCTAACAGATTTTAGCCCAGATAGTTTGAACTGTCTGGGTGAACTAAACAGTTTCTTAGAAAAAATATAATTGAATAATTTAAATAGGTACCTACGTCATGATTGACTACTAGCTTTGTCTCGCAGTTTCAGTCGCTTCGTATAGTAAATAGTAGTAAGTATTTAAATAATGTAAGTATGTAGCACCAATCCAGAACCCATGCAAATGTAATCAGCTGTTTTTGCGTGACCGAGTTGCAACATACATCAATCGTCCTCACAAACTTATATCCTATAATAAATTTATAGCAGACTAGGATGAATCAACAATATAAAAAGTAAACATCCTTCTTTCCTTGGTATTTATTTTAGGTGTTTACTAGACACAAATAGACAATTAAACATACAATACAAAGGTGCATTAAAAACCTTCTAGAAAGTTCCATAGAGGGCGCCACATTATTTACATGTGTTGATACAGCTTATATCCAATATGTCATCGTTTATTAAACTATGATAAGCAGTTAATATTAATCACCATCTTGGCCACTTGGTCCATGATGGCCAATCGTTATTGAGACCAACCAAACTCGCAAGAGATATTATAGTGCACAAATGTGCTCAAATACAAGTGTACTTTCTATTCCGTCGTTTTTTTATCGACTAAGGAATTGACCTTTGCAGTTGGGCATAGCAACTAGACCATTTAGTCAAAACATAATAGAATAGATGTCCACAAAACCATACAGACAACCTTTCAGCCAGTGAGGGTAAAAATAAAAAAGCACCTAATCTTAAAAGTAATTTTACAGTACAGTAAATGATTTGCATAATAATACGGTTTAACATTGTGGGAGAATGGTATTAAATAGCAGGTAGGCTTGAAAGGATATCAGCGGATATGACGGTGCCTGCGAACAGGGTCTAAAATCAAATCATTCGTGCTTCGCAAAGATTATGGGAACAGATGCGTCAGTTTTATTAATGTGTTGAAAGTTATTCCTGTGTCTCTTCCTTTCTCGGATAGTAACAGAGTATTTATTGAATTAAGAAGAATTGTTATTAAAATTACTCGTTTTAAAATTTATGAAGTGTAAAATTTGATTAATGTTTGCTTATTGTTGTGTTAGTATAGCAATGTAAATAATTCCTAAATTTATTAATAGCAAAATAAATGGTCCCTTACATTTGAAAAATAAATTGAATAGAGACGTTATAAATATTGATCTACGAAATCACACATTCAACATTAGTTACATTTGAATTGCATCTATGCCTTACATCATTCGCCAAGCACGTTACACTACCTTGATATAACCAGTCGGCGCATTGCCTCTGAGAGGCGATACAGTCAATGCATCAACGTCCTTTCCCCATTGCATCTATCAATTAACTACTCTTTGAACAACGGATGGAGACGAGTGGTCGAGCGTGTTTTTTGTACAGTGCGTATGTGTGAGATCAGCTGATGTAACAGCTGGTTGGATTTTTGTAATAATAATACCATTTCGAAGAAGGTTGATTTATGCATTCCAGAGGTTTGAATAGTTGAAGTTATAGGGAGTTTGTGTAGTTGAAATTGTAGGCATTTTAGCTTTGGAATGAGAGATCTAATAGGTTTGAGTATCTATCTCTATATTTATTGTTTAAATATATAAAGAAAAACATCTTGAGGAAATCGGCTAAATGAATTCGATACATGACGTCGCATTTGGACAGGGTTGAGATTATATCCTGAAACATGTTGGAGGAAATTTGTAATAAATATATTTTGAAATACATATTAAAGCTGTCCGTAGAATGTATTTAGATTCTAGAGAGTTCAAAATATTTGCTAAAAATAACCAAATAATTTTATGTTGTGTCACTCATGGAATATTTTACTAAGGGCCGATTTTTCAATGCTTGGATAAAACTTATCCGTCCAATAAAGTATTACACGATAATATTAAAATGTCACGTAAACTGTCAAATACGGGCAATTAGAATACGTTTTTAAAATGGTAGTTTTATACATTATTCGACGAATAAGTTTTATCCAAGCATTGAAAAATCGCCCCTAAATGATCCTATTTTTGATAAAACGTTATATTTATTCATAATATTTACTTTTTGAAGGTGGATTAAAAATTAATTATATACCAGCAGGCTCTTAAGTTTAATTTTAGTGATATTAACGTCCATGAACATTTTTAAAGTTCTTAAATTGGTTTAAATATTAGTTACTTAGTGAATAAGAAGTATTATTTGTAAGTACAAAATTGTTATGTTGTTAAATAAAGGGACTTTAAATTGAGAAAGAAAAGAAAAGTTACCTATAATATAATATTATTATATAGGTACTAGCTGCTCCGCGCGGTTTCACCCCCGTGGCTCCACTCCTGTTGCCCGTAGCGTGATGAAATATAGCCTATAACCTTCCTCGATAAATGGGCTATCTAACACCGAAAGAATTTTTCAAATCGGATCAGTAGTTCCCGAGATTAGTGCGTTCAAACAAACAAACAAACAAACAAACTCTTCAGCTTTATAATATTAGTATAGATATAAATGCTATAAGTGCTCTTCTTTGTCTTCAAATAAAGATGTTCAATTACATAAACTTTCGTATATTCCGCTGTTACTATGACAAAATCGATCTTTGTCTACAAAAATAATGACAGTAGATATTTCTATGAGATCGGATTACCAATCAAAATCTTGCTTTCATTTATAACAAACTAGCTTTCCGCCCGCGGCTTCGCCCGCTTTGTCTAAAACATAATAAATAATATACTAAAACCTTCCTCTTGAATCACTCTACCTATTAAAAAAAACCGCATCAAAATCCGTTGCGTAGTTTTAAAGATTTAAGCATACATAGGGACATAGGGACAGAGAAAGCGACTTTGTTTTATACTATGTAGTGATAATGTGAAGACTAATATCGTGTCTGTCTGTTTATCACTTAGGTACATCCTGTTCAACGATGCAACAGATTTTAATACGGTTTTTCAATAAGATGTAGATATTTCTTTCCAGAAGACATGGTTTTGTGTTATTACTTATTATTAATGAAACTTACTAATTAATACCTACATACAATATTTTGAAACCAACTCGCATTTTTTTTATAAGTCATGTGCGGGCAAAGCCAGGTACGCTAACTAGTATAAATATTTCTCCATACATCAGTCACAATTAGGACGCACCTTGCCTCCCAAAGAGCTTTTGAAAGAAGCTCGACGAAATAAAACAACCGTCCCTTTCGCACACACGCGTCTCCCCTAGTGTCGATATGTTCACACATAACTGCTGTAACCAATCTATATGGTCACGCAAAATTCAACAGTAATGATATTTGTTATTGTTGAACAAAGTATCAAAATTTTAACAAAATGAAATAAAAAAGTAAATGTATATATTAAGGAAGCTTTTAGCGACACGTTTATTGTATTTCCGAAGAAATTGTAATTAAACTACAGTAGTAAAAATCACATCTTTTAAATACTGATCGAGTCAATAAGGTCGAGAATGACTTGGACAGTTCCTGTACTTACGTCTTTTATAAATTAAAGGGATGCACTTTTTTCGAAACCCTCATGTTATGAACAACATCCTACAAATGAATGCGGTTTTTCATGTGTGCGTAGTCAGCTGATCGTTGTGTATGTGTGTATTGTGTATGTGTGTGTGTATACGACAACCGAGCTGTAGAAAATACGTAATTAATTTTGAAATGTGTAGTTATTTTGAGTGTCGGTAGTAAATCTATGATTGGAAGGGCTTAAATTGCTTTTATTGAGGTTTAAAACGTTTTTAGTACAGAAATGGTATGGAATTATTGAAATTAAAGTGGATGTAAATCTTGTAATTTGAGTAAAGATTCATGTATTTTGTTCCATAACGAAACATAGGTTAAGTAATATATTTTCCCGTACCAAAAAGATATTTTATAGGTTCTATTATAGTGTGAATATTTGTATTAACCGTCTTCGAAAAACTGAAATATAACAACATATTTTACTTATATTACACTACAAATGAACATGAATATCATATTTTCGTTGGTATGCGTAATATAAAGTCCCTTAGGACCATTAAATTTGTTTTTAATTATCAGTAGAATTTTATAAACAGCAAGAAAAGCATAAAGCTTATAATATCTTATATTTCTTTAAATTAGTTTATAATTTATATAATTTTTCTTATATATAAAAATGAATCGCAAAATGTGTTGGTAAGCGCATAACTCGAGAACGGCTGAACCGATTTCGATAATTCTTTTTTTATTATATTCCTTGAAGTACGAGGATGGTTTTTATGTAGAGAAAACGTAAATATGTACCACGGGCGAAGCCGGGGCGGACCGCTAGTTGGTAATAAAACTAAACCCTAAGATAATTGAACCATGAATTAACTACTGTAAGTAGGTAATTCATAAAAATAAACTAGAATGTTTCAGTATTATAGTAAAGCTTTTTATTCATATTTTTGTATTTATTTTAAATTTTCATCTATGCTTCCATGTGTACTATGATGCTTTCCTGAAATAAGCGTATATACAATTATGATTCTCCTCTTGTAAAACTTAAGATACCGGGTTATTACGACGACGTTTAATTATTTATTGCCTATTATTATTTTCACTTCAAACTGCTTTCCGAAGAAATCACTTCAGAAGTCAGAACTTTACTTACAATCACAAGGATTATAATTTCGTATTATGACGACTCAAAATAAGTCCACTAGCATTAACAAATGGTCGATTTTGATTTTATTTCCTCCAGGAATAGTTTTCAAAGCACGGTAATTATTCAACCTTCACAATGCGTACACACACACACACACACGCACGCACACGCACGCTCGCACGCACACACACGCGTACGTATCAGGTAACATCAGCTGTTCGCCCACATGACTTCAAGGTCGGTAGAGGTGGTTTTTTGTCGGAACGAGTAGATCGGGATGTTAGACGATAAATTTTAACCGACTTTAAGGAATTGAGGTAAGGGTTTTCAATTCAGTTTGCAAGTACGAAATAGAAAATACTGTTTGTACAGTTGGTGAACGTTATACTATGTATTTATTTTAGTTTTTGACATTATTATTTTTATGTGCACTTGTATGAATAAATTTCGATCTATGTATGTATAAATGTGTTGTTATTTCCTATATTTAGTTAAATAATTAGAAATATATGAGTTAATGAGATTGAAATAGAGTTTTTGCAAATAAGTACGTACGTGAAATCACTTTTTGTAATGTTTGTCTGATTAAAAAGAAAATATGAAGATTCATATCGTTCAAGTAAAATATTTATGTACTTGATCAACATTTTTTCACTTTTAAAAGCTAAAACAATTGGTACTATCTACATTAATAGTTAACTATTCATACGAGTGCATTTTTATTTTTTACCATAACTGAAAAAGCTTAAAAAGTTTTGTGAGTTCTCAAACAGTGAATACCATATAATTATAACAATTTAGACGTGAAAGTACATTTACATGTTATGGTAGCCTTTATTCAAAATCAGCTGATCGGATCTGTACGAAATTTGGTACACAAATAGATGTAATAGTGTGAATGCCACATGAGCAAAGTCGTGGGCTATAACTAGTTTATTAACAGAAAACCTTGCAAGCATCTCTCCACAGGAGCAAATCCAAATGTAATGGCTAGTCAAATTACCACAAAAAAACACTGCATAGTGAATAGTAATTTTCGTAATATCTATTATAATTAGGGGTCACTGAAAATCAGTGCTGAGGTATTATGCCTCAGGTATCATGAGTGGCTTCCTTTTTTAGCGCATGCAACCACACATATATTTATGTCTTCTATTACATATTATTTAAAATTTTCAATGCTATTTTATATGTGTGTTGTGTGTGTTGGAATAAATGTTTTCTTTCTTTCTTTCTTTCTTTCTTTCTATTACAAGGTAATAAGGTTCTAAATTGAATGAACTGTTTATAAATCCGTCTACCTGGGCTGTAATTCTATTTGTCTGAATTAATGCTCATAAAAGTATTTCATGCACTTCTCTTTGAATAGTCTGGCTTGTATACAATACGTAGTTATTTTTTTATTCATACCCATAACTACTAATACTGTACTGTTCTCATCTCTGGGCCGGAGCTCCACAGTACCAACTCCTTCCTCTTGACCGCATCCAACGTCGAGCAGCTCGAATTGTCGATGACCGTAGGCTTTCCGATAGGCTCGATCCTCTGTCAGTGCGAAGAGACGTTGCGTCTCTCTGTATACTGTACAGAATCTACTATGGGGAGTGCTCTGAGGAATTGTTCCATCTACTACCAGCCGCACAGTTCCACCACCGGACCACACGCCGTAAAAATCTGTTCCATCCGCACCATCTGGATGGTTGGCGCTCCACCACTGTCCGCTTCACCCGCAACTTCCTTCCGCGTACGGTGAAACTGTGGAACAATTTGCCACCTGCGGTGTTTCCGAACAACTACGACATTGGGGCCTTCAAGAAAAGAGCTTATTTGTCCATAAAAGGCCGGCAAAGCACCTGCAACACTTCTAGTGTTGCAAGTGTTTATGGGCGGTGGTGACCACTTACCATCAGGTGGCCCACCTGCCCCTTTGCTTGCTCTGACATAAAAAAAAAAAAAAAAAAAAAAAAAACCCAGCACTGTAAAAAACTTTTCAGAGCTCTATAGTGTTAAATATGTATTGTACTAACATCTCTATTAATGCTGTAAATGGGTGTTGTTGTGTATCCAAAATGGTTGAGCTGTTTCCAACTAAATACAGATAGGTTAGGTTACTTACTCGCTAAGTAAAATAAGGAATATAAATTACTGTCTATTGGAAATAATAGAAATTTTATAAGAATAGTTATACATGTGATCAAAGCTGCGGGTGGAAAGCTCTTATAGGTATTTTAACTAAAATAGGTACACAAGAGATTTCTTTTTATTATTACTATATTAAAATAATAGCAAAGATTAGTTTCTAAATACACTCGGGTGCAAAAAAATCGCACATCCCATATATTTTTAAGCTTTGTAGTTACTACAGCTACGTAACGAATATATTATAACAAATTGAAATATGGCTATGTATTTGAAACTATTTGGAAAAAACGCTTTTTAAATACGGTAATACCACACCAGTAACCAACGAAAAATTAAAAATAAATATTGCATATTTTTTTTTCAAATTTTAATTCGAACTCTGCGTTTCCTCTGCTAACCACGAAACCAATATGGCCGCCAAAACACGTTCCCAAACCATGTCATATATATATATAACATAACCCTTTGTGAGCATTCGTACTTTGACCTATTTGGGAACAAAGTTGCATTTAAGGTTTCTATTCAAATATATTTCAATGGACCCCTTCATGAGTGAATGACCTTAATATTGCACACGTGCCAAAATATAATAGATGACCTCTTTGTACAGTGGTTAGTTTGGATTAAGGTTCAGGGTTCCATTCCAAGGGAAAATGAATACAAAAGTTATGCTAAGGCTAATGAGGTTAAAAAAGTATGTTTTTTTTTAGTTATTTGCCCCAAACGTAACCGGGATATAAATGCATTTTTTATCTAGAACTAAAAGAATAAAGTCACAAAGTTTATTTTAACCTAGCAATTTGGTACCTCACCACAGAATACATAATAGTAGCTAAACGCTACAGAACGGACACTCTCCGCCTCCCGCCAAAATTAAACACTAACCTCACCCCGCGCGATCGTGATTAAAATGGGCCACATTTTTCTGCAAGGACGATACGCAACGCAGATTGACAACATTAATCAAATTGACTTAATAATTGAAGTAATTTTATTATTTTGGATTTGTGATTATCGTTTTTCGTAGAAAATGGTTAGATATTGTGCTGTTTACGGATGTATTTCACCAGAAAAACGCGAATTTTTTTTTTACGCTAGTCACAAATGTGCCAACCATAAAGCGTTAACACACACATTTGCAGTCTCTACAGTGTGACTGTCTGGACTCGATAATTTTGTATGGAGTTTCCGCGGTGTGAACTCACACTACATCAATACATAATATAATATACCTATGTATTTTAATTCTTGTGTGCCTCACAAACAATAAACCTATCTAATGTTAAAAAACAACTCAAAATCGATTCAGTAGTTCTTGAGATAACACAACCAAACTTACATCTCAACTTGTCGAAAGTACTATCAAAAATCAAAATCGATTCACTAGTTTGAGATAATACTTCATACAAAGTCAAACTAAATATTAGAATAATCTGATCCAGTATTATGTAACCAAAAGTACATCATTCATTCTTAGAAACGAATATTTCAATTTGTTCAACAATACATGAAAGGATATTATTTTCAATCATCTCGGTTATTCAAGCAGTTCTCAAGAAAAATGACTGACATGGACTCCATGGTGGTTATTTAATAACGATCTATAGATTATACCAGAGATAATATTTGTTTTTATTGTAGATTAGAGTGGGAGTCGAGCATGCTTCGGCACGAATTGGGCCACGCTCGCACCGGGGAAGGTACCACACCCTCACAGAATATCGGCGCCATAGTGACAGTTTACTGTCGCGTTCCGTACGGTGAGTGAGGGGTCCGGAGGCCCACATCCCTTCCCATCCCCTACCCATCCTCTCCTTCCCTATCCTCATTCCCTCCCATCCTCGCCCCTTTTCCCTAACTCCTTCCAAATCCCTTTGAGGACAGCAACACATCCACTTCCCAGTGGAGTGGATGCTTATGGGCGGCGTGTATCGCTTAACACCAGGCGACGCGTCTGCTCGTTTGCTATCCTATATCATAAAAAAAAAAAAAAAAAAAAAAAAAAGATTGAGATGAAAGTTTGAAGAAATATTTTGAATTAGCTGTGCCCCGCGGTTTGATCCGCATTGCTCCGATCCTGTTGGTCTTAGCGTGATGATATATAGCCTATCCTATAGCCTTTTTCGATGAATGGGCTATCTAACAACGAAAGAATTTTTCAAATCGAACCTGTAGTTCCTGAGATTAGCGCATTCAAACAAACAAACTCTTCAGCTTTATAATATTAGTATAGACTATAGAGTAACATTTATTTGTATTATTTTAAGTACTTAGGTAAAATAAATAATTAATAATTATCAACTAAAATGGAGTAGTGTAAGATATTGTTTTTAATCCGTTTTATCGTTGTAAACTGTACTAGAAGTTTTAATTTACAAAGGAGAATGGGCATTTTACTATGGAAGTTGGGCCTGAACCCTTGAGTTGGACCAATACACATGAGATATTGTTTTTATAATAGATCATAACACATACATAACGGGAAAAATATATATATAAAAAATAATCAACCGGGTTTTTGTACAGTCACATCAAGTTTTATTTCTTTGTGTATAATATTTTTTGCAATAAATAACTGTTATAAGACAATGACAATATCTTTATGTTACTCCAATTCACTTTCACTTACAAATACGTACTAATCTTAAGCCTTCTAATAACCGAAATACACTAATATTATGTTTTGTAACAGGTACCTACCTAGATACCGTGTTTATTATAATTCAACGTAGTTAGACGTTTTTTGTGGTTAAACTCAGTCACTTCAGTGACATTTAGATTTATATTTACTTCACTCGAATTAAAAACACCGTTATTGTGCGCAAAATAATAGCCAAATAAATAAAACTGTTTGCCTTGACTGTACAAGAACCCGGTTGATTTATTTTTTTATTTTATTTTTTTCGTAAGTTATGTCATATGTGTAATGATCTATCACAAAAACAATATTTCGTGTGTATTGGTTTTAGCCAAAGTTTCAGGCCCAATTTGCCCATTCTCTTTTCTTTAAGTAGGTATTATGTATTTAATAAAATTAGTATGGATTACCTATAGACTATAGGTATGCCATTATTACATCTAAAAAATATTTAATAATAGTAAAAACAACCACGAGAATTCTAAGAAAAGATTCGTATATTCTGGGAACTACCTGCAGGAGCTAAGTTTTTGCTTAACAAAAAATTGGTTTTGCTATTAACATATACGCAATTATATCCTTTATTACTTTAGTAATAAGAGATAAATCTCTGAGCTAAATTCATGTTCCAACGATTTACAAAAAATGGGAACGGGTAGGCCTGACTTTAATAAATCAACAAAAGCATTTTAAAGAAAAAAAAAATGTTTGTATGTGTGTAAATGTTTTGAGAAAGTCGTTAAAGCTATAATAACTTATACTGAATGGTAAATGGTTTTAAAGATAGTAAATACACCTGATTCTAAGCAGCTGCGTAATTACAAAAAAAAAAAGAAATGGTATTATTGCAACATTTAATTCATCATCATCATCTATATTTTGACCTGTGTAATTATGTCAATAAAGATTTTTATTATTATTATTTTTCATCTGAGGCTCTACAGCTGCGAGTGGGCCTTAGCCTGGTCCAGTATTTTCTTCCATATCTCTCGAACCTTTGCCCGGGTTGTCCAGCTTTTTACACCAATCGTTTTTCAGTCCTGTTCGACGCTATCCAACCATCGGAGCTATATGGTCCTCGATTTCTACGTCCATCTGATGCAATATTTAATTGTATACATATTATTTCAAATATAAGCAGAGCTTTAGTTAAATATACAAAAATTTAATAAACAGATAATAGGTACAGCCTATGTTTATTAACGCTTAAACTACTGGCCGGATATGGTTTATTGCAATAGACCAGAATAAAATATAATTATTATACTTTTATCCCAATCATACGCACAAAGAGCTCACTGGAAACAAAATAAAACACTACCAAATACTTAATATTTTCTTCACTTGGTGCATATTCTACGTCAAATCTCACCTGCAATCGGAATAAGACATTCGACAAATCTGCATTACAAAATAACAACGATGTTGGTACCTACACATCATTAGTTAGTATTTAGTAATCTATGGCACCAACAGGATACGTAAAAGAAACAAAAACATACATACCAGACGAACCACAGCGTATTGATACACATAATATAATATATATAGATTAAATAACATTGCACCCATTTCAAGTCCAACCAAGTCTTTACCAGATGTTCCCAAAGAAAGTACGAGAAAGTTCGACAGTGTAGTCGTGAGGTGAAATTTTATTTGCTAAACCTTTTTTGAATATAGCAAGTTGCCAACCGATAACTTCGACTTACTGATATGATAGATTGAAACACTTTAGAACTTTCGAGATCAGCCACCGTACTACGTCTTAAAGCAGTATTGTTCCCAGTGTTGGAAAGTGATGGCGCTAGACGACTTATATAGCGCTGTCCTTTTCCCACACTGGAAGTAATACTGCTATTAGACGTGGTAACCCCTCGATCGAGCTGACGAGGCGATTTTTTCTTATTGAAACTGTTTAAGAAGTTTCGGAATGCGAAAGAGGGTGAGTTTTTATATAGTTTTATAGAGTGTTATGAATGTGGTAAGGGTAATCGTATTTTGTAAGTGTTCAATGGTCTAATATTTTTCTTATTAACTTGACACAAACTAAGAAATTTGTTAAATGATAGTCGTAGTAGTAGTATATTTAATAAATTATTTTCTATTTATTAACGACTCTCTCTTTGCTAAGACCCTTTTTGTACAAAATTTAAGATCTAACCACCAAGTCAATTGTCAATATCATATTGTAGAAGGCGTTGCGGAATAATGGATTAAAAGCAGTATAGAAATAGTATGACACAGATGCCGTACAAAAATCATGGAGACAAGAGGAAAAAATCTCTACCTGTACTTTCGAATTCTCATCTGTACTCAGTTGGACACGGGACAGTTCTTTGGCATATTATGATATATTATTATGTAGTTAGATATAAGTTACATATTATGTAATATTGACATGATTTAAAAGAGCAACTATGGAGTTTCTTGCCGATTCTTCTCCATAGATACTGCTTTCCAAATCGGTGGTAAATGTTAAAAATATTTATGTAATGACGATTCGAAAGTGCTACTAAATAGTAGTCTATTAATTGAATAAATTAATGTTTGAGTTTGTTTGAGTTAGACAGCTTACAAGTGACCGCATAGTGCTGAATCTTATTATTTTATGCTCTTATATCGTTCTAGATAGGTCACCTGGTGGTTCAAATGACCCATACATTTTTCAACATGGGCCTGTAGTCTATAAGGTACTCAATCTGCTATCTAACAACTTAAGAAACTTGATCGGATAATTAATTACATAAATAGAGACTATTTCCGACCACTTCAAACTTCTAGCACTAAATCTAGACAACAAGTAAGTTAACAAATAGCTGTTTTGTGGACTGCACTAATTCAGAATTAATGTACACTTAAAACGGCTAAGATATCACTTAAGCCGGCTAAGGGGATGGCTAATGAAATTTACTTGCAGCCAAATGAAAACTAAACGGATTTTCTTGTTGTATTTCACTGTCCTGGGTTTGTATTGTGGAATTAATAATTTTATGGAATATGTACATAAATTGGAATGCAATATACCAACTATAAGATTACGCTAAGAATTTGTTACTGTTATAACCTTTAAATTATCTATCTTTTTCAGAGTTTCCACTAAAAGAGTTACTTTTTAATATTCAATCAAATCGTTCTTTTTATTTATTTATCTGTAGAATTTTATGAAGCCCTTTCAGTCTGTTGCTATTATTTTCTATAATATATTTTATTCTAAAGATCTAATTCTATGACGGTAAAAATCCAAAATAATTCTAAGGTAAAAGAGGACATTCAACCTTACTTTATGAAAAAATCACAATACAGACTAAAGACTCTCACAAATTTTAAGAGGCTTATTTTTTGCGTAAAGATAATAAATTCTGAAAATATTCTTTATAATAATAACTGATTACTAAATACGCCTACAATATTCACAAACCTTAATAACAATTTAGCAAAAAATCTACCGAATTTTATAAAGCTGAAGAGTTTATTTGTTTGTTACGCGCTAATCTCAGGAACTACTGGTCCGATTTGAAAAATTATTTCGATGTTAGATAGCTAATTTATCGAGGAAGGCTATAGGTTATATATCATCACGATAAGACCAATAGGATCCGAGTTATGCGAATAAAACCGCGGGGCACAGGTAGTATAAAATATTGCTTCAAATTTTTATACTGCCGCGGGGCACAAGTACACCTACTAAACGGTGGTCACGCCGTACCAACTTAAATAAATATAAACTATAAACTACCAACTACTACGCAACTACATTCTCTGTTCAGACCAAAAAGTCCCATGGAACATGTTGAACAAAATCAAAGCTAGTCCAATCAAATAACAAATAAAACATGCAGTTAAGCGCACTCGACTTGACAATAAATTAAGCTTGTAGCTAATATGGTTTGCGTAGTGTATGTATGTATGTATGTATACGGGAGGCGCTCAACAACCTCGCTTCCTCGAGACATCAAGAGGTGGGGAATGGATAGGGATTGGAGTTTACGAGTACAATTAATTTCCTAAATCTCTACTATATTAATATTATAAATGCGAAAGTAACTCTGTCTGTCTGTCTGTTACGCTTTCCCGCTTAAACCTCTCAACCGATTTTGATGAAATTTGGCACAGACAATCTTTAGACCCTGAGAAAGAACATAGGTTACCTTTTATCAAAACACTACACACAAGAACACAACAAAACAACACACAGAAGCTAGTATTAAAATATTTAACTGCCGAAATGACCTTGTCGTGTTGTAAATTTGAAGAAAAACTTCATCAAATGCTGGAGAGACACATTTTTTCAAATTTTGTACCCTTCTAAAATGCTGGAGACAACTAGAACACGTTAAATATAACTTTATTCAGTTTTGTTAATTTCTTTGATAGTCTTGCTATGAAGTAGTCATTAGATCTTTATGTAGGAAATCACTATTATGAACTAAATCTTTATTAAAATCAAACCTGTTTGATAATACTTATTAATCCAATCTTAAACGTAAAATATAGCTCTACATCTCACCTGTCAAAACAAAAGCAAAATAAATAAAAATGCCGCATCCAAACCTCGTATTCCTTGACGTACGCGACAGTAGTGTTTGTCCCGGAATTTCCTGGCTCCCCAATTAATTACCCAGACCGCTCCCTCGACGATTTAACTTGTAAACGAGTGCATACTTACGTGAGGATTGCACCGTGCCTGCTTACGTAATGAAAAAAAGGAGGGAATTTTTAATTACCAAACGGTAGACCTTGAAATTTTAAGATTTTGGGGAGCGAGTCATTAATTCGGAGGCTGTTTTGGTACGTGCTTTGAAAGCTGTCTGGAGTATGGAGTGGATACTGTTTTAGATATAGCATTTGAGAGATCGTGAAGTACAATGGTTCAATGGAGGTTCCAAATTTTGGAGAGAAGAGATAATGAATGATAGCAGTTTAGAAACATAATACATAATGTAATTGGTACATGGTGGTATTTATGAAAACATTTGTTGAAAAATAATGTGCGTAATTGATCCAACTTTTCTTTAACTTGACGTTACTGTAGCATTTAGCATAGGCAGTACGCTTTAATTTATACTATTGTTAGATAGAACATTATAAAATAACCCATATCGTAACAAAATTTATCTTATTTTATCCATAGCTGTACTAACAATCAATACTTACCCTTCTAATTTGTCAACCCTAAACAAATCAGAACCGTCTAGATTAAATAAACATACACATTACATATCAATTTCATAACCTCATCACGGGGCTATTACCCGCGTTTTTCCGACAGATGCCTGTTACACATTATTCGAGAAGGGCTGAAAATGGCGGTATAATAATGACAAATGATGCCGTGTTGTGGCGCGTCATGGTCGAGTTTTCGGGTGAAATTGTTTCGCGGGGAGCGTGAAAAATGTTTGGCACGTGTGAAGTGGCTAATCTCGATACTTATCAAGATAATTTAAAAGTTAACAGTACAAGGCAGTTTAATGTCACTCATCCTGGAAGATACAGCAAAAGTCTATGAGGTTGTTAGTTTGATACCCATCAAGATAATTTAAGCATCACAGTATAGGACAGTTCCAAGTGACGATACAGCAGAAGACTCCGGAGTTACAATGATATCTAAAAGCAGTATTAATTCCAGCGTGGAAATGATAGAGCTATATAGGTCATCATTTTCATCACTCTGGAAATAACACTGCCTTAAGATACCTATGGCAACCCCGCTGGTTATACAAATATCTTGTGGAGTATTAAATTTAAAAATCCAATACGATACATATACGTTAATACATTTTATGCATTAATACTTTCAGTGAAAATAAAAGTTTAATCGATACAAAACTACAATAAAAAACATTTCTATTCAACTTTTAAACTGATAGCAAAAAGCACTATTTAAAATAAAAATTACGGTTGCAATCAGCTTCCCAATTTTAAAATTACAATTTTAAAATTACAAAGACCTATTTACCTACCTTAACCATCCTATATAAAACAGTTTGTCAAACTTCACTCCCTGAAGACCAGTCACCACTCTGTCAAACGTCACCTAACAGGTGCGTCACCTACAGCGTCACTGAATTACGTGGTGACGCTAATAAAGCTGGTTCTGTACATTAGTGTACACGCGTCACACAAATTAATCAAAGAGAAATATTCATGCCGACACATGCCATGAAATGATAATGAACCCGTATTGATGCAGTTTACGTGGTGAGAGATAGCGGTTTAATAATATTTTTTACATTTTTATGATTCGTAGTATATGATATTAGATAGCAGTATTGTAGGTAAGTAAATATTTTATAATTCGTTAGTCAGTTAGAAATCATATTAAAGTATATTTGATAGAAAAGCAGCAAGTTATCTGCTCCTATCTTTATAGAGCAAATAAACTCTACATTGATTTCAGTTATAATTAGATTTACATTATCTTCGGTTTTTACTAAAAAAAACCTCAATTCTCCTACCCATAAACGAAACGCGTATCTCATATCTCATAAGGGTTTTTGAGTTATTTTCTTACCGCCCAAACAAATTATCACTATATGATTCACTCTACTACTCTAACAAATGAAGTTTATACCAATGTCTATCTCCCTTCAATATACAATCTATCTAATATACATATTATGTAGGCGTAAGTACATATTTTTCATATTATTAATTCTTCAATAATTATTAATCAGTTATTATAAAAATTGGAACAAGTTGCTACAAAATTTCAAAACGCTATCGCTCATAACTTGCTATCCATCCACTCTTGGGACTAGATACGGGATGCGTAAAACAATATGGTTTACATCGGAATGCCTTTGTCTGCAAGAACAATTAGTATAGAGAAATAGCTCTGACCCGCTCCAATATTATATATATTTACCCGATATCATGTAGTCTGTTCGTGTCACACCTTGCACAAAGGATGATCATTAGGATTTGGTATATATACGGAGGTAAATATGCTTTTTGCGGACCTCGTTATCGAAACAAGAAATTTGTTTTAGAACTCAATGCGTAATGTAATAGTATATTTCATTAATTAAATTTTTATTTAAGCTAAAAAATTATCGACAAAATCAAAATATTTGTGACGCATCTTAGAATAATTAGGATGAAACACTTCAAAATAACCATAATATGCAATTACAAAATAGATTCAAATTATATCCAACAGTGTATTGGGAATTATTGAAACAGATTTTTAAACAAATATAAATAAAATATCTTTAACTAGCTAGCTCGTTTACAAAAGAAAATTGAACTTCACCAAAGCTTTTTCCACGTACAATAATCACAACAAACGTCACGGTATCAAGCTAGTTAAATGTCTGAGCATTTAGCGAATCGTTAATATTCTCTTCATAATGTAACACGTCAAAATTGTTCATAAACCATCTGAATAATATATGAGGTGTGAAATTAATAGAAGTACTGGGGATTAGCTTTGTTACTTGAGATGTAATACTGTTATAATGTTTGGATATTGTTGAAATAATTGTATATTGAAACACAACTTGTGGATGCTGATAAATTAACTTTATTTTTATAATACTTTATTACAATCTACATTGTGCGCACACGACATTAGAACAGGAACCCCGGAGAAAAGGAGGAGGGCAAAGACAATTGCAGTTTTCTGTGATACCATACAGACTATACAATAACCAAAATACACATTATAATATTTGTCTATTACAACATATATACATAGATATATTATTGCACTAATGTTGAAGACAGACTGAATTAAATGCTAGTAAAAGTATGTTATTTTTATAACAATGCTAGCTGCCCATGCACACGGTGTTCTGCCCTAATCCAAATTCTAAATTAGTAGAGTGAAAAAAAATGTTCTCAGACACATCCTCCTTCACACCCAGACCTGACCGATATGTACACAAAAAGTTCATGAAGACTACAAACAACACGACACGACAATTTTATATGAGGGAATCTAACGCGTAAAGTATTAAAAAGTTATAACTATCAAATGCGCGAACTATGAAATCTGGAGTAGATGAATGAATTCAGAAAATCCATATTTATCACAAATACTTCTACAGAAGAATTTGTAAATTATTTTACCGACTTAATAAAAAGGAGGAGGTTACCAATTCGGCTGGTATATTTTTTTTTACTATTTCTCACCTGCTCTATTAAGGATGGAAGGCGTTTTTAGATCAGTCTGCTCTGATTTAATATTATAATAAGGTTCAACTATTAAAGGCTCTACTTTTTGTATGACATTGCATTTAAAATTATCTATACTTATCTATACTTAATATTATAAAGCTGAAGAGTTTGTTGGTTTGAACGTGCTAATCTCAAGAACTACTGGTCCGATTTGAAAAATTCTTCGGTGTTAGATAGCCCATTTACCGAGGAAGGCTATAGGCTATATATCATCACGCTAAGACTAACAAGAGCCGAGCCACAGGTGAAACCGCGGGGCGCGGCTAGTATAGTATATTTTTGTTTCCAAACTTATAACATGTTCTTTTACTGTCTTCTTAACTGATTCGTAAAAAAAATAGAGCTCACAATACTGTAGGTAGGTATAGTATTAAATTGAAAACCTACACTATCATATTTAATTACAATCTCATCACGAATGTAATCCTGCATTTAATCAGTCGGGTAATTGAGAATACCTGTCAGAGCTGTAAAGTGCTTTGAAACCTAAGTCTTATAGTACTATAGAATGTACAAAATCTAGGCTTTGTTGTGTACGTGTGTGTCTTGTAATGTAACGTATATTATCCATACCTACTATTAATATTATAAATGCGAAGGACCCCTCGGTGCTACGCTCACGTGTCAACCACTGTACCAAGGAGGCGGTCTGTATTCCTTAGCCTATTGAAAATCTTATTTTTCCCAATACAAACAGCACTTGACCGGTTTTTATTTACCTAATCTTGTATGAGAGTGAACGCAAACTGAATTTCAAATACAAATAGCATATGATTTGCTTGTCAAATGTTTGCGATGGACACACGGTTATTTGTTATGGATATTGTGAATATATTGGTGTATTTTTAAAAAGGAAAACATTTTGTATGGGGTGTGTGTAGAGATAATAAGATAGATGGTGCAAAATGAGTTTGGCTTATCTATAACTAGCTTACCACCCGCGGCTTCGCCCGCTTTGATTTAAACCTAATAAATTATATACTTAAACCTTCCTCTTGAATCACTCTATCTATTAAAAAAAAACCGCATCAAAATCCGTTGCGTAGTTTTAAAGATTTAAGCATACAAAGGGACATAGGGACAGAGAAAGCGACTTTGTTTTATACTATGTTGTGAGGTTGGAAAAATTATATCTAATATAAAAAGTGATTATAAGTAAGGTTCATTTTTACGTCAAAACAGCTCTCTTGATGAACTTTAAAAGAGAACGACGAAGACTGTTAATTCTAATATAGTAATATTACTTCTTACCAATTTTGTTGTCGTGATAAAAACATTTGTCAAATATGGGCCAAGGTTCTAGTTAAATGCATTAATTTTCGATTAAATGTATTAGAATATGGCATTGTTTATGCACCAATAACTATAGATAAATAAATGAATAAACTATAGATAAAAAAATGTTCTTTCTTTCTTTAATTCTAAATATTTAGGTTTAAATCTAAATTGATAGTAAAGCATAGTTCCAAACTAAAACCTCATTCACTAAGCGATTTATTGAAAAACTACGGATTTTCCGCTCAAAAGCGCCTCATATACGGTTTGAAATGTTCACTTCATTAGTGCATTACAGGCTTAGCAGTTGAGAACTGATATCCAGCATAACTTGACCCCTCAACCCTCTTGAGGCCTTTGCGAATTGTGATTATGAAGGGAGAGCGCAGGTCAACGTACACTGGTCATGCTTTGACGATTTTACAACCTTTCACGTATTATTTTAACCATTTTCCCGCGCATTTTCCGATTGATTTTAATTTGGCTTCGGCTCAAAGCGGGTTACTTAATGCTTTTATGTGGATTCTTAAAACATTTTCAGTTTTGATCGAATATAATTAAATGGAGGCTTTTTTGGAGAGCTTTTTTAATTACTGATTTATTTTAAGCTTTCGATGAAACTAGCGAACGCGTTTTTGCTGTGTTTGTTTTATACAATCATTATAAGGAAATGAAGTATGAAGTATATAATATATTTATTGCTAGATTTCGGCCCGCGGCTTCGCCCGCGTACGACAGGAACCGCATAGGTCCTGTATTTGTGGGATTTCGATAAACTATAATATGTCATTTCTCTCTCTATCTATCAAGTGTTTAGTGGTTGCAGCGTGAAGTAGAGACAGACAGATAGAGTTACTTTCAACTCAAAATTTCAAATTATTGTATTGTCATCGATACTAAGTGTACAGATTGAATTTAAAATGGGTCAAAATCTAAAGGAGTTGGTTACATACAAACATACAGGTGAAGCTAATATAAGCATGTCAATATTAATCATAGTAAACAGAGGTAGTAAGAGCATTTAACTATAAATATCCTGTTATTTAATAACTTTATTTCCAGAATACAATGGAAACAAAGATAGTTTACTCTGATACGTTATTGCGTGTTTATCTTTACTCCAGGATAATAGGAATCGGACTTACTGCGTAGAATACGTGTTTGTAAAATTTTCAACAGGCCCTACTATGGATTGTCGAGGTATACTCATTTTAATATGCTTAGTAGGTATAAAGCATGCATGCACTGAAATATTTCTATGAATTTATGATCAGATACCCACATTTCCAGGCATATCAAGCCTTTTTAATCGATGAACAATTATTTAAATATTTAGTAATTGTAATCATACTGCTTTATATAATTTAGTTTTAATTCATAATATATTGTTATTGAACGTTATTTTATAAAAAAAATATTGTGTATAAATTAATTAGTGTTGTGGTATTATTTTCTTATAATTATATGTATATCGTGTAAATAACCAAGAACAGTTTATAGATTAAGATGAATGAAATAAGTGTTATATACTGTATTATTCCTTAACCTATGTTAGTTAATAAGAACAATTCTTTAATTTCTGACAAAGTATAGGCCGAGCGCACCCTAACTGCAATAAATTTGGTTTCGAAATTGGATAACTAACAATAGTATATGGTAAGTTCAACCATCAACATCGTGCATTCGTTATCTCGAACAATACTCGATCGCAATCAAACTACAATCGAGTTACAATCGTACTGGTCTGGTATAATCGTACACTTTGCCCCGTGTTGATAATTCACTTACAATAATAAATCTATTGTGCTTTATTTGCGTCTTAATCATAGCGTACTACGTTTTGTTTTTCATGGATCCACGGATGTGATAAATCGATCTTGTAACGTTTTATGCGGTTTTTACGTGTGTGTGGGTGTTGTTATGTGCACGTGTGTTTAGTCATCTTACTATGTGTTTATTATTAAAACGTATAGTAAGAGGAGTTAATAATCTAGTTTGGCCTAATATATTTATGGTTGAATAAACTTTTTTTAAAATAATAATTTGTTTTATTAAAAAATAAGTGTTTTATTTTATTCGCGTGGGAATATTATGTGATAAAAGCCTATGTATTTCAGATATTTCCTACATATCACAGACTATAGCTAGTCTCTACCAAATTTAAGAGTTTTATCAATATTGAATCAGCCGTTCATGCATGAAAGAGCAATACACAGAAAAATACATAATATAATAGTTAAAATACCATTAAAATGTACTCTCATAAACATTTTGCGTTCGTTTGCGTAGTTGAATTTATTATTTATAAATAAGTAAATTATTTACTGAAAAGTACGTGCATGTACACAGATATTGAATAACGTCATAAAATGTAACAGCTTTTTCGTTTTGAAATAAAAAGTAGACATATTATTTTCCGGCTCTCCAAATAAACAGACATAAATAAAAAAAATTGTTGTCTGTAAAGTCGGTTTACTGATGATAGTTGAACGTGACAACGTCCGATTGTGCTTCTTTGTCGCTCGTTCCGCGCTCTCGCTTGCACTTCAAGCCTATGGAACGCCTCAGAGCGAGGTAACGCCGCATGAGTCATGTTTTATCGTGCGTGCATCCGGCTCTATCGAATTACTATAAGAAGTTGTCACGTCAAAAACAGATATTTACATAATATTATAAAATATTTCATATACATAAATTGATATTAATGTAATATTATATGTACCTACTTACTTAAATATAAATTTTATGAATGTTCTCATCATTCGATTGTTGATGAGAACATTTATAAAAAAAGGTGTTAATTATTTAATCGACTTACAAAAACTACAAGCGAAGCCAGGACGATCACCTATATCGAACCTGTGACCTATTAATACAAGCTTTTACACTTGTTTATACATGTTGTTTACACGAGGCGTGTCAGTTTGTATGTTGAATTATTTATTACATAATTGTTGCTACTGTAGATGTGTAGATTGTTTTGTAAGGGAATAGAGCCATTATATTAATAACCTTTAATATTTATTGCTTTTACTCAATTTTGCTGGTTGATAATATTGTAATTTGTGGATATGGAAGTTTGTAGGGATATGGTTGTGAATGGAATATTGTTTTTAGTGTGATTAAGATGCATTTTGTACGTCTAACTTAGTATACAAAACTGACTGCCTCTGAAAATGTGACCAAATTAAATGTAGTATTTTTATATAAAAATTGAACGTTTATCGATTCCAAACGTGAGATTATTAAGAAGGTAGAGCCAAAATTGAAAACGATTAAGAATATCACAGAAAACTGTAGAGTTTTTATATTTTTACTAAGGTGCTCCTTTATATTACATATTTTAATATTGGTATTATTTTTACCTACTACTAATTACCTGTTTTATTACAATATATCCCTATGAATGAATGAACAATTCTTTATTGCACACTAAATACAGAATTACAAAATAAGAGCGACCCATAATAGATCTAATCGTATATCTTTACTAGAGATGAATAAGCCTGCAAAAATTCGCAAAAGATTTTAGCATTGCTACGATGGGAGATCCGTATAAAATTCCGTCCGTCAAAAAAATACGTGACGTGACGTAACGTGACGTGCGAAAATCGGACAAAACCGGATTATGCCAGTGTTATAAGTTATAACTGCCCGGGATTTTCACGTTCACAGGGTTTTTCTTTTTTGTATTGTATTCGAGAGACTTTTATGGTAAATGTGTTGTGTAAGGTTTTTTTCCATCGTGATATTACTAGTATGTGTAGTTAATAATATGAAAAGAAATAAATAAAACACCAGTATCTATATTATGTAAAAAATGTATTGTGCAAATTAGTCTTTATTACAGCTTTTTTAAAGATTCATTGTCATTCTCTGCGAAAAACAAACATACAAACACGCTGAAAGGTTTGTAACAATTTTTCTTTTGTCGAATGTGTCCCCGCTATCATTAGCATATAATTTGAAAAAAAAAAAGTCTATAGATAATCTGTACCTATAAAAAATGAATCGTCAAATGTGTTGCTAAGCGCAATACTCAAGAACGACTGAACCAATTTCTAAAATATTTTTTTATAATATTCCTTAAAGTACAAGGATGGTTCTTATGGGGAGAAAACGTAAATATGTACCACGGGCAAAGCCAGGGCGGACCGCTAGTATCTAAATAATTTACATTAATTATAAAAGATATTATTCTGAACAAAACAATACATATACACAAACAGAATTAAACCCAAGTAAATACAAGATATCCAAACAATTTAGCATGTCTGTTAAGATTTAGTGAGTCATGAAACATAATCGACTATGGCCGATATTACCAACTCTAATTTTACGATAAACCACATATTAGGGGTTGTGGCACAAGTTATAAGATTAATTATATTTTTTATTTTATTTATTTATTTATTACACACATATTACAGTCAGTAATAAATACAAAATACATCAGATCTTAGACTAAGTTACATTAGTTCATGCCACGGACCAACACAAGCATGTGTGTTCAGCTTGGCTAAATATTATTTAACTTGCACTTTAAACTATTTAATAATATATTAAAACATCAAATATTCATTTAAAGAAGAATTATTATTAAAATTCGTTCTCTAATGACTATCACACGTGTAGCTCTTGCACTGCACGAATCGCGATGAAATACTTACCCATTCGACTACAAGAAAATAATTAATTAATTTTATATATTAAGTTATTGCTAAGTTCCGCTTACCGCTTATAACTTGAAACTTAACGGTGCTTAAGTTAGCCATATAGGTTTATCGTCACGTATGGCGTTATCAGTTGCAGTAGTTCCTAGATTTGGAAGTTGAAACACATTAGCACTTTCACCTAAGGATTATGAGAAATTCATTTTGTGTAACTGTTTTCATGACGGAACTGCGGGACGGTTATGGGTGTATTTTGATGTATAGATAGATAGATAGAACTAAGGCAAGGTAGTTAAAGTAGTACTTTACAAGCGCAAAAATAGTTGTTTTTATCATTTACTAGCTTTTCGTCTGCGGCTTTGCCCACGTTGTAAATCATATGATTTACAACGTGGGCAAAGTATAGTATATACTAGGTACATACAACCTTCCTTTTGAATCATTATTTTTATAATAAAAACCACATCAAAATCCGTTGCGTTGTTTTAAAGATCTAAGCACACATAGAGATAGACAGATAGAAAGCGGGATGCCTCTACTATGCAGTAACTGAAGAATCTTTCAACCCTTGTTAGTACTCTCAAAATATTTTAGCTTTTTGTTATCATTACTTTCAGTTCCAAACCCTGTAAAATAAACTACAAATTAACAAATCCATACTAATATTATAAATGCGAAAGTAACTCTGTCTGTCTGTCTGTTACTCAATCACGCCTAAACTACTGAACCAATTTGCATGAAATTTGGTATGGAGATATTTTGATACCCGAGAAAGGACATAGGCTACTTTTTACCCCGGAAAATAGGATAGGTTTTATCCCGGAAATCCCACGGGAACGGGAACTATACGGGTCTTTCTTTGACTGCGCGGGCGAAGCTGCGGGTGGAAAGCTAGTTAACTATAAATTATAATCATTCCTTATTAACACTAGTACATAAAGCGCACGTGATTCAGCCTGCGTGTGCGCAGGACACCTGGCCGACGCTTTTGGAGGCTACCTAGTTGGGACTTCCGTTAACTTAATGTATCAAGTGGAGAGCTTTTGGCAAGACTTGTGAGCTTTTTGGGTTCTAGTATAAATTAGGTAAGTTTTAATAGCCATTAACTAGACAAATAACTGAATAGATTTGACTGAAATTTAATCTATACTAATATTATAAAGCCGAAGAGTTTGTTTGTTTGAACGCGATTTGAAAAATTCTTTCGGTGTTAGATAGCCCATTCATCGAGGATGGCTATATATTGTCTCGCTAAGACTTACAGGAGCGGAGCACTGCGGGTAAAACCGAGGAGCAAAGCTAGTATACGAAAAATTCCTAAAAATCGAAAATTTTAGCATATAACTCAACAAAATCCGCATTAGCATATCGATCCTATTGTTAGTAAGTTTATTATCGTTGATTAAAAAAACTCGCCTACCGTACAGACACTCAGAACGAGCTCACGAGGCAAATAAATATTTGATCCTGTAATCGCTCGATACCTGCAGTTAACGTAGGCCATTAAAAAAGCGATTTATTCTGGAAATTTCTAAGGTATCCTTTAGAAGAATTGGGTTTTTAAGGTTTATGAAATTCTAAAAGAGGTTAACATTCCAAATAGAAATAAAACATTTTTTTTTTTGGTTTCACATTTGGATTTTATAGAATTGTTATACCTAGCTTTTGTTTTTATAAGTATTCGTGATTTCAATTCGTAGAGTACAGGCTATGTGAAAACTAAAATGTAGGTTTTTCTTTTGAATCACTCTATCTATTAAAAAAATCGTCAAAATACGTTGTATAGTTTTAAAGGTCTATGCATATACATACGGACATAAGAACATACGCATGAAGCGGCATTTCTTTATGTAATGATAAAAATAATTGCAAAATCGCTGTTTTCCTGGCCCCGGCTAACTAACAAACTATTCGCATAGGCGGGCAGTTGTAATTACACACTTTTCGCTTCAAGGCCTTTCATAAAGATACACTTTAATATTTAATCCCCAATTTATAAGGAAGTTACAAACGGACGAATGGTGCAATCTATTTTGGGTATATTTTAACTGTAATATCCTTGTGGGTTATGGGCTAAATGCATTTTACGTTTTCATCAGAAAATCGATCAGATTTTGTTTAATACCTGACAAAAGACAGAACCTGAAAGTTATCACTGAATCCAATGAATTCGAAATAGGTAGGTAGTAATGGATTGTGATAAGAGTAAAAAAAAAACATTATCACAATGAACATTTAATTCCTTTTGCTTTTCTAAGCCTATGTAAAATTATTATATTTCTGTGAAAAATTCCTTTTCATACCTAAAAGGTTACAAACCATTACAATACTTATGAATATTAAATTTCATGAATTTCTAAGAAGTAGACGAAAAAGTTATTCACCTATAGTATACAGGGTGTAATCGTTAAGTGTGCACAGGCGATTTTTCCGTAAGTATTACAGATAACAAAAAACTTTAAACTGATATCGAAAGTACTTAACCTAATGAGTAAAATGGCCGTAATAAATTTTTAAAAATAAATCGAGAAATATCAATAAAATCAGCGAGCCGAGCATTTCCCGGGAATTTTCCAGACATTTACAGGCTATGTCAGGGAAATGTCCGGAAAATGCCTGGAACATTCCCGGAAAATATCCGGAAAATCCCCGGAAAATGCCTGAGAAATGTCCGGAAAATGCCTGGGAAATGCGTGGAAAATTCCCGGAAAATGCCAGGGAAATGTCCGGAAAATGTCTGGGGAACATCCGGAAAATCCCCGGGAAATGCTCGGAAAATCCCCGGAAAATCCCCGGGAAATGCTCGGAAAATCCCCGGAACATGCCTGGGAAATTCCCGGAAAATGTCTGGAAAATCCCGAAAAATAACCGGAAAATGCCAGGGAAATGTCTGGAAAATATCCGGAAAATGCGTGGAAATGTCTGGAAAAAGCCTGGAAAATGGCGAGAAAATGCTCGGAAAATCCCCGGAAAATATCCGGAAAATGCGTGAAAATGTCCGGAAAAAGCGTGGAAAATGCCACTTCAAATTTGCGAAGTAATTAAAGCAGAAAACCAAAAAAGAAAAAGAAAGCTAAAATCTTTCATATTAAATGTATACGGGATATTCATATTTCATACTTAATGTATGGGAGGAGGGTTTAAAGATAATTTTTTTGATATTTCTCGATTTATTTTTAAAAATTTATTACGGCCATTTTACTCATTAGGTTAAGTACTTTCGATATCAGTTTAAAGTTTTTTGTTATCTGTAATACTTACGGAAAAATCGCCTGTGCACACTTAACGATTACACCCTGTATATTAGGCCATATAGAGACAGTTCAGTGCACCAATCAATAAACGATCATCAGGTTAAGCAACTTTATGCGTCAGTGATATAATAATAGGTACCTATACCTGAAGAGATATTACCTATTTAGTTAGATATAAGGATATGACACCTTGACGGTTAATGACCACCTATCTATCTATACTAATACTAGTGGTCCGCCCCGGCTTCGCCCGTGGTACCTACTTGTTTAAACTATCCTATCTCTCAAGTTGGATCGAACTGCAAATGGTGTACGAATTTTATTATAATCGGTTAAGTGGTTTAGGAGTCCATTGAGGACAAACATCGAGGGAGGACATTATCGAGGAAAGCTATGGATATATCATTACGATAAGACCAACAGGAGTGGAGCCACGCGGGTGAAACCGCGAAGCGCAGCTTGTGAAAAATATAAAGTACAGTTCTTTGGCATCATTATTATTATATATCTACTTACATCACTACATAGTATAAAACAAAGTCGCTTTCTCTGTCCCTATTTCCCTATGTCCCTTTGTATGCTTAAATCTTTAAAACTACGCAACGGATTTTGATGCGGTTTTTTTTTAATGGATAGAGTGATTCAAGAGGAAGGTTTTAGTATATAATATATTAGGTTTTAGACAAAGCGGGCGGAGCCGCGGGCGGTAAGCTAGTATTATATATAAAATTAAAATGTAATATTGACATCATTTGAAAACAGCATCTACGGAGTTTCTTGCCGGTTCTTTTCCGTAGAAAATGCTTTTCGAATCGGTGGTAAATGGTAAAACTATGTTGTGAAGATTTAAAATTGCTTCAACAAGAAGTCTAATTTAATAAATAAAATAAGTTTGAGTTTGAGTTTTGCACGCCTCATAAGCGAAGCGTTGAGGTGGGTACTACTGTCACTTCGCGCAAAACATCTGATTTTTCAAACTTAAAATGTCTTTATGTATCATACATTGCACTTGTAAGATAATACATACACACACATATTAAGAAAAAACACTATTTTTAACGTTCATGATATTTTTGATGTCATTTTTGTTATTTAAACTAGTTAAAAAACAGTTTAAAAAAGTTCTGTCTTGGACGTCCGTGTGTCTGTATGTGCGGATCCTTTTTCTTGTTAACACGATAGCGACCGAAATACTTTACTAATCGAGTCTTTTTTTTTCTCTTACGCTTGAGTATGCTCAAGAATAGAACCCTTTCATTTTTCAGGGTCTGATTCGATGTGGTTTAATAATTGTTATTAAATAAACAAAAATAATAATTAATAAATATTTATTAATAAATATTTATTAAAAAAAAATTATGAGGCGTGCACTTTTGGATTTTCCAAATTATTTATTATGTAATGTTTAATGTTTATCATATAGTAACTGAAATGTAGGTACTCTCTTGGTTCAAATAAAATTAAGGGTCGAAATGTGTTCTCGTCTTAAGGTTGTTAATAATGTTGATGATTATTTTAGTTTCAGTATTGGTGATGATGATAATGATGGACTAGTTTCATCATCATCATCATCACTTGATTTTTCATTGTCACGAGTGTTCAAAAACAGATAAAAGAACTGCGTTCAATTCATTTACGTATTACATTACGTCAAATATTGATAATAATGTTTACGTGACGATGATCACGTTAGTTTATTCAATTATAATATTGTGAGGCTAATAACATCTATATTATTGTAGTATTTATTTATTTATTTATTAAAAAGGTTCATCACCAGTTGTTACATATGTATCATTCACGTAAAACAGTAACATGGGATTTACACATTATTATGCACAACTATTACAGATGAACACTACATTCACAAAGATTAATAATAAAATTAGGCGATATCTTCTTCTATACACAATATATCTATATAGTAATTAAACAAAAAAGAAATGTGTGTGCTCTTATCATTAAAGAGTTCTGATTAATTACAACAGGCAATATAAAAGTTATTAGGTACATTAAATATTTCATCTATATATTACGGAAATAAAGAATAGTATAGAAATATAGATAGGTATGTACCTACTGTATATTAGATAGGTACAGAATTTATTTTGATACAAGTAGAATGTAAAAAGTTACAAAACTTTATAAGAAATTTCTCGTTTGAATATTTTGTTATAAGTATTATCTACGAATAAACTGCTGGGTTCGTTTTGATGAAACTTTTTATAATATAAAGTATCCATTGCGAAGTTATAAATAATGTTAAGGAAATAGATTTAGGTTTATGTATGCAATTTTATTTTTTACAAACAGTTCTTACTTTTCTAATTAAAATCAAGTAACAATTATTTTGTCCTCATAGCTGTATCTATAATATATTTCAATAAAAAACTACCTCCTCATTTCCGAAGTCGGTTAAACATATTTCCATGTTTCCCTAAAAGCCTTCATCACAATGATTGTTATATGTAGATATAAAACAATAGATAATTAAGACGAGACCATGCCAAAGGTCATTCGGAGAAGGTCTAAGGTTCAATAGCTCTATGCTCTATACCGCATTTCGGATACAAGACTTGTACAAAAAGGTTCTTTAAACTTTTTGAAACCAAGGAAAAATAGACTTTAAGCAGTGGTGTTAAAGTTCAATATCAGTTGGCAGATGTGAATAAGTTACGTCGTTTGTTAATAGAGGTTATTATAATTTATCAATACAATATGTAGTACATTATTTGAGTACAATTTATATGGAGCTTACAAGGGCAAAGGGCTTTAAAGGCTCTGTAATTGTTTCTTTTCGAATTTAATGTACGTTTTATTAACCTACTTTCAAAAAGAGAGATTTCTATTGGACATCTCTGTGGTTAATTGGAGTAAATATTATATACTTATTTATTTTTGGATAATAGTAATAGGCCTTTACGAAGTTATAATAATTAAAATAGTGTAGATAAGTTATTAGCACTTTGGGAGTCGCACGTCTGGATGTGGCTTAAGTAAAATGTGGCTAATTGCCTCATTTTACTAAACTTGTTTCTTTTTTGCTCACGATAGTCAAATTATTCCATCTCACTTTGATGTGTGTAACCGCCTCCTTGGTTCAGTGGTTGACGCGTGAGTGTAGAACCGAGGGGGCCTGGGTTCGATTCCCGGTGGAGACGAAGAAAAAAAATGTCTCGTTCTGGCCGGACACAGAAGGCTGATCACCTACTGGTCTCTAAAGAAAATCGATCAGTGAAACATATGCATCTACCCCTTACCCCAATTGGGGATATGGGACTTCACTACTACTTTGATGTGTAATCGTGTGTGTGAGCGTGTCGTTTTTGAAGATCGAATGTTGTGTTGGTAACCTATCTACATTTTTTACTTATAAGCATAGGCTAGCTTTTCGCCGCGGTTTCGCCCGCTTAATAAATTATATACTAAAATGTACTTACCTCTTCAATCACTCCATCTATTAAAAAAAACGCATCAAAATCCGTTGCGTAGTTTTAAAGATTTCAGCATAGGGACATAGGGACAGAGAAAGTGACTTTGTTTTAAATACTATGTAGTGATAAGTCCATGATGAGGAGCGTAAAATACCTATGTATATAAAAAAATCCACAAAAAATGTTATTGATTAGTCAACCAATATTAAATGAAAGGGTGACTAAACATAAGTACGAGATTTTGTGTAACATAACCCCCAGGGTTGCAACCCCTGACTTTAAGGGTTTCCGAAACGTAATGCGTAAGCCTTTCGGTTAAAATTATTGTTATAGTAAAATGATGGATAAAATTACTGAATTTGACCAATCAATTATTTGGAAGTTATCTTCAATTGAAATTTAATACTTTTGAGCTTAGAAATTTAGTTTAGATTCACAAAACTACAGTATCATATTAGGTAATAGGTGACCCGAAAGTGGTTATCCTGTCTTTCGTCGCAGTTTTTTTTTGGGACATAATATTACTTAAATTTTCCTGCATAAGATCATTTTCCTAACCATAACGCACACAACAAAAAAATTGTATCGAAATTGGTAGAGCCGTTCTCACTGATATCAATAAAAATAGGGATTCATTTTATATATAGAACTAGATTATAGTATATTTAAATGAAATTGAAATTTTATTTATTACTTGTGTAGACATGGGTAATAAGTATACCTATACTAAAGTAATGGACATTTATATATTGACTAGCTTACCGCCCGCGGCTTCGCCCGCTTTGTCTAAAACCTAATAAATTATATACTAAAACCTTCCTCTTGAATCACTCTACTATTAAATAAACCGCATGCATCAAAATCCGTTGCGTAGTTTTAGAGATATAGGCATACAAAGGGACATAGGGACAGAGAAAGCGACTTTGTTTTATACTATGTAGTGATGAATTTTGTTAAATATATAGATGTACATAAAGCCTATTTATTGTTAGCCATTCGGCACTATAACACAAACTAACACAAAAACATCACCCTTTTCAACATAACCTTCTTTTTCATGAAAGGTTATTAAATATCTACGTTAAAACAGACAACAGAAACATACAATTTTACGGTATTTCCTTAATAGCCAGAGCCTAGTATTTAATTAAGTAATTTCAGTCATGTTAATGCTTCCTAACAATAGGTTTTGATAAGGGCACCTATTCATTAGTCGCTCAATTTTGTCACAGTGTACACGCACCTTAATATTATGGGCTTAATTTTGAAATGGTTTGTTTTAATGGCATTTTAGATAATTTGGAAAAGGTTCCGGTATATTTTGCGTTTATAAGTTTTGTAAATAAATAAACTTTGTGAACTTGTGTTGCGAAAATAATGTTTACTAGCTTTCCGCCTGCGGCTTCGCCCGCGTTTTCAAAGAAAAACCCGCATAGTTCCCGTTCCCATGGGATTTCCGGGATAAAACCTATCCTTTGTGTTAATCCAAGTTATCTATGTGTGTGCTAAATTCCATTGTAATCGGTTCAATAGTATTTGCGTGAAAGAGTAACAAACATACATACACGTACATCCATTCTCACGAACTTTCGCATTTATAATATTAGTAGGATATACCTGTTATTAATTTGTTAATTGGAAAAAAAGGAAAAAGAATAATAGTAACTCGAACCTTCGTCTATTGTTTTACTTATAAATATAACAAAGTTCACATTTATTTACCTGTACCAAGTAATATCAATTCCTGGTATAAAATTATTTCCATATACGTTTGTTTCAATTCATCACATAAATAGATTTTCTTGGAAAGTTCTAGAAGACCTTTGAGTGGGTTGTTTAAAGACGTATTTATGAAAGCAGTTTGTATGTACAATGGAGTGTTTTAATTATAAGTGTCTAATATTATGAAGGGCGAGACTTTTTAATTTTATACCCAAAAACTACTAGACCCAATTTAAAAACCACTATAAAATTACATTATTCCTTAGTTCATCATCATCATCATCAGCCCATATACGATCCCACTGCTGGGACACGGGCCTCCTATGAGGGTACAGGCCATAATCCACCACGCTAGCCAAGTGCGGTTGGCGGATGACACATGTTGTCGAACTTTTGATTCTTCGACATGTCGGTTTCCTCACGATGTTTTCCTTCACCGCTCGCAGTGGTGATGTTACAACATGCGCAGATACTTAAATTGAAAAATCCATTTATTTCCAGCACGCTCGCCTGGTCTTGAACCCTGGACTTATCGATTCGAAGTCCGAAGTCTCACCACTGAGCCCCCACTGCTCTATTCTATTCCTTAGTTACATAAGTTTTATTATTATAGTAGGGCCAGATTAACAACCTATTTATTAAATAAATCATCATCATCCAAAACCCAAATATTTTGGGATATTTTGTAGCAAGGAAAACAGAATGGTTTTAAGTTTATAAAACGTTAGAAGGCGGACGATACGGAAATGGGTGAATGTCACGATAATGACTTACAAACTGAGAACTTGGAAATAAAATTAAAAAGAAAAGAATAAATTTGTTCGTGTAGCGAGAAAGAACATCATTCGATATTATATTAGTCTTTCAGTTTTAAAAGTTCATAGGAATCTATACTAATATTATAAATCTGAAGATTGTTTTGATTGATTGATTGTTTGAACGCGCTAATCTCAGGAACTACTGGTCCGATTTGAAAAATTCTTTCGTTGTTAGATAGCCCATTTATCGAGGAAGGCTATAGGCTAAAATCATTACGTTAAGACTAACTAGAGCGGAGCCACGCGGGTAAAAACGCGAAGCGCAGCTGGTGCTTAATATTATAGATTAAAAACCTTGAAAAAGTCTAGAACAATCTATAAATAAAAATGAAACAACTGGTTCCAAAATTTAAATTATTTTAAAACATATACTAATTTAAGGAAACCACACTCGATTTTGTGCCTCCGTTTGATCCCTATCCTCTCAGACATACTTCGTTTCGAAGTTAAAAAAATATGAGCAATAGAAGAGCAGGTAAACCTCTAAAATTTAGTCACGTGTCCCGCAATACTCATGGGAAATCTATGAAAATTTGGGATAAAAATGTGCCTTCGGTGTTAATACAGGAAATATATTTTCATCTATTAATAGACCAAACTTTTTGTTGAGTGGTTGGTGATGTGTTTGGAAATGCTTTCTTTTGATTTATGAATGAACATTTATTTACAGACTATCGTATTTTGTAATATGCTGGATTTATTCGCGTGGTATATGAGTAAAAATGGTTTTTCCTAATAATTTGTTTTTGGGTGAAACACACTTTCATATAGGTACATAATATAAGTTACTAGTGGTCCGCCCCGGCTTCGCCCGTGGTACATATTTCGCAATAAAAGGTAACCTATGTCCATTCTCGGGTATAAAAATATCTCCATACCAAATTTCAGGCAAATTGGTTCAGTAGTTTAGGCGTGATTGAGTAACAGACAGACAGACAGAGTTACTTTCGCATTTATAATATTAGTATGGATAAGTAATGTTCCTTATTAATATTTAAATATATTCTGCTTAATAATATACTTTGTATACGGCTTTCAACCTAGATTAAAAACTATTTAGATTTAAAACTAAACCTGTTCATCTAAAAATACTAACTGCATACTTATCAGTTTCTCTCCCTTTTGATGATTATAATTATCTTCTTAATAACTGCACATTCAACAAATTATATTACCAAATTACGTAATTTTAAAACAAATTATTAAATGTAAGTCCACAGCTTTCGTGGTACAAGGGAAATGACATTAAAAAGTTTAATAGTTAATTTTTGTCGTCAGATTGTTATTTGCCCGAAAATTGACGTGAAAATGAGGTTTCTTTAGTAAGTTTCAACTTATTTTTCGTCACAGAACTTAATGGTCTTGTATATAATCATTTTGAGTGTGGCTTAAGTTTTGTGAAATGCTTTTTTTATGTAAATATTCGATTATTAATACTATAGAAATTTTATTTTGTTAATGAGACGGATATTAATTGTAAACAGTTGTATAGTATATATAGATAATTATTGTATTGATTTTTGAAGTGAAACTTCTTTAGGCGTGAGTGTAAAATTTCAAAGTCGCGTAATGGCAATACCGTCACATCATGGAGTAAGGCGACGATTTTGTTATCTTTAAATCTTGCTAAAGAAGTTTCACTCCTGACACGTGTGCTCGTCAATATTTTTTTTATTACAAATTGTATACATACCTTTATATAAATTTTGAAAAGTTTTACAAAAATATCTTATTTCGTAAAATAACAGTTGAATGGTGGAGATTAACAGCACAATGTTTGAACAAGTCTCGAACAGCAGAAAGCGGCTTAACACATTTTGAAAAAACAAATAAAGCTTAGGACTGATGTAATTCTTTATTTGTACCCTTGTTTTGTAATTAGGCGGGCGGACGATTTTAAAAGCTTTTTTAAGCATTAATACTTTTAACCGACTTTGAAAAGAAAGGATATTTTATAATATAACTTTGAATGTCAGTATTTCTATCTATACCTACTTATAAATAATAATATAAAGTTGAGTTTGTTTATTTGAACAAATTAATCTCAGAAATTAATGGACTTATTTTGAAAAAACTTATTATTACTTAGATTTATTTTAAAATTATTTTCATGGATATCTACGTGATCTCTATATCACGGGCGAAGCCGGAGCGGATACATGCTGCTTGAATATGTCAAAAAACTACCCGATAATAATAATAAATAGATGTCACTATAGACTATGATAATGATTTGTTAATAAAATATGACAAAATATATTTATAACAAAATAGCAGCTCGCTCTCCTTTTTGTAAGTACAATAAATCTACGAGTCAAAATTATAATAAAGCGCGTCACACACGGTGAAGATACTATATTATTTTACCTCCGCCATCCTGTTACAAATGACCCACAAAATTTCGGGTCAGTTGTAACAGGATGGCGGTTCTACAGGGGTCTTAGTACGCAATGACAAAAAGAAAAATGATGGTCAGAACGCTGATACCGGATACCTTAAGATACTATAATATAAAATATTACCGTATCTTAAGATAAAATATTATAGTATCTTCACCGTGTGTGACGCGCTTAATTAAATAATTCATGTTCATTATAATATTATTATTGGAAAGCACTATTCAGTAAATAAAAGTTCCATAAAACAAAAATGCTTATTTATTCTCAAAATAAAAACTCGTAAACGAAACATTTTTTGTAAATAAAATTGAAAAGCAATTCGAGATTCGCGTAGAGAGAAAAAAAAGTATATTGCCTGCATAGCCCCTGGGCCACTCAGTGCATACGCTTTAATGTTAAAAGCATAGTTTTAAGTGTATATCTACGTGTTGTATTTCGATTTAATTTCCTCTCTATTTGTTTATGTTTTTTGTATGGATAAAGAAGATATTTTGTTGTATTATAAATATTTTTTTTTATGTGCAGTAGTGGTGTTATCAATACCTTTGAATATAAGTGATGATAATAGAACATTATTTGGACAATAAAGTTTGTGTGATAAAAATTAATGGCCAAGAACAGTGTGCATGTACATGATTTAAAAGTGTCAGTATAAATATCCTTCCATATAACGATGTACGATAGTTACGACTATTGAAAATCATTGAATATAATTATGTAATTGTTAACCAAATTTCGGATAAAGCAATATATAACAATTAACTAGATCTAAACTACATCGTATGACGAGATCATCAAAACACAACTTTATTTAGTTTTATCTTTCCTAGAAGTTAAATGTCTCATCCAGGTAGATTGATACAAAACTACACAGGCTTCTCGTTAAAATACACTGAATGGTTGAAAAGCAAAAAAACGATCTTTGACGAAGCCTATTGAATAAATAGCTCTTGGTCTATAAAATGTTCATTTGAAATACAGATTTATTCAAAGTGATTAGGCATAGCGATGTGCAGCTTAATTGGTGTGAGTGACCTAAATAAAGATGTTTTATGATGAATTATTTAGCTATTCGCCCTGACTTCGTCCGGGTGGAAGCTTTTTGTAAATTTTTAACATTTTGAACACTATACTGGTTGCTTGGAAGAAATTGCTATTTAGCAATAATGCAAATATTGCTTCTGATATCCTGGTATTGTAAAATTAAATATTGTGTGCAATAAATAATATATACGTATATTATATAACTATAACAGTTTCCAAAGCGAACATGAATCCAACAAATTATGTTTGGACATAATCAACCACGTTGGCCCAATGAAAGCTAAATTAGGCAGATGTTGAAACTTAAATACATTTTCTTGGACAAATAATAGTATTATGTTGATTCCATCACGTTATTTTCATCAATTCGTGTATAAATAATACGTAAACTATTGAATAAAATCCAATTGTTTCTCGCAATGGTACATTATCGCTTTAAATATTTACTTCCAACAGTAGATTTAACTATAAGGTATTTTATATATAAGGTATAAAATCTCCATCTTTTTCAAGTGCTAAAAATACAGCTCTAACATTCGTCTAAGCACGCCAATATATTTTAAAATTCGCAGCCGTTTCCCCAAGGTGCAAATGTTCTAGCCCCAAAAGCTACAAGTAAAATATAAATAGAATTTTGAAATTCAGCCCGCATTGTGATAATATTACGTGCCTACTTTATTTTACAAAAGTAAGAAGGATTATTGCGTAATCGTTAGACAAACATACAGAATATATAACTGCTATTATTATAAATGCAAAAATTTGTGAGCATAATATATTATAAGGCGAAAACAGCTCATCAGATCCGTATGAAATTAATATAATGAGGCAACAGGAAATGAAATGCAGCTTTTTACATTGCAGTTAATGGATTAAGTTATCCAAAATTATTAAAGAATTAATTCAAGACATTGAAAACTAGTTTAAGTAGAGAAATCTTGTTTTAACTGAGGGCGTATATAATTGTAAAAAAACACATTCAAAATATGGGCCTTTTCGGGTTCTGTGTGGGTCAACAAATCATGAATTGTAAATGTATTTATACCATATTGTAACGAAATTTCATTTATAGGAACAATTATTTACTCGAACACAATAAACATAAAACAGTCCAAACCATACCGTATGAATTTATAAACCTGCGCAATGTTAAACACATTTTGTTTAACATCGTTTAAAAACTGCATGGAGGTAGTTGAATATTTCCTTTTATTAAAGTATTTCAATATGTTTCAGTTGCAACAGAATTGTAAATCAGGGTTGAATCAGTTGAAACTGGAAACTGTTTCGAGGCCGACAAAGGGTGAATTTTGTTTTCGCTATTGAGCTAAAAAAATGCAAAAAAAAAACATTTGGTGTTTTCACATTTTTTCCGCCAGAACACGGCTTTGTGGTTATAGGGTTGCCACGGAGAGGTTTTAGAAGTTTGTATTGTATTTTTAATTGCTTCTAATGATTTTTTGAAAACTGTTAATGAATTATAGATGATGGAATACGCCTAAATAATAGGTCCATTCATTTTGATGAATAGAGCAACACTCCAGTTGTAGTAAGGTTATTTATTATCTAAAGACCTTAGTTTTATGTACTACAAAGTGTTAAATAGATAGATATTTATTACATGTATTTTATATCCACTGGACAACATTCTAATTATTACAAGAACTTTTGAAAGTAATTTGATATGTCCCATCTCTTATGTCGCTAACCACCATAATCTTCTCTACCCACTTAATTACTAATCTAAAATATCGTCTTGCATTATAAATATTTCTAGATGTTGCATTATATTTGACTTCAAATCTATCTTTTTTTATTAAAATTTTTAACAATACTAAAACAAATATAAAAAATTCAACTAAAAGTGTCAACCCTGCAGCCAATTCGAGCATTAACTATCCGGACCTGTCCATGCTGCTATTCACATAAGCTATTTTGAGCCAACTTACACCCGCCGGATACGACACGGGATCGTTACGATATTTGTTTGTAATAGTGTTATGTAAATTACCAAATTAGTAAGTAATTACATACATTGTTTGGTATTTTGATAGAGTTTTTAGGTTAATGGGACATAAATTAAAATGGTATGGTAGACTATCAAAGAAATCTTGTTTTAATAAGTGAACTACGAATAAGATTAACGTATATGTTTTAAATGCAAGTGGAATAGCCTTCCCTGTTATTAATTTTAGCAGTAAATCAACATAAGAGAGTCATCATGATAGATAAGAGGAGATATAAATGCATTAGATGATTGTAGAACTTCAGATTTCACACATTTATGCTATTGTTATATACTATTGCTCAATTATTGTATAAAAGTGTTAGTAAACATTGAAATCAAATCAACGTAAACAATCTATAATATCCAATCATTCCATAAATAAATTTCATGACAAACACAATCAATATAAAGTGTTGTATACAAAATGTCACGCAAACAATATTAATTGAAAACGATATTTCCACACGTCGTATCGTAACATATAATCAAGCCCAATGTTGTATTCAATGAAAAAACGAACATTTAAAACTGCCTTCAGGGCATTTTTGAATAGTTCTACCATACCTGACCCCTCGGGCGCCTAACCAAAATATGTATTTCAAATTTCAATAGAGTCGCGAAGTTTTATTACGGTTAAATGGATAATGGTAGAAAGTTTCTCTTCAGGTTTTTCTTTATACGGTAATATTATATGAGTTGGCTGAATTAGTTGGTTAATGAAGTTAGTATTGGTATTCCATATTGGATGGAAGTCCTCTTGTGGATGGTTCGTTTGTTTTACGTTGTTTTAGTTCGCTTTTATGCAATTATATTGATGCGAAACATGTATTAGGCGTTCGTAAAACCGATTTCTGGAGTGGCGACGTATGCCATATAATATGATGGTATATAGCATACGTCATCATAATATTATTATGATGCTATGCCACCGGCCACGCTATATGATGGTATACATAAATAATCTTTAGGCAGTAGTGTGTACGGTGTTTCACATATATTATAGTGACTCTTAAAACTTTTTGGATTTGTATTATTGTTTAAAGTTCGCTTTTTTAAAGTAAAAAGTCCAATTTCATGTATTAATATGGATAAATATATTATGAAGAAATATTACTATGGAATAAACTACCTAAGTCTGTATTCCCGAACAGCTTCAATATGGACACCTTCAAAAAAAGAGCTTACAGCTACCTGAAAGGCCAATAAACTACCTATTCCCTAATCCACCGATGGCATATCCTATTTTACCCTATATATTTCCCTCTTCAAGTAGGCAACACCCGTAACATCAGTTGCGGTAGTCTATGGGCGGCGCACTTAGCTTACCACCAGGCAAGGCGTCTGCTCGTTTGCCTTCTTATGTTATATATATTATCCTTTTATTTTTATGTACTTCAAATAGCTTACCAGGTAGCAATATTCTCCGAACTGCAATATATTCACAATAATCATAATTTATTAAAGCTTTCATAGAAATGATAGGTATGTTCAAGCATTTCTTCGAACCAATTAGTCGAATTGTACTGTCTGATAAATAATTTAGTAATTCAGAACTATTTTCTAAATTACATGCTTCTAGTTACATTTTAGCTCAGCAAGATCAATTTTTTTTGTAATAAATATCATTAGGCACTTTATATTCGGTACTTTTTGTAAAATTATTGAAAGTCAACATTTTCTTAAGAATAATTTTTCAAACTAATTTTTAATATGAACATCAGCTATGTGCATCATTGCACCAAGTTCAGCCGTTACGTATTTTAACCTGTACTAACAGACAAACAATCATTTTAATATGTTGTTTATCTTCCTTAATAATAATCATTTAATAAAAAGCTACTGCTACAGATACACTATACCCTATGGGCCTATATTATAATGGGAGCCAAGTTCTAAAATTCACGCAATCAATATACCATGTTCCTGCTGCAAGCAAACGGGGAAATGGCAGCGAAATTTAACAATAGCACTAGGCAGGTAACATAATACATCGACTAACATCTCGGCAGTGGCCAGTGCACGGCCAGCTTACAAAGGTTCAATATAGATGATGGTACAAGATGGGATGGTCAGCGAATTTATCATGAACTGTATGTACTTCCTACTATTATAAATGCAAAAGTTTGTGGTTTGTTTGTTACTCTTTCACGCAAACACTACTCAATCTATTACAATGTAATTTGGTATGTAGGTAGCTGAAGACCCAGAATAAAACATACGTTACTTTTTATCCCGGAAATCCCACAGTTGTGTTTTTTAATATTAATTTCCTTTTCCTATAAATTAAAAGAAAGTGTTTGATAAACGTTATTAAAACCACTGCAGAAAACGGAACGTAATATTTTCATAATAAAACATAATACATTTCCGATAAATTGTATTTTAACACCAGAGAAAAATAAAGTCATAACATGATGACAATACCAGAAAAAAGGCTTTTTTTAAATATAGACCAACAGTTATGTTTTTTCTTTGTAATTTTGCAAAACAAAGATCTAAGAAACGTCATCAAGGTCATCAGGAAGAGCTTAGAAGATAAAATCTAGACGTACCTAAGTACTAACGTTTTTATGAGTACATAAAAATGTCATAAAAAGACGTCTCCTACAATTATGAGTTTATATTGAGGTTGTTTATGTTTTAATTGCATTTAATTAATTATATAAATATTATAAATACGATTTATTATGATTGTAATGAATTTATTTATTCGTTTTATGTTTGCGTTTATTTACTAACATTAAGTTAACAGACAAAAAGGAAGTTATCAATTCGTCTAAATATTGTAATTATATTTTTAATTGCAAATGTTAACGGTATTAAGAATATTTCTTTTTTATTGGCTTTCATTCACTTCAATTATATTTATTTAAAATTTGATATCTACGCGAGAAAAGTGGCATGTGTTGGTATAATTCATTTTGATGATTAACTGAAAAAGTACTTACCAATGTTTTGAAAATTATAGCAGAAAGCTGCCTTATACCACGGAATAGTTAATAAATAGTACAGCTTATACTGAGTTAATTTAGACAAATTCTATTTTTTTTGTTTTGTTTGTATCTATAATGTGGGTTAACCTAGAACCCATATACCTATAAAAAAGGGAGTGTGTGCCGAGCACACGTGTCGGAAGTGAAACTACTTTCCAAGATTCAAAGATACCAATATCTTCGCCTTACTCCATGACATGAATTGCCATGACGCGACCTTGAAATTTTACTCTCAACGCACCTAAAGAAGTTTCACTAAAACCGCTGTTTTCTTTATTTTAAGCCACAGAGCAAAGCCGGTCAACTGTATTGTGGTGATTTCAATACAGCTACAGTGGTAATAATTGATTAGTCTGTGATTTCGGTAATCAATTACAAGCCTCCAACTAAATTTGGGTACTGTTGGTAACTGTACTTAAATACGTGCAATGTACTTTGCGAATTAGAGGAGACGTGACTTTTAATATTTGGTTTAAACATTTATTTATTTATAACTAGCTCTCCACCGAAAACCCGCATAGTTCCCGTTTCCGTGGGATTTACGGGATAAAACCTATCCTATGTCCCGGGGTAAAAAGTAGCCTATGTCCTTTCTCGGGTATCAAAATATCTCTATACCAAATTTCATGCAAATTGGTTCAGTAGTTAAGGCGTGATTGAGTAACAGACAGACAGACAGAGTTACTTTCGCATTTATAATATTAGTATGGATTACCTACTATAAATTATAGAAGCGTTCGTCGTATTCGAAATAAAGAAATCGTACAGAAAGAAGTTTATTTATACTATTTTAGAATATAAGTATAAATCCTGATAAATATTTAATTTAATTTATTTTTATTTTTGGATTTCAAAATAAATCTTTATGTACATAATAAATTAATCGATGACTTAAGCGCGTCACACACGGTGAAGATACTATAATATTTTATCTTAAGATACTGTTATATTTTATATTACAGTATCTTAACGCATCCGGTATCAGCGTTCGGACCATCATTTTTCTTTTTGTCATTGTCAAATGACGCGAAATTTTGTGGGTCATTTGTAACAGGATGGCGGTTCTACAGGGGTCTTAGTACGCAATGACAAAAAGAAAAATGATGGTCCGAACGCTGATACCGGATGCGTTAAGATACTGTAATATTATAAAATATAACAGTATCTTAAGATAAAATATTATAGTATCTTCACCGTGTGTGATGCGCTTTATTTTACTGATAAATCTAAGTTAATGTTACCCATGTTATGTTGTTATGTTACCTTTTACCTCAACTTTTTACATAAAATCGAACTTTATGTTTCAAACGCAAAACCAGAAATATAAAGTTAGTTGATAAGCAGTTATTAATATTCAAGTCAAACATAATTAAATATAATAAGTATATAATAAGGAAATAGTGGAAAATACGCGAAGATAAGGACTTAGGTTTTTTATACTGACATGACTTGATAATAATCATTTACTTAGATCATAAAACAGACTTGATGTATGATCTAAGTTAGTTCAAGATGAACATAATGATAAAAACATACCTAGTTCTCAGTACCTACTTTTTAGGGTTTCGTATCTAAAGGGTAAAAGGGTCGCCCTATTAGTGAAACTTCGCTGTCCGTCCGTCTATCTCGCTGTATCTCAGGAACTGTGATAGTTGGACAGATGAAATTTTCAAACTTGATGTATTTCTGTTAACGCTATAATAAAAAACAATAAAAAAAGTGTTGGCATGGTCATAAATTTGACAGGTGGCTATTTTTGAAGTTGGTCATTAGTTTATTTGTACGGAATTCTTACTGTCGCAAGTCCGTCTCACACTTGACCGTTTTTTTTAAGCTATTGCATAGCTTCTATCGCGGGCCTTGAGCGCGGGGACCGAATCGAGAAATTCCGTAACGAAAAAACCTCACGCTCCCCACTCCGACGGACTCGGAGGTGTGGCTTGAAGGCATGCTATGCAATAGCTACCGCGGCAGTCCCCGAGTGCCACACGTCTTTTTTTTATTTCAGATCGGGCCACCGAACTGATGTTAGTCACCACCCATGACCATTTCATATCATTTTTCAAAGCGGACGAAGTCGCATGCTATAATTATATAATAAGGCTGATAGATAAATAAGCTGAAAGATCGTTCATAAAATTTGATGTCTGTAACTATCTGTTGCATGGTATTTTTTAAACAGCGGAAAAATACATTACATAGAGGTGACATACAATTTTTATTATATCCAGGCGAAGCCAGAACGACCAAATAGTATAGTATAATTTAACTAATCTCCAAAAATATAACAAGATAATATTATTAAATGTACATATTAATTAATTACAAGTTAAAAGTTAGTAAGTTTTTGCAAAAAAATCAAACGAGTCGCTTGTAATATATAATATTATTAAAACATATTATATCAGGTTATTTATTTAATTTATCTTATAGGCTTTTAAGACACGTGTATGTGACGTCATTATTATCATTTTCTTATAGTTGGTTAAATTAATGAGTAATAGCTTGATAATGGACACCTGGGTTATAAAAAGAGGCAATTGTCACGTAGCTCTAAAGATGATATTTGAAAAACAATATAACTTGATTTATTAATTAAAATGGATAATAATGGCTTGTTAATACTTGTTTTTAACAAAAAATTATTAAATTCGGAAGATTTTTCTCCTGGGTCAAAAGCCTATAATATAGCTCTATCCTAATAATATTATAAATGCAAAAGTTTGTGAGGATGTGCGTGTGTGAGTGTGTTTGTTACTCTTTCACGCAAATACTACTGAACCGATTACAATGATATTTAGCACTCATATAGAGGGTAACTAGCATTAACACATGGGATAGGTTTTATCCCGGAAATCCCACGGGAACGGGAACTATGCGGGTTTTTTCTTTCAAAACGCGGGCGAAGCCACAGGCGGAAAGCTAGTCATAGTATAAAGAGAGAGATTTGCATACATTTTTACCTACATAAATTACCTTTACCTACATAAAAAACTTAAACAACTAGATAACGTCAAAAATTGATTTTTAAATGTTTCCAAAAAAGCGCGTTTATATTTCAGATAATCTCTGAAATGTATTTATATCCATTTCGATTGAAAATATTTGATATATTGTTACACAGACCAAGTCGCATATACCAACTAGTACATAATTTAAATACAAATATACTACCAAATTGTTCAAGCATGATTTTGTAGGTATTATTGCTATGTCGAGGTGCCACCTAATCATATTATAATGGCAATAATAGTATCGTATTTATGGGCCTGTAAGAAACTTAAGCCCTTGGTAGTTTAGGCTCGTTACAGACGTGCGATTATTTTCTCTTTTGTATTGTAAGTTTGGTGAAAAAGTCGTTCTTTTATTAGGATGTTCAACTATCAACTTGTTTTCTATTTGTACAATATGATTTTTATAGTAAAAAAATGAAACCCGTTTTCCTTGGTCACGGCATCACGCGTGAACGGGTGGACCGATTTCGATAATTCTTTTTTTATTATATTCCTTGAAGTACGAGGACTGTTCTTGTGTAAAGAAAACATAAACATGTACCACGGGCGAAGCCGGGGCGGACCGCTAGTAGTTTATAGTTGTAAACAGATTAATTGAAACACAAGACACATAAAGAATTATTTTGCAACTATTTCAATTAAAAAGAAACTTTTAAAATAACATGAAATAAAAATATAATATAATATATACCTAAGTTGATTAAGAAATTGTTTTGTTAGTTTTTACGAGGCGTAAATCTTGTTTTAAATCTGTCAAATTGTTTATTTTTTCCGACTATTTCTCTCACTGTTCACGTGTTTACAGCCTTATACTGACAATAAATATTGAACCTTAATACCAGGCATAAAGGATCTAAATAATATCGAGGTCGCGATGTAAATTCGTCACGTTCGTAACGAAAATAATTTGCCTTTGTACCAATATGGTAGTTAAATGTATTATCCGTAACTATAGGAGCTTGAGTTGGTTCAATAATTGTGAACTAATAACTGCCCGTGGCTTCGGCTAGCTACCTATTAGTAAAAAGTAAGATTCAAAGTTAGTTAATTGTATTGGCACGATGGGAAATACTGGGAAATATAGGCATATTTATCTCATGCTAAATTTCACCAAAATTAAAATTGAAAATGAGTCCATCTTACTGAAACAGAGAAATAATACTAAATTCTTTTGCTTAATTTCATCCAGATTGGGTGAGCCGTTCCGGCGTGTTAGAGAAACAAACATCCAAACCTAATGCACGAGTCGTAAAGCTTATTGTATTAGTATTGAATATATCTTAACACATTACATAAGCGTCCTTTCGTATACATATTAGGAAAGTATAATACTCACATAATGTATATTTTATATATTTTTTTATTGACGATTATAAAGTATAGCGGTCCGCCCCGGCTTCGCACGTGGTACATATTTACGTTTTCTCTACATAAGAACCATCCTCGTTCTTCAAGGAATATAATAAAAAAGAATTATAGAAATCGGTTCAGCCGTTTACACGTGATGCCGTGACAACGCGAAACGGATTTCATTTATATATATGTAGATATAATAAATTAGAATTTGATTCTTATGTAGAGAATTTTAAAAACAAAATAAAAACGAATACTATTTGAATACAAATTACAATAAATTACGCCATGCTTTAAGTAGAACTTAGCTAAGTTTATGCAAATGCCTTTAAGTTTAAGTGAGCTTTTCGTGATATGTTACGAGGAGAGCCATAATTTCTAATTACTTACAATTATTGCTTATGAATTATTTATCAAGTATTTAAGTATGTTGAGGCCGCGACTTTGTTTGTCTTGATTGAGTTTTTTTGCTAACAACTACTTTTCCAAAAATAAGAAATTTATTCTCCTTAAATTTACAGTAAAGTTTCAGCCTTACTTAAAATACAATTTATTTATTTATTATTACATACATCAATTTCCTACCTTTAAAGGATTAACCCAATACGGTACTGACTAACACTATAATTATGACGTAATAATAGTAACAAATAATTTGGAAAATCCAAAAGTGCACGCCTCATAATTTTTTTTTAATAAATATTTATTAATTATTATTTTTGTTTATTTAATAACAATTAAACCACATCGAATCAGACCCTGAAAAATGAAAGGGTTCTCTATTCCTGAGCATACTCAAGCGTAAGAGAAAAAAAAAGACTCGATTAGTAAAGTATTTCGGTCGCTATCGTGTTAACAAGAAAATCCTCCGCACATATAGACACACGGACGTCCAAGACAGAACTTTTTTAAACTGTTTTTTAACTAGTTTAAATAACAAAAATGACATCAAAAATATCATGAACGTTAAAAATAGTGTTTTTTCTTAATATGTGTGTGTATGTATTATCTTACAAGTGCAATGTATGATACATAAAGACATTTTAAGTTTGAAAAATCAGATGTTTTGCGCGAAGTGACAGTAATACCCACCTCAACGCTTCGCTTATGAGGCGTGCAATTCATTCAACTTTTAAGTAAATTTGAAGTTCTTTATATTGTGTTTTGAGTTTGAGCTTGAGTTTGAGTTTGTGAAAATACCATTGTAATATAATTTGGAAAACGTGTTTCCATATAACGGTAGATATTCATTTTATAGTTTACTATTTTTGCTTAAACTAATAATTAAATAGTTTGGAAAATCCAAAAGTGCACGCCTCATAATTTTTTTTAATAATTATTTATTAATTATTATTTTTGTTTATTTAATAACAATTAAACCACATCGAATCAGACCCTGAAAAATGAAAGGGTTCTATTCCTGAGCATACTCAAGCGTAAGAGAAAAAAAAAGACTCGATTAGTAAAGTATTTCGGTCGCTATCGTGTTAACAAGAAAATCCTCCGCACATACAGACACACGGACGTCCAAGACAGAACTTTTTTAAACTGTTTTTTAACTAGTTTAAATAACAAAAATGACATCAAAAATATCATGAATGTTAAAAATAGTGTTTTTTCTTAATATGTGTGTGTATGTATTATCTTACAAGTGCAATGTATGATACATAAAGACATTTTAAGTTTGAAAAATCAGATGTTTTGCGCGAAGCGACAGTAGTACCCACCTCAACGCTTCGCTTATGAGGCGTGCAATAATTGCACAGAGTGCATGATTAGGTACATACAAAATTATATTTTTTTTTTGTTTTCATTTTATCTGCAGTGTTTAATTGCACCTTGTTGTTTGTTTAACAGAGAAAAATGGTACAAATTCTTAATTCAATAAACAAACACTTAAAATACTGATTTATTATCTGTTTAATCATTCCCATATGGGGACACGTTTCGCGAAGATGAAATGCCAAAATTCAAAGAAAGATTTGGACAAAGGCTCCGAATATATTTTTACGATCGACAAAATATATCATACATGCTGCATATTGTTCATTCTGCTGTCAGTGTTAAAGAGGTATTATATTAAATTTACGATTCGGCGTTTATTATTCTATGTCAACTCGAATTCGGTTTTATGAGATGAGTTGTGTGAATCATTTTTTGTTCCGGTCATAGAGTTGTAATGTAGATGTGGCAGAGTTTAAAAATAATTGTTGCATTTTCTTGTTTTTTGCGCTATTTTGATAGTATAAGCTAGTTAAAAATGTAGGAATCTATACTTAATATTATAAAGCTGAAAAGGTTGTTTGTTTGTTTGTTTGTTTGAATTCGTTAATCTCGGGAACTACTAGTGGTCTGATTTGAAAACTTATTTCGGTGTTAGATAGTCCATTTATTGAGGAAGGCTACAGGCTATATATCCGGACACTGTGGGTAAAACCGCGGAGCACAGCTAGTAAATAATATAGTGAGAATCGCTATTTAAACTAGCACTCTAGGATCTGCAAAGGCTGACCTTTTAGAAACAATAATATTATAAGGAATTTATTGGCTTTGTTGGTTTACTGATGACTCAAATATTTTTAACCAACTTTCAGAATTTGTGGTGACTCGTAATCTAATATAGTAATATAGTAATATAATATAATATAGTATGGATGTATGGATGTATGGATGTATGGATGTTTGTTACTCTTTCACGTAAAAACTACTGAACCGATTACAATAAAATTTAGCACACATATAGAGGGTAACTTGGATTAACACATAGGATAGGTTTTATCCCGGAAATCCCACGGGAACGGGAACTATGCGGGTTTTCCTTTGAAAACGCGGGCGAAGCCGCGGGCGGAAATCTAGTATGTCATAATGTGCAGTAATAACGTAAAAGCAAAAAAGCTCTGTTTCTTCGTCACGTCTATTGATATTATAATATAATAGGTTTATAATTATAATTAATAGCAATATACATATTTATAGATTTATCTTATATTATGTCTTTTTTAAGTACAGCTTAGATCTTATATTATGTGCATTTCTTTTTCAGACGACATAAAAAGTTTCTTTGTTTCTCTACATTTTATGAATTTGTTCAAAAAATAAATATAGACAGATTTTCATAATATTTTGATGAAGCATGTTGAATGGATACGGACAAAAAAGGCCTTCGTATAGAAATAATAAGTAAAATTGTGTAACTTTGACTCATATCTATTTTACACAATATAATTTATCTGTAAATAATATTTTTATGTAGAAATAGTCATAAATCTCATATGCGGGTAGAGATAATTGTAATTTTGTTACGAAATCCCGTATTTTCTTACTTTGTTGCGTGTAATAAAATATTAAAACTCGCGGCCTACATAAATTAAAATGGTCACCTGGCCCTTATAGTTTTAAACTTGTTAATTATGTTCACTTTAAATGTAGAGATCTGAAAGTTTCGAAAGAAACACTGTCAAAGTGTTGTTTATTTGTATTTTGTATACCTTTGGTCTTAAACTCAAACTCAAACATGTATTCAATAAACTCCTATAATAAAATGTTGAATTATCGTACATGTTAGTAATTATTTCTAACAGATTTTTTTATAGTAGGTTAATATTGTATTAAGTGAAGTCCCATGTCCCCAAGTGGGGTAAGGGGCAGATGCATTATACATCTGTTTCACTGATCGATTTTCTTTAGGAACAAGTAGGTGATCAGCCTTCTGTGTCCTACCAGACCAAGACATTTTTTTTTTCTTCGTCTCTACCGGGAATCGAACCCAGGACCCCTCGGTGTTACGCTCACGCGTCAACCACTGTACCAAGGAGGCGGTCAAATTGTATTACATAATAAAAAATACGTATGGCACTCGAGGACTGCCGCGGTAAAGCTATTGCATAGCATCGCATCGCTGCAGGTTGGGTGTAAGTTTTTTTCGTTACGGGATTTTTACATTCGGTCGCCGCGCTCAAAGTCTGAGATAAAAGCTATGCAATCCATACTAATATTATAAATGCGAAAGTAACTCTGTCTGTCTGTCTGTTACTCAATCACGCCTTAACTACTGAACTAATTTGCATGAAATTTGGTATAGAGATATTTTGATACCCGAGAAAGGACATAGGCTACTTTTTATCCCGGGAAAATGACGCAATCCCGGAAATCCCACGGGAACGGGAACTATGTGGGGTTTTCTTTGACTGCGCGGGCGAAGCCGCGGGCGGAAACCTAGTAGCTTATAAATTCAACTATCCACTATCTATGGTGTATATTAACGAATAGACAGTAGATATCTAAAACTTTAAAATATTGAGAATACTACAATACATATACACAATAAATACTTTTTGTTTCTATTTTATGACTATCGCATAATCTTCTTGCATTACCTCTCCCGCCAAGTTGCCTGGTAGAGATTGCTGTTTAGCAATAAGGCCGCCTTTTGTGCAAATTATGCTTTTTGTTATACTTACTGCTTCTTTTTGCATACTATTGTTTTCTCATACACATGTACAATAAATAAATAAAGTACAACAATATATTACTACCAATCTAACTAAAATTAGAAGATATTTTGAATATTTAAGTCGTTTCGAATTTCGCAATTTACAAACCCGTGTACTTATTTTATTTCAATTAGATTTTCCAAAATTTACATGAATTATGTAATTTGAGATATTCTTGTGTTATTGGGAAATGTCTTTTCCACGTTTTCTCATAATTTCCTGGAGGAAAAAGGACCTAAACAATTTCAACAAAAGCTAAGCTATAAATACATTGAGGAGGAAATTTTAATCCACAAGGAGGAAGGTGTTATACTAAAGGGGACTTATGAAGTACTAGTGGTCCGCCCCGGCTTCGCCCGTGGTACATATTTCGCAATAAAAGGTAGCCTATGTCCTTTCTCGGGTATCAAAATATATCTATACCAAATTTCATGCAATAGGTTCAGTAGTTCAGGCGTGATTGAGTAACAGACAGACAGACAAAGTTACTTTCGCATTTATAATATTAGTATGGATAATCAAATCTTTGTTGATATATTTGTTCCTGTATTCTGATAGCATGTCTAGAGAATGGAATTCAAATAAAATTTAAAATTAATTTATTACAAAAAACGCCCATATAAAATACGATATTGTTTTTAATAATCGGCATTAGCCGTGTGATTACACAATTAGGTATAGTTGCAGTCTTGCAAAATATATAATTTTTGATAGATTATTACGAACAAGATGTGTTCATTAACCTTTACCTATGTGCAGATATACTATGGCGGCAAAGAAAACAAAAAAAATACACACATAATATTTATTACGAAAATAATGTATACTTATAATAAAATAATATATTACTCTATATTGCTATATCAATTATACTCATTTTTCATACCAAAAACAAGATAAAAACAAAAATACGCAATTGCGTCACTAATTCTGTGTCCCCAAGTAATTACTAAGGCTAGTTATGTAACGAGGGGTTACCATAACGTCGTATAGCAGCTTTATATCCAGTGTGGGAAAGAGATGGCGCTAGACGACTATATAGCGCTGTCCTCTTTCCACGGTGGAAGTATTACTGCTTTAAGATAGTACGGAGACTGTTCCTGAAAGTTATTTGGTCTCTTATAGTTTACTGCGGTACATTATCTTCCATGCAATTTCTTGTACATGTTTTTCTTCCAATTTTAGGACGTTGTAATGATCGTGGAAGGAAATGTTTGGATGGTGGCAATTTGTTTAAGTCATATTTCTGTTATGTTTTATTATGGCAATACTGGAATATGTGTTATGTAGGATATGACTAATAAAACAATTTTTTGAACTTGTGTATGGCTAACCTTTGTTAGTACAAAGCTCTTATTATTTTCAGAAGAAATAACCATGTTAATTTATTTCATCTTGATGCACTTAGTAATTTTTGAGATCTTAACTGGCACAAAAAATTCGACATTATTACCAACGATCTTAACCACTATGTTCGTTCGTTTCAGCCGTGGGACGTCCACTGCTGGACAAAGGCCTCCCTCAGGGTTTTCCACCACGCCCGGTCACCCGCGGCCTGCATCCAGCGGCTCCCACTATGTGCTAGTCCTTAAAACTTAAAAAAACATATTAAAATTTACAATAAAGTGTCAACAAACATCTACAACTTTCTCTTATAAATTTTCACCTAATCTATATCAGTAACACAAGGTCATAACATCGATTTTAATCGAATTAAGAATCGATATAATCTCTGACCCATAGTTCAATAATTCTTCTCATAATAATCGATACAATCGTTATGAGATCTTCAAATCATTTGATGGACGTTTAGATTCGATTTTTATTATGCATTGATAAAAATAGAATCTTTAAAGGGAATAAGTTTTAGAATTATGTTCTTTGATAGTTTTATTTCAATGTTGAATCCTTTTCTCTTTTTTAATTATAACAATTTCTAAAATTATCGACTCGAAAAATCTTAAATTAATAGGTACTTTTGAGAACGGCTTCCGGAGCTTAAAAATAAACACTTATCATTAAAAGATCAAAATAATATAAAAATATAACTACAAAAAAACACCAAAGAGAACAAAAACTACATTTACATTATAATATAAAACTTTCAATAACAATAAACCGCACTACCCCAATAAACTCGGGTAAAAAGCCACTTTTCAATTTTCCCCAATTCTCTTGAAACCTGTGAGTGTACGAAACATATTTTTAATAAAATACTTTTTATAAGGGCTCGCTAACAGTCAAAGCTCGACGGAGCGTTAGCAAAAAAACACATATAGGACGCACGCTGCGTTATAAGATAAGTGCGGTCATTTTGTAGCGTCAGCAAAATAATCTATTATGGATGGCATATTTTTTAATTAATTTGATGTTGTATGTTTATTTTATTGAAAAGAGGAAAGGATGTTTTTACGTGAACGATGACTTCACACGAAAATTACATTAAATCTTACAGGGATTCCCTGTTACTCCGTATCGCTTCTTATAAAGCTGCTTCTCGCTAGCTTTTTCAAAAATTTTCACAGAATGCTCGTGAATCAGATGTCAGGTCTTACAAAACGCGAGGCCCTCCATATAAAAAAAAAATCATTTAAATGTTATGAATTTTTTTAAATTAATTTGCTGACGCTCCAAGTTAGTGGACCTCGCTGGTAAGGGTGATTTAAAATAAGATATCTATGACCGCCCCGCGACCAAGGGTTGTAAATTGGGAAAAAATTATGGTGCCTACTGACCACAAGAGAGGTACATTAACCACAGATATGGTTATGATAAGGCCCTTTTGAGGGTATTCTAATATTTTAGCGTGTTTACCTCCTCGGGTTACGCTAACATAGTTAGTTATATATGTATGTTTATATTGTAAGTGTAATGACGTCGGTGTGTTGAAAGCTCTTTCGTAAATGTATATCAGAAACTATTAGAAACAAACATTGTACAATAGGTTAAAAGTATGTTACAATTACTTATTGAAGTGAAACTTCTTTATCGGGTTTGGAAAAAAATTTATTGTAACATTTTTTCGTTACGCGTGATATTTTTCCGTTACGCGCCATCTTTGATTCAAAGTATTTCTGTAAAGTTGCATATAGTAAATTATTTTTTGAAAAATAAGGTCATAAAGAAGTTTTACTTCTTACGTGTGTACACTAGTACACGCACACATTTTTTTAAATCAATCTTTATTTATGATTGTAGGAATAAACATTTGAATAAATTTTAACCAAAAACTGATCTGTTTTTTCATCTACCAACATTATTTATTCCTGTGAAAGAAACAGAATATAAATTAAATAAATAATTGTCACATTATAGAAATAGTAAGAAGCACTTAGCACTATTTTAAAAACTTTAACGATCAATTATTACGTATCTGAGCACGCGTGGAATAAATAAAAAATAGCATATATTATGTATACTAAAATATAAATAGTGTATACTAGCTGTGCCCCGCGGTTTTACCCGCATTATTCAGCTAAAAATGCAAAAATTGTTGCAAACTATCACCCATTAACATTAATTTTACCAAACAATCAAATCAGGAAGCTCATAAAGTTCATAGTTTCTACAATAATGATAAACAGAGAATAATAAATAAAGAAAGCCGATGAAATAAATATAAGGCTCTATAGCCAGGGAATCGTGACTTGACGCTTAGCCTAGTGATGGGCTATTGTCGATATTTTGATTAAATTATTTATTTCAAATTGATATTGCATTAAATCGTGTTATTTTAAAAGAAAGAATAAGTGAGAAATAGAAATCAGAATAATTATATTATCGAAAACGTAACCTTTCAAAATAAAATTTGTTAATGTGTATTGTGTATATGATACACACCTATACATTGTTTTATTGGTATCCTATTATTATTTTATGAAAAACAATAATTAATTAATTACTGAAATACTAAATAATTTGTAAAAAAATTAAGATAATAATTGTTATCTAGGCTAATTTGTTAAGTCAATACATGATTTTCAGGGGCCAAAAGTATCATATACCAGCTATCTATCTATATATCTAAGCTTAGAACTTATTGAAATAAACACCATCTTATTCAAATGTGTAAAAACCCTTATCCCTCAAGAAATATGAAACAAAAATAAACAAACAATGCAATTTATCGACATAACATCAACATCAATCTCTAAGCTATCAAATCGTGTCCATACATTAAGAGCATTCATAGCTGTAGCTAATGCAATTCATTGTACAAGGTCCCCTGCATCAGCCAGTATTACTTGACCCACCACACCCCTCCAGCCTTCACTAGAATCGAAAACAACGGGGTATTGCCAAGGAAGCCAGAGCTCAAGCTAAATTGGTGACGTTCATCCCTCGAACACAATCGACCATTATACATTGAGCTATAGGCTGCATGCTATTGTTCGACATTGTAAAGCTGTAATGGGTCTTCGTAAATTGGTCGCGTCAATCATATGATGGCTATACCTACAATCTTGGTGGATTTACGTTTTTGCGTATAAGCTCCTTAATAGAATGGAGTATTTTTACAATACCGTTCGTATGTGTATTGTGTATATCTATTGCGAGAAGAAAAGGATTGATATGTTTAAAAATCTGATCCTTGCATATCTTGTAAAATACACTTTATAATAATAACAAATAGCGTAAACACCAAATAACATTATTTTTATTTAAATTAGATACATTGGTATGTATTTCAACACTAAATTAATATGAAGGTTTAAGCATAATAAAGCAAACGATATTAAATTCTGTTCTAACAAAAACGAGGCATTTATTTTGTGTATCTGTATTCCGTATATATGTCTGTGCCATTCTTAGCAATCCAATGAATCGATAGGTATATGATAGAGTTTCTAAAATGGATATTTCTCTTATCTCAAACTCAAATTCTTTATACAAATAGACTTCGTTTAGAAGCGCATTAGAATCCAATTACAGAAAAATAATAATTTATCACTTATACACACATTCAAGTTCAGTTCAGTTCATTCAAGTTTTACTACCCCTTACGGCTTACACACACATTCAAGTACACACACACGCACACACACATACACATTAGGCTAATAAATAACATTTTGTACAATAGCTATATCTACTTTAACAATGGCCACTAACTCGAAAACAAATCTATTCCAAAAATCCAAAGGTCACATGTAATTGTTCGTATTTCGCGCTTCATAGATATGTATCTTTTTATCTAACAATTGTAAGTTGTAACCTTAACATTGTGCTTGCGCAAGAGTTGATTTATGGTTCTGTAGGAAATGGCTTTAAAATTTTAAAAGTATATTTTGATTTTTAAGTGAAACTTCTTTAGGCGCGTTGAGAGTAAAATTTCAAGCTCGCGAAATACCGTCACGTCATGGGGTAAGGCGACGATTTTGGTATCTTTGAATCTTGCCAAAGGACTTTCACTTTTGACACGTGTGCTCGGAATACACGGTCATTTTTCAAGAATCAAAATTGGTTAAATTTTTTTGGGCACAAAATAATTTGACTTCAGTAACAGATTACTAAATAGGTAGTTACGATGTAAACAAAACTTAATTAATACTATTTATAAATTAAATAAGTAATTTACTAAAGTTTTTTAACGGCCCCTAAAAATATACATACGATAAACACATGAAAAAATTGCTGTCATACATATAAATAGAGGTATTGTTTGGTAAAAGACGATAAATGACGTGAATATGTTATACGAAGCCAATAGCTAACGGTTTTTTATGTTTTTTGATAAGAGATATTATAACAAAAAACAACTATAATATATGGGGCTTTCAAAAAGAGAGCTTATATTAAATAAAAAAATTGTAAAACATTATGAGAAATAACTAAAGAATTGAATTTATTTATTAATTTATTTATCTAGTTTACTAACTGGAATTATGCATCTATTAATTGGTGATAGTATTATCAGAATCGATCCAGTACTTCCAGAGATAATTTCCAACAAAAACACTTACTTTAATCTTTTACAACTTTACAAGCTGAATATAATATGAGTATAAAGATGATCTACAAAATAATACGATTAAGATATTTTATCCCAATTTTACTTTCCCCTCAAATAAGATCATTAATAACAGCATATTACTAACAAACCATTTCCAAATACTTTTACAGAAACCGTTGAAAAATCATTCACATTACCATAAGTAAAACTTATTCGCTACACAACAAATATATCATCGTCAAATTTAGAGTATATTCCGTAATAGAGTAAAGATTATGCAAAAAACCATTAATGGAATCACTCAATCGAACTAATGCTCCGATGAATAGTGATTTATTATATTGTGGATAAGAAAAATGACTAAATACAATACGTCGTTTAGTGGTCACGACACGATTACGGCACGATGAGGTCATTATTTTGTTAATGATTGTTTTCTTGTAAGATTATGTAAATATGTAGCATTTCACGTTCGCAAATAATAATGGATTTTAAATATTCAGCTTCGAACGGATGCAATTATGCATTTTCATATGTATGGACCTTCCTCTTGATCCACTTTACATAAAAAATTGTATCCAAATCCGTTGCGTAATTTTAAAAATCTAAGCTTACATAGAGACAGATGAACAGCGGCAAGCAACTTTGTTTTATACTGTGTAGTAACAATCTTTGTGAGAGGAATAGTACAATACCTATCTATTAAGATGAATATATCTAAGATTCTAAATATTATTCAAGACTAGCGGTACGCCCTGGCTTGGCTTCGTCCGTGGTACATGTTTACGTTTTCTCTCCTTAAGAACCATCCTAAGATAATAAACGAAATCGGTTCAGCCGCTACGCTTAGCAGCACATTTTGCGAATCATTTTTATTGTAGCAGGCGATTTTACTCAAAAGTCGTTACATATAAAAGCATTTCCTTGATAAAAACGTAAGCTCTCCGACAGATTATCGTCAGCGTTAGCTTCTTGGCTGATTCAGATTTATTCGAAAGGGAACCTACCATTATTATTTATTACGTTATTCACATGCGTTTTAGACGCTAATGATGTTTAGACACGTCATAGTTCTTTGTACGATTAGTTTTTTTGTTATAATATCTATAGTAATTTATTAGAAATTCACATGAGTCAGCCCTAGACTGTTCATAGCTCGAACCTGTGTAGGAAATAGAAAATATGATATTCATAAAAGGCATAATTAGAAAGAAAGAAATCAAGTTTATTCATCACCAGTAATTCAGTAAAATATTAAATTAAAGGGGAAATATTTATATTATCATGCCACCATATGTATAACCACAGACTAATAATAATATACTACGTATACAAGTATAACCCTATAAAAAAATCGAAATCAATCCATGATTAGTGGAATATTCATATAATAAATATTATAAAATAATCGGTATACTTTGTAAGCTTCTGTAACAACCGCCTACTAACTATACTCAACAAAAATACTGGTTCAAAAAACATACAAACATAAATTTTAAAATGCTCTATATTTATTCATAGAGTCAGTCCTCATATCTATAAGATACCAGGACAGTTCTTTGGCATATTATGATAATATATTATGATATTACATATGTAATTTGTAAAATTGTAAATCTGACATGATTAAAAAGAGCAACTATGGAGTTTCTTGCCGATTCTTCTCCGTAGATACTGCTTTCCGAATCGGTGGTAAATGTTAAAAATATGTACTTAATGACGTTTCAAAAGTGCTTCTAGAAGAAGTCTAATTGAATAAATAAATGTTTGAGTTTGAGTTTGTTTGTTTGATACCTATTATATTTGGATTGCAATTGTACATGATTATAATTCATTTTAAAAATATTAAGATGGATCATTTTTCTAACCCTTTCTTACACTTGAAGACTCTACGATATGTTGAATATAGTTTAAAATGTATTTATAATCTTTACTAATATTATAAAGCCGAAGATATTGTTTGGTTGTTTGAACGCGCTAATCTCAGGAACTACTGGCCCGATTTGAAAAATTATATCGGTGAAGAAGGCTATTTATATCAACACGCTAAGACCAACAGGAGCGGAGCAATGCGGGTAAAACCGCGGGGCACAGCTAGTTTAACATAATTACAATCCATCCTTAAAGTCAGTAACTAATAACTCATCACAACATTTACTATTGCATATTTCATCTTCACACTAGTCCATGCAGGAACCCTAACATAACTCCTAAGGTCATTTATCATTGCTATGACGGTACAATTTACCCTCTTGTTGCCTAAATGTTAGTAATTAGTGCCCTTTGGTTTCTAGCCTAGTAAATGTTCGCTTAATACGCTTTTAAGTGCTTTAAGAAAGCTTATTTTAAAATATAAATGTTTAAAAACACACTGATAATATAATATTATATGTATTTTTGAAATTATATAAATAAACTGTGGTACTTAATATGTTATGCTTAATATCTTATTATTTAAATCAAAAATGCGAAAGCCAAAAAGCTTCAATAATTCGAAAGTGATGTGTAAAATGAATAAGTTTTCTTATTTGAATCAAAAACGTGAAAGCCATAGCTTAATCCCGCGGCTTCACTCGCATGGTACACGGATAAAAAATCTATGAGCTTATCCAGACTATAATTAGTTACGTGAAAAAGTAACAGACATACATGGTCCTAAACTTTTGCAATATTAGTAGAAGCTCGCTTGAATATAAATGAATCAATTGAAATTTTAACTGTTCTTAACCGATTGTAAAGTATTATAAATCTTACAATATATTCAAATGGAGATTCTATAGTAATGTAGGGCTTAGATTGATGTTTAGTTGAAATGATTGTTTTTGAACTCAACACACTAAAACAAGAGAGTTTTTAACCCGTGGATATTTTAATGTTTGTGTGATGATGTCACGTAATTTGTCATTTAATTATTTATTTAAATATTAAGTGTAAAGACGATATTTTCTTTACTATTTAACTCAAAAACTGCCATTAATGTACCTTAACCACTAGAAAACTACATCTTCGTAACAGGCTATTTTTTACCTTATAAACACATGAACTAAAGCATTTATTACATCTGACACTGAACTAATACACATGAAATACAAGCCGAAGTTCATACGCAACTGTAATGGTGTTTCCACACACGTGCCGTTAAGCTCCGTGAACAGGAGTGAATGTTGTTCGCGTTCGCGTCTGTTCCCCTATGCTCTAGGAAGATGCACCGCGAAGTAGCTGTGCGAGGAAGACGCGCAGCTCGAGCTATGTGATTCATCGATATACCAAAGAAAAAGTAAGTCCATAGCACGAATTCATAGCATGATTTCATAGCGCGCATCCATAGCACGCATTCATAGCACGCATCCATATCGAGCATCTATAGCATGCCTTCATTTAAAAAAAAGGATCTTAGTTGAATCCGTTTCCACCAGTGCTATGATATGTGAATAGATATTATTGGTGAATATCAACCGCATCCACAGCACATCTTTGGTGGAAAAGCACCCTTATGCCGTGAATTCGGAGCTTGAATTTGCGCGGACTTCACGGCGCTAGTGTGTAGCTGCCTCAAATGTGATAACACTGTATTATTATACCAGGTGCAGCCGCTCGCCCCGGGCGATCCACCATTTTGCCCCGGTTTAAGGCATGGACTATATTATACATTAATATGCAATAGCCTGCGGCTATCTGGCTTAATAATTAGGTATTAATTATAGGGCTGTCCGAACAATTAGTTATTGCAAATTGGAGGTGCATTCGACGATGTTTTATTGAATTGTTGATTTATCTTTGCCTGTAATTGTATGGTTTGTTGTGAGGACAGTTTTGGAGTAACGATGTATGGCAGATCTTTTTATTAATTGTTGATTGATAAATGTGTGTGAAGAGCCAAGGTTCGATTCCTGGTGGAAATTGATAAAGAAATATTGATATAGATGAACTCAAAAGCTGACCACTTGCTGATGTGTTCACCTGTCATGTTTTATTTAACTTATAATTTAATAAATTATTGTTAAAAGTTTTGTTTTATTACAACTTAGAATTACTTTAAGTGTACTTAATTATTACGATTACTGATAATATGAGATTACCAAAAAGTAGTGTGGTAACAATATTGGGAACCACGATATTTTTTTAAAGAAATTGCATTAGGTACATACAAATAAATACTATAAAAATAATTACATTAAAAACATATCATTACGTCTGAATGATCAATAATTGAATAATTAGTTTTAATCGACGTGACAGGATGTATTAAAAGATTTAAGGTGTTTTACTGACGAGCCGTTATAACGTAAGTTAAGAGTTTTTATAATAATTAGTTTATTGATCTTATTCCACCCGCTTTATTATATTTGTTCCAAAAGAAAATGTCTAGTGATGGACAAAACAATAATCTTCTATTTCTATAGGTTTTGTGTTTTTTTTGGCCTTTCTACAATACTGCCAAGTTTCACCAAAATCGATTCAGCAGTTTTAGCGTGATGTAGTAGATTAACTTTCACGTTTACAATTAAAATATAGAGAATATAGATTATTCAAACCACTTTCATAAAAACATAAAAAAAATATAATATTAAGACATAACAGTTAGTGTATAAAAATCCTAAAGCCCAAAAACTGACAAAAACTTGCTCCTTACAAGGATGAGGATCATTTGAAGCGATTCCGTCATTAAAGCCGAATTAATTGCATTTCAGCTTTACCCAATGTGTTTAATAAATGTACCTTGTATACCGGTCAAATGTGGCTACTTGACCACATTTTTTTACTTTTTCTTAGCTAAATTATTTATGTTAAACTTTTATTAACATTTTATGATTTGTTCATGTCACGAATGATTTCATCATTCACTTTTACTAGGTATTTCTTTAAAATATATTGAATCTGACATTATTTACAATTAAACGTAATACAGGTCAAGTTGACACTGATGTGGTATCTTGACCTTGCACATCAGTTTTCATAGGTAGATGCTTAACATTCTTGTTTTAGGCTAAGTTGCTATTACTTTTTAAGTCTTCGACTTTTTAAATATTGCAGCCCGAAGCTTTACAATAAACTGTTAGGCTCTGGCTACCTGGTCAAGTTGCCACGGGATTTGTAATGATTTCATACGAAGCATTACATGTAGGATAGGGTTGTCACAAACAAGACACAAATTTTAATGAACTATTTATTTATTAAACTAAATTTAATACATATGTATATGTATATTACTTAATACTTATAGGTATTTATTAATAGGTAAGGAAACATTTATTTTTCATTAGAAATATGCTAAATCGTTGTCATCAAAGAGAGTATAAGTATCTGGATTGTCCGAAATTTGCAGCAAATTTATTGATTTTACTATGCAAAACTCGAAACAGATAAAAAAAAGGAAAAAATGCAGTCACGTTATTTTTTGTGTCAACCCTAGGCGTCGGTCAAGTTGCCACGCAGCGGTCAATGGCAACTTGACCTAACCTGAGGCATCAATGCCCAAGCAAATATTTCGACAGATGAGCCTAAAATTGGATAGTTCCCACTGTAAAATCAATCTCTAGGGTTTAATACACAACATATCAAAACTGTACTCACCTGAGATGTGCAGTTTAAGCTCTACAAACATAATAATACTGACACCGGCAAAAGATCCTTAGTCACAGTCACACTTCGATACGTAATATTGCGAGAACCAACAGCGTTACCGCTTTAAAATTAAAATATGTTGCCAATTAATATTTTAAAAACCTACCAACATCGATACGTTAGGTCAATTTGCTTTCAATTCTACAAAATTTGATATTTTGTTGTTAAACGGAAGGTGTGGTCAAGTTGCCAAGTAAAGGTCAAGTAGCCACATTTGACCGTGATGTTATGAAAAAGAGTAGGTATTACTGCAATTGGTATATTTCAAACAAACTGAAACTCGAACATTTATTTATTACATTCGACTTCTTCTAGAAGCACTTTTGAATAGTCATAACATAGTTTTACCATTTACCACCGATACGGAAAGCAGTTTCTACGGAGAAGAACCGGCAAGAAACTCTGCTTTTTTAAAATCATGTCAATTTAAAAACTTAAATTTTTGATAATAAAATAATATTGATGCCAAAGAATATGAATTAAAAATAAATAAAAATATTTAAACTGGTTAATAATACAATAAATTACTTAAAAACTAGCGGTACATAGAGTTTCCAAGCGAATATTTCTATTTAGAAGTTTTTCTGTCAAACCATTCAAAAGCAGTAATTTTTAAATTATTAAACTTCACACAATGCAAATAAGCAATACGTAAATTTTATTACCAACACAAGCACATGAATCACACATACATTTTTTATTAGCGAAAGTAAATAAAATACAGTTATATAAGAAAGAATAATATAAATATAGAGGTAGCATTCCAGAGATAGGTATCTACACCTGCTCCTTCGAACACTCGATTAAATTAAGTAATTGTACATCTTTTAAGTAACAAGGCTTAAAAATAAAGTTAAAAAAACTAAAAAACATGCTTTAGGGCCGATTTTTCAATGCTTGGATAAAACTTAATTCGTCGAATAATGTATAAAACTACCATTTTAAAAACGTATTCTAATTGCCCGTATTTGACAGTTTACGTGACATTTTAATATTATCGTGTAATACTTTATTGGACGGATAAGTTTTATCCAAGCATTGAAAAATCGACCCTTAATGAGATAAATTTATTAAATAATCGATCCTTGATAGGTGTACAAAGTTTGAATAATTAAATCTGTTCGTTTAATAGGGTCAAAATCGAGTCAAAGTTGACCTGGCGTATAAGTTGACCTCTCTGTTATATATAGGAGATTTGACTTAGATACTATATATATTTTATAAATTGATATACATATTTAACTTAGGTACTTCATTTATTGAGAAAATTATTTTTGAAGAAACAATCTACAAGGAAATTTTCCTCAATGAAAATATAATTACATATTATATGTACAAAGTTTTATCCTGATTAATCCAGCCGGCTTATAGCAATTGAAAAACATCCAAACAATATTATTTATCTCGTTTTGTTATTTAGCCGACTACTCCAGAGAGAAGATTATCATTTTCGAATGCAAATATTGCTTCCTTCCTATTAACGAAAATAATGCAATGTGTAAATATTATTTTCGTTAAAATTTAAATATTAAAGCATCAGAAAAACTTATTAAAACATGGAAGTACATTAAAACATAATAATAATAAAACTTCCAATTTATCCAGTAAAATATTTCCATATTCAGACTAAAAAATACTTTTACGAGTTACTAATTAATGATTGATATATGTGACTTTATTAAATTACTAGGTTTCCGCCCGCGGCTTCGCCCGCGCAGTTAAAGAAAAACCCGCATAGTTCCCGTTCCCGTGGGATTTCCTGGATTGCGTCATTTTCCCGGGATAAGAAGTAGCCTATGTCCTTTCTCGGGTATCAAAATATCTCCATACCAAATTTCATGAAAATTGGTTCAGTAGTTTAGGCGTGATTGAGTAACAGACAGACAGACAGAGTTACTTTCGCATTTATAATATTAGTATGGATGCTTTCGTTCCAACTTCCAGTGCATTGGCTTTGTAAATATATTTTATTTTCGTTTAAAATTATTAATGGGAGTTCCACTGATTGAGATAAATTTAATATATTACGTTTATTTATTAAGACCTGATTTTTTTTATAAAAAATTCATTTTTCATATTTGCTTAATACCCTCTAATTAATGTACTACTAGCTTTCCGCCTGCCGCTTCTCCTGCGTTTTCTAAGATAAACCCGCATAGTTCCCGTTCCCGTGGGATTTCCCGGATAAAACCTAGCCTATGTTGCTCAGTGAAGATGCAGCTTTCTAATGGTGAAAGAATTTTTGAAATCGGTCCAGTAGTTTATGCGTGAAAACCATACATACATACATACATACATACATAATTACAAACCTTTCCTCTTTATAATATTATATAGTAATATAGTATAGATTAATATATCTTAATATCTTTGCTTAGAAAAACGGTTCTTTAGATAGTTTTTGACAAAAAAGCATCATATCAGTTATAGCATTTTATTATTAGATCTGTAATAACTATCAAATTGAAAATCCTTTAATTTTTAGCATCAAAACTAATTAAATATATACTTACCAATTTAACCGCGTCGCTTAATTTAGCATGAAATACGTACACAATAATCAATAGTTTCTCTAGCCCTGGTGTAGGAACCTAAAGCATGTCACAAACAAATAAGTTTAGATCACATCTATGAAATGCACTTCCAAAGGCAGCTGCACAATAACTTTTATTAGAAAGCATCTGCGTAATAAACTTGAATGTCTTTAATAATTTAATAAATGCAGTAACGAGCGAAATGCGCTTGAACATTCAGCAAGTAATATAGTTTTAATGGCGGATTTTAAAAATGTGTTGTCGTGTGTAGTGTCAACAGAGGCGGCTCGTGACAAAATTTTATGGGTGTTCACTTGAAATAAAACACTGAAAATACATGGTGTAAAGCAGTACATTTATCAAAAAAATTACTTATAAAGGAAATACCTACATACGTCTTTCTTTTTGGTGTGCAAAAATATCTATAACTTAAAGCGACAAGACATTCGTAAATATCTGTTGTTGCTTTCATCACAACCACACAACCACGGTTTTTTTTACATATTGTTCAGGTTTAAACACACACGTATATGTTTTCGTTTTTGTCGTACATTTTTGCGTAAGATCAAGTTCAGGCCGTGGCGGTCCCTTAGCTTTACATTCAAGCCGAATTTGTAACGTTTTATCACACTTTTTAATGAACGCCACATTATAATTATTGTTCATTTTAACACTCACAAGTAATACTGATAAGTACAGGCTATTTCAACACGTATTTTATAATTTTAATTAGAAAATTGCATGAATCGCGCGCGTGCATTGAAGTTGACTCGAGAGTCGAGTGTTTGTTTATATTATAGACGTAGCAACTGGCAACGTCGCAATCGCTGTCCTGCCGGGCGGTAAAAACGAACCGGCAACGTTTGCGGGTGCGGCGCACCGAATTTTGCTACTTTTCCATAGAAAATCTTTTGTTTCACGCGCAGGGCTCTGGGAAAACCCTCTCTTTCACTCCTATTGGATTTCGTATTAGGAAATGTACTAAATCTTTTTTCATTGGAGCGCAATCGTGAGCGCACCGCTTCGCGCGTTACATAATACAGTAGGTATTATACAGGTGTATGGGATGATGGAATGATGGATATATTCATTGGTATTAACAGTAGTTTTAAAGATTACGATTGATTTTAAATAGTAATAATTAATGTTAATAATTAAATTAAGGAGTATGATTTTATTATAATTATTTATGGGAGTTCACTGCACCAGCGCTCCTTAGGGCGAGCCGCCTCTGAGTGTCAATGTATGTAAGACTTAAAATCCTATACAGGGTGTCCCAAACGCGGCTGATCTCAAGAACTACTGGTTCGATTTGAAAAATTCTTTCGGTGTTAGATAGCCCATTCATCGAGGAAGGCTATAGGCTATATATCATCACGCTAAGATTAACAGGAGCGGAGCCACGCGGGTAAAACCGTGAGGCATAGCTAAGATTGAATATACAGGGTGTCCCAAAAAGTAGTGATATACTGAAGCTGGGAGGTAGAGGACTTAGAGGGCTATCCGAATCACCCCCATGTGTGTTATGCGATTTTTCGTATTTTCGGAGTTATTACATTTTTTTCAATTTTTCATCTATCGCCGAGTACGATGAGATTTTTATTTATGGTGACGTGAATTATTGCGCTAGATGCTTGATTTTTTTTGTGTGCTAAGCTGAAAGATAGGCCAATTCAGTATGGTAACATTTACTATCGTTAGATCTTCGAATGGAATAAAAAAAAGAATTAAATGCCAAGAAAGATAAAATTACCCAGTATGTCCATAACTTCAAGGGCCCACAAAAAAATAAAATCACATAAAAAGGTTTTCCATTTGGCTTTTAAAAACTTGCTCTATCGATCAGGTAGCTACCCTAAAAATTTAATTTTATTATTCTAAAGGCTTCAATCGAAACATTGAAATCTAAATGTGGTAAGTGGAAAAATTTATTAACATGATGATCATTAAAACCAATAAATAGCTGTTAAATTACCAGATTTTTTTTAAAATAGCCCCGCTGTTGCTCAATGCAAGTGCGACATCACCGTAAAAAGTTGTCTTTTTAATGTCTGAATGCTCTTTTATCATTTTTAATGGTTTCTTCTGCAACTATGAATTTCCGGGTTATTTCGTCCAAATTGTGGCAGTCTCTCGTCTTTGTAGTATTCCCACGGAAAAAATTCAATAGGGTTTATGTCCGGAGACCGTGGAGGCCAGGCTAAAGGGCAAAAATACTCTGAAAGATGGATTGGTCGTTGCAGCCTGCGCATGCGCCGGTGATGCCTGCTTTAAAGCCTGGCCTCCACGGTCCCACGACCTAAACCCCATTGATTTGTTTTAATGAGGATACTAAAAAGACCTCGGCTACTTGAGAGAATACCACAATTTGGACGAAATAACCCGGAAATTCATAGTAGCAGAAGAAACCATTAAAAATGATAAAAAAGCATTCAGACATTTAAAAGACAACTTTTTACGGTGATATCGCACTTGCATTGAGCAACAGCGGGGCTATTTAAAAAAAATTCTGGTAATTAAACACCTATTTATTGGTTTTATTGATCATCATGTTAATAAAGATTTTGCACTTACCACATTTAGATTTCAATTTTTCGATTGAAGCCTTTAGAATAATAAAATTAAATTTTTAGGGTAGCTACCTGATCGATAGAGCAAGTTTTTAAAAGCCAAATGGAAAACCTTTTTTATGTGATTTTATTTTTTTGTGGGCCCTTGAAGTTATGGACATACTGGGTAATTTTATCTTTCTTGGCATTTAATTCTTTTTTTTATTCCATTCGAAGATCTAACGATAGTAAATGTTACCATACTGAATTGGCCTATCTTTCAGCTTAGCACACAAAAAAAATCAAGCATCTAGCGCAATAATTCACGTCACCATAAATAAAAATCTCATCGTACTCGGCGATAGATGAAAAATTGAAAAAAATGTAATAACTCCGAAAATACGAAAAATCGCATAACACACATGGGGGTGATTCGGATAGCCCTCTAAGTCCTCTACCTCCCAGCTTCAGTATATCACTACTTTTTGGGACACCCTGTATATTCAATCTTAGCTATGCCTCACGGTTTTACCCGCGTGGCTCCGCTCCTGTTAATCTTAGCGTGATGATATATAGCCTATAGCCTTCCTCGATGAATGGGCTATCTAACACCGAAAGAATTTTTCAAATCGAACCAGTAGTTCTTGAGATCAGCCGCGTTCAAACAAACAAACAAACTCTTCAGCTTTATAATATTACTAATATTAGTATAGATATTCTGATCCTGAAATTTTTATTTTTTAAGGCATAGAATAAGGAGCAAGTGGATAATCAGTATAATCAACCAGTCATCATCATCACAGTATAAATAGAAAAATACACTGAAACTTTTAAGCAATACCTAAGCCATTACTGCCGAAGCTGATAATGTATTTATATTAATTACTAGCTTTCCGCCCGCGGCTTCGCCCGCGCAGTTAAAGAAAAACCCGCATACTTCCCGTTCCCGTGGGATTTCCGGGATAAAACCTATCCTTTGACAGAACGTCTACGTCATAATGATCTATCTACATGCCCAATTTCATGCAAATACATCCAAGGAATAAAAAGTTTCATACAAACTTCTATCCCCTATTTTACCCCTTTAGGGGATGAATTTTCTAAAATCCTTTCTTAGGGGACGCCTACGTTATGACATCTACCTGCATGCCAAATTTCAGCCCGATACGTCCAGTGGTTTGGGCTGTGCGTTGATAGATCACTATATCAGTCACCTTTGAGTTTTATATATAAAGATAACTATATTAACTCTTAAAAATAAAAGTAAATAACACATCTATTATATTATTATTGGTCAAATGCATAGTATAAGAATAAGGGTTTTTATTGATTATGATTATGATATGTGTTTTTATGCAATATCAAAAAAATGCATTTTCAGTCCTTTTCGATACAAGCAATGTGTGTCAAAATTCATGCTGCTCGTGGCAAGGTAAGTTTTGCTTCACAAGATTAAATCGAAACATAGATATTACGTATATTATAATACAACAAAAATGTAATAAAATCACTACTTTAAAAACACCGTTTAAAATACCAAGAAACCCTAAGTACCTAGTTAGAAGTTGAAGGAATAACAAACGCAGAAATTTATTCGATGCATTAAAAGATTATTGGATCAAGAAGTCTTTCCAGTTTTAATTCATTTAAAAGGTGAATGGATGGATTATGCTAACACTGTCTCGGATAGTTTGAAAGTATCATAAAATATATGTACTTTTTAACGAATGGCTTTCTTTTGTAAGTATATAAATATTTAATTGTGGGGCATTGTATTGTTGTTGAATGTTGAAATTGAAAGGGATAGTTGCATGGAATAGGAATAGATGGTCAATAGTTAACCATGGTTAATAATTCGTAAATATGTATAAATGCTTATTCAGCGAACTGAATAAATGAAATAAAATAATAATATTATTGCAAAGATGAGGTACTATTAATATTTTTAAAAACTAATCAAAGAGAAATAAAAACGATACAGTAACTCTACTATATTAATTTTTGCATCTTATTTCTTTCGTCGGAATCCATTTTGACTTGCGCTCTTTTTCATACAGGAACTTATTGAAATTATTTTCTACTGCAAATATAATGTATAACGATTAACTTATTAAAAAAAGAACTTTTCCAACTGTTGATTTATTTATCGGCATGAAAACGACCAAATTCTGACCTTTAATTTCTAGATCTAAATAATACTACTGCAATAAGTTAACTACATACAATATGACGTATTATTTTTTGAAGTTGGTTAACACAATGATTATTGTGGGAAATATAAGTGTTCCATTGTAATCTTTGTTTATTTAAAGGTAAAAAGAGAACAAGTTCTAAATATTGGTCCCAAAATCTTTATGTTTCCCGAAACAGGGTCACTATATTTATTTAAAGCCGCTCTATTTAGGGTTATCAACAAAGGAATCACGTACCACATTACATAATACAATGTAATTATCATAATTCAGAAACAAGTTCTTGAAACTAAATCGTTGACAACCCTATTTAAGATGGCTGATAAAAAAATGAACTTTAATTCAAGGAAATAAAGGGTATGATGGCTTAGCTTGAAGGATGGATGGATTTTCGTCTTTATTTCGTTGGTTTAAGTTACATTTTGCAGTGTGAAGGAGTTGGATATCAATTCATAATACAGGCTATTTTCATTTCGATAATATTCATTGGGAAAATAAAAATTTACGTCTAATGCAAAATGAAAGTTTTAGTTTTTTACATATTATAGCGTAATGGATTTGTTATAAATCAAATTATACCTAATATTTCCTGAACGGAGATTTTTAAGTTTTCGTCTTTTAATGAAAGACCATTTAAATTGATTTCCCAATGCATTGAAAAAAAAAATTTGCATAAAATACAGTAAAATTTAAAATTAATTATGTCTATACATTTTCACATATCCAAAAATAAAACGTTATTCAAATCGTCCAATTCAAAATTACCGAAATAAAGCCACCCAACCCTTTTGGGAAAAAGCCGGTCAGATTTACGATTCATTTCACGCGAGTGAACCACAAAAAAATTCAAGTGATATCTAATAATAAATTAATGCACAGATGCGTCCATTGTGCTCTCGACATTTTGGGGTAAACTCTATGGTTTATGGTGTGAAAAATAATAAACTTTATATGGATCCTCCATCATTTAGGTGCGAAAAAGTGGATTTGGGGAAATTATACCGAGTGGAGAAGCAGTGATATTATTATGCATATAATTGAGGCTTCAAGGTCTATTTTTATATTATAAACTATTTTTTTACATTGAACAAAGGGAAACTCTTTTTTTAATTTCTATATAATGTACTGTGTCCCTTGTAAGGTTTTAGACAGGTTAATAATTGATGTGGTTTTATTACAAACTAGATTTCAGCCCGGCTTCGCTCGCATTTTCAAAGAAAAACCTAATTAACTTATACGATAGAGACGTTTGAAAAGAGAGCTTTTCAATATTAATGTACCTACTAATATTATAAAAGTGAAAGTTTGTATAAATGGTAGGTAAGATATGGATGTATGTTTGATAGGCCTTCACTCAAAAACAGCTGAAAAAAATAAAATTTGTTACAGAGATAGATTATAGACTAGCAACAAAGGCTACATTCCACCACATGAGTAGCTAAATTAAAATATTTCATCATCCTTTCGTAGATAATTATATCGTTGTATAGCAATGAAGAGTAATATATTGATCAAAATATAGCATTGAATAGCATAGAATGAAACACCAAATTCCGTTCATCAAAGTACATATAACTTTGACCTCACATTAAATCTCACGATAAATCCCAAACAATAGTCCTATGACCGATACAAAAAACAAAATATGGCCTAATAACATAATACAATACAATTTCACAAATGTCAAGCAGTTTCGTAATGTTATTCAAATTTAACAGCGCGAACACCGCTGCACACGTGTACAATATTTAAAATTCTACAAACGTCAAAGAGTAAGTTAATAACAGACGTGGTAGAGATTTTTTTAAAGAAGTCTAGTGATTTTGATAAATATGCGTCCAGATATACATATTGTAGTTTTTACCCCTAATTAGAATGCATTTCATAAAATTTTGACTAGATTTATTTAAGTCTTAACTTGCATAATATATCAAATAAATTTTGTTACTTATTGTAATGCTGTATGATTACAAATAAATAAATAAATAAATATAGTAGGAAGCTGATTATTTATTCATATCGCGTACAATAATTTAGTTTTTAAGGTTTTTCTTTGAATAACAATAAGCTTTTTTAATTGAGCAATTGCAGTATTTTTCATACTTCCGTAAAGATTATTACAGATTTAATTTTACATCACCATTCGTTTATTTTACACCATCAAATTACATATTTTTATTTTTAACCTTGTTATTTATTACGTAGTTTAGTCTAGAAAGGCTCTATAAGAAATTATTTAGGTCCATTTTAGTCACGTATCGTTATGGGCGTACATTTCTAATCCATATATGGTACTGTAATATAAGATTCCTCATTTACATCTAAGTTTACCTATCTGTCCGTGATTGTATTTAAATATAACCAACCCCACACACATTTATTCACAATATTCAAAAACAAACATCTATGAATTAAAGCTTTATTCTATGACCAACCCCTTGGTCGTAAATATAGTGTGATTTGCATAAGAAACGCGGCAAACACACACTTCGCTACTGAATAAATTAAACGTCGCTTCTGTACTTTTTATACTGATCTATGACGGTTTTATTATTCAGCACTATTGTGCCGAATGTTGACTTAATTAATGCCACTGGAAATGGCGGAAACTCATCGGTCGAAATTATATTGTGATTTATTTGATAGCATATTTTTTGCAGTCGGTGTATCTTTAATATTAATTAATTTTGTATGTATGTAATGTGTATGAATAGTAAAAGGTACAACGATAGGGGCTATGAAGAAGAGAACTTATTCCTAACATAAAGGCCGGCTACACACTCCCAAAGTTTTTGTCGCAGTGGGTGCATACTGCATAATGCTGATCACTTATCATCAGGTGACGTAGGTATCTACTTTGTCTACTTTAAAATAAAGATATGTTTTATATATAGGTAGTATATATGATAAATAAAATTCCGATTGCATTAAAATTATAAATAATAATTATAATTGTAATTTTATAAGTGTTTCATTCCACTACATCAAAAATTTTATACATGCGAAAATTTGTTAGTGAAGAAGTACTTCACGCACACATAGAAGGATAGTTATTATACCGAAAATTCCACGGGAACGGGAACTATGCGGGTTTTCCTTTACTGAGCGGGCGAAGCTGTAGGCGAAAAGCTAGTAGATTATCATAAAAATATTTAAATATCTTGTAAAAAAAACTACTACTTTTCTTTACTATCAAAGCAACGTACATGACTGTCAAATAATATTTTTTATTTTATTCTAAGTATATTATAATTAGTGTTCTTCCTTAGTAATTAAAGTCACATACATATCTTATCTCATACACATCTTCCGTACAAACGGATTTAAAACCCAAAAATCCACGTTCGAAAACTTCAAGAGGAAATAAAACGTCCTAATGGAGCATAATTTTATAAAAATACACGTGCACTTAATACATAGACAATTACAAGTTTTCTCATTTTAGCCCGGAACTGCAGAAGTAACTTATTCGTTCTTATCTAGAAATCTTCGGGGACTCCACACACACGTCCGCATAATCGCGTTAGTTACTCGTCGCACGAGTCTGTAACTATCATCGCTCTTGGTATTGAGTTAAACAATGTATGTTCAAGTTCTGGCAACTGTTCTTATGAGTGTAATAAGTTCTTAGTTACCACGTGATACGATTAGCATTTTCAAGATTTGTAGAGTTTTAAGAACTGAAATAAAGTGGCTGTAGACTTTTCTTATTATTTCTAAACTCTCTAATAAAACCTAGTTCACAATCTATAAATTTATTATAAAATTATCGCCTTTTTCTTTTCAAATATCTTGCATCTCAAATAATGTCCGTTGAGCTTTTGTCGTTTAGAACATTTTTGATTCGTTAATTTAAGGCAAATAAATTACAACAAACGGATTATTTAATGTGAAATTATACAGTTATTAAATGTCTCTACCGATCGTCTAATGACTAATCGATGCTCGATCTTAATTTCTTATCACAAAATTCGAAATAGAATTACTAATTGCAATAATCTTACAAGATAGTTTACAGCTAGTTATTATATGTTGGGTACATACACAAAAATAATAAAAATACATATTTTCATTAAACTTAACTTTAACTTGCATTAACTTCAATGCGTGTAAACGTATTGAGTCCCTCCGTTAAGTCACTCGCACGCATGCGATGCCATCTAAATTTCGTCTATTTTTATCTTAATTAAAAATCTGAGAAGCGTACGTTTCTTAGGTTATGGAAATTTGACAGCACTTGTTATTTTGCAAGTCGGTTACGGGAACATCAAGTGAAATCAATTAATATTTTCCACTCGAGACCTTATCTAGAAGATGTTATCTTTAAGCTACTGTTATAACTTAACTCAAGTTTAGATGGCTATGCAGTTGGTGTATAAAATATGGGTTTTTGGTTTAGATTTTAACTTCGAATATTTAAATTTAGGGAATTAGTATTTAATCATATTGTAAACTTGTAAAATGACAAAAATATAGAGCATTTATTGGCTGATCAATGCAAAATAATTAGTTCGTTATGTTTGTTACTCAAACACTCCAAAACTACTGATCAGATGTGTAAAATATTTGGCACAGAGATAGATTATAGTCTGGATTAGTACATAGATTAATATTTACTTTTAGAATGAAAGAATTTTCGAATAAACTCACAAACAGACGTAGACAGGTTCAATACCTCATATTACAGCATATAAACTGACAAAAACACTATTAAATTGTACTTAAATATTCTCTACATTCGTGCATTCTTATGAACAACGCATATTTTCGCTATTTGCCTGCGTACCTACAGTTTTACTAGCATTAAACTCGGAAATAAAAAAGTAAACGACCATAAATGTGAGTCACCGATAGCGATGCGCGTGCGACGATGAATAACGTCTGAGTCACTGTTGTTAGGCTGTTGCAACCTTTGATTCCTGATTATTTAGGTTTATTTAGACCTGATAGTAGACTGGGAGTAAAAAATGGGATAAAGGTTTAACAACCAAGACTTTAATAAATAACTTTGCAATTTGCATACACGTATCGAACGGTGAAGGAAAACACCGTGAGGTAACCGACATGTCGAAGAATCAAAAGTTCGACGACATGACGATTGACGTGTCATCCGCCAACCCGCACTTGGCCAGCGTGGAGGATTATGGACTGTACCCTCATAGGAGGCCCGTGTCCCAGCAGTGGGAATGTATGGGAATGCATGATGATGATGATGATGACACGTATCTCATGAGGCAAGCAAAGTTTAAAGAGTTGTCCATGAATATGTAATTAGGTTTCCATCTAATAATTGCCCCGTTTGTTATTGCACATGATCATTCTTCTCAATCTGGGATATATTATTTTGTTATCTTTTGACAGTCCCACTGAAAACTGTTCAATCGTTCCGCGGTTAACTATAATATTAGAAAAGTTGTATTATTATTAATTCACAAAATATTTTAAACAAAGAAAAACCCGCATAGTTCCCGCTCCCTTGGGATTTCCGGGATGAAACCTATCTTATGTGTTAATACAAGTTACCATCTATAAGTGTGCTAAATTTCATTGTAATCGGTTTAGTAGTATTTGCGTGAAATAGTAACAAACATACAATATACATACACATACATCCATCCTCACCAACTTTCGCATTTATAATATTAGTAGGATGTCATAAAGGTAGGAATTTTTATTTGTTTCTCAAATATAGCTTTAAAATAATTTGGAAATCACAGACACTTAATTTTATTTACATTTGCTCATTTGCAACAAAAGATAATAAAATGCACACTATTATCTAAAATAACTTACCTTATGTTTTATTATTGAAAAACCATTAAATATGTTTCTATTATCATAGAATATTATTAGATCTGTAAAGTACTAACATAAAAATATAATGTGTTAGGGCTTAATTAAGAAGTGTACAAATTTTTATAGTTATTTTATGGATATCCTTTGTTTTAAGATTTCTCCAAAACTATTTGAATTTGACTGATATTTTTATTAAGTGACTTGCTTTTTGCTTTCTTAGAGAATAGTGTAATTAAAATAAAATATAATTTAGTACCTACTTTACGATATTATAAAAACAAAAACATAGAGCCAATCAATATGAGTGCAGTATTTATGATTGTTATAATATTTATTACTTTTTAACACCACATATTTTTACATTATACCTACGAGAGACGAGAGAATATTCACGAAAATTATAAAAAAAACTATTCAGCCATTTTGGTGGAAACTCTACGACGATTATCTTACATATTACAGTTTTAAAGAGCATTTAAATCTATTCAACACATGACTATTTTATGTTTTTAAATTCAAACTATAATTAATTTCAATCAATCTTTTATACCATTCACGCGCGACTTTCAATCTCTTAAAAGAAAACATGAGGGGAGACCGTCAAGTCGCAAGAGATATATCTATGTAATAACAATTGTATTACAGCTATTACATAGATTACTGTATTACGCTGATTTGATTGTCTTAACGTGATGCTGTTACGTGAATGGGGTTGCCTTTGTGTTTTTATTTAGAAATGAAAATTGTATAGAATACTAGCGGTCCGCCCCGGTTTCGCCCGTGGTACATATGAAAAATAGATGTTGGCCGATTCTCAGACTTACCCGATATGCACAGAAAATTTCATGAGAATCGGTCCACCCGTTTCGGAGGAGTATGCAGACTAACATTGTGACACGAGAATTTTATATATAAGATAATATTTGGTAGTAGGTGGTTGCATTCGTTTGTCTTTCCAAATTTTTGTTTTATCTATACTTATATTAATACATATTATAAAGCTAAAAAGTTTGTTTGTTTGATTGTTAGAAAGCGCTAATCTCAGGAACTACTGGTCCGATTTGAAAAATTCTTTCGGTGTTAGATGCCCATTTATCTAGGAAGGCTATGCGGAGCACAGCTTAGGTTTAGTATACTTATACAATATACATAACTATGTTTTAATTCACAATTTTAATTGCATTTATGCTAATATAATAAATATTATAAAGAGGAAAAGTTTGTATGTATGTATGTATGTATGGTTTTCACGCATAAACTACTGGACCGATTTTGATGAAATTTGGCACAGATAATCTTTAGACCCTGAGAAAGAACATAGGCTACCTTTTATTGCGAAATATGTACCACGGGCGAAGCCGGGGCGGACCGTTAGTGCTAATATAAAAATGAAAATGAAATCATTTATTTGTACTGCCGATTGCCACATAGTCAATGTATCGTTTTAAACATAAATCATTACCACTCTATTTCTACAAAAAGTACATCTATCGGGCTAGTATCTATTTTTATATTTATCACTATACAGTGATAAGTGAGTAAGAAAAGATATGAATATACATTCTAAACTTATCTCGTAACTAGATTTCCGCCCGCGGCTTCGCCCGCGTTTGCAAAGGAAAACCCGCATAGTTCCCGTTCCCGTGGGATTTCCGGGATAAAAACTATCCTATGTGTTAATCCAAGTTACCCTCTATATGTGTGCTAAATTTCATTTTAATCGGTTCAGTAGTTTTTACGTGAAAGAGTAACAAACATCCATACATCCATACATCCTTACAAACTTTCGCCTTTATAATATAATATTAGATATTAGATATACCTACATAGCACTTCCTTCAGGGAATCCCCATAGAAAATCCTACTAATATTATAAATGCGAAAGTTTGTGAGGATGGATGCATGTGTAGGTGTGTATGTTTGTTACTCTTTCACGCAAATACTACTGAACCGATTACAATGAAATTTAACACAGAGGATGGGTTTTATCCCGGAAATCCCACGAGAACGGGAACTATGTGGGTTTTTCTTTGCAAACGCGTGCGTAAAGCTAGTATTCAATATTTATTTCCAAATAAATTACAGGAAGCTTAAATATTTAAAATAAAACAACAAATAGAAAACAACAAACTCATAAAATACAAATAACGCGTAAATATGTAGACTGAATTTGTATCGAGTGTTTTGGTGATTCACTGGATATTATTTATTTTAAATGTTGGTAGTTTAGTTTATGTATTTTGAATGTTGGTTATTCTGTGTAATAAGTTTTATCGATAAAATTTTGCTATGTACCTTTGTTTACTTAGCGGTTATGTTTTTTTGTTATATTAAAAAAATATCTAGCTATTCAGTCTTGATTTTGAGTTTGATGTTCAGTTTTATAGCATTCAAATGCTTTATAATGAGATTTTTTTTCAAGAATATAACATTTTGCCCGGTGGTAGTATAGGCAAAAGACATGGGTTCGAATCCCGATTCAATTTTGTGTTTCATACCTTCGTAGTGAATAAATGATTTTCTGTTCATAGTATTTGTAGATAATTACAAATTTATTGTAGGTACCACACCAAGTTTTAATATTGTGTATAATAGTATTTTTAGTTAGTATATTTTCTGAAGACTAATCTATTTTTAAACTAAGTGACGTACCTACTACTATGCATTTATTTTATTTTAATGAAATTGTCCTTGAATATTATATTAATTAGTATGTAGTATTTAAACAAGATTATTTTATCATAATTTTAACATTTATTATGCTCCTTCCGCTCTAGATTTGTTAGATAATTTATAAAACAAAAAAATATATTTACTAAAAATTATCATCAAAACTACGCACTAATTATTGCGTTTTAATAATTGGTACCTACATGTACAAAGACACACTTTTTGACATAATTATTTATTTTTAAATCTGTTCACCCAGTCTAAAGATCTGTAGTAACAAACACAAAATACAGTCGATTTGAGAACCTGCTTTTTGAAGTTGAACATTATCTATACATAAATATCTTACTAAGCACTGTACCAAAGGATCCAAGTTATTGCAGAGGTTCTCAACTATTAACAAAACTGCATCATTGCAGCAGACAGGGCAAAGCCGCGCGTACAAACTAGTTTATTATAAACTAAAGCGAAGTATGGAGCATAGAAATGTGTCGTAACTCGGCTGTGATCGGGCAAATTGAATTTTACACCCTTTTAATGGTGACGACACGACTTTTCTTTTATCGTAAACTTTTTCTGTGATATATTTAAGTTATATTTTGTATTTTCTTGCGATTATTTGTTAAAACGCAAATTATTTATATTTAATTCAATATTTCGATGAACTTGAACGTGTCCTTCCCTTATTAATATTTTTGTAACTTTAGAATATTTTAATACATTGCATCGTAAAGGACATTTCTACATTTTCACTTTCAGTGAAATTAAAAATGTAAGTATTGCTATTGGCATGATTTAGGAGGTTTTTTATATTACATGATAATAATATGAAGGAAGGCGTAATATTAAGTCACGATAAAAAATATCACTATACCATGTAAAATTAGAAAAAGTTAAGCACAAATGAAATAAACAAAAGTACCTACGTAACATAAGAATTATACGCTATTCTGTACAGCCTATCTTCAATTATTAATATACGTCGTTCCTCTGTTTTTATTCCCATAATTTTAGACACAACGATATTTTTCTACATTACGATACGACGAAACGACACGACAGATCGTCGGCTATAAAGGGGCAGGACCGGTTTTTATTAGCACATGGCAGTGGCCACGAAGCCGCGACACTCTAGTTCAAGCTTTGACCGAGCTTTGAGTTAAGCTGGAGGTTGAACTTTTAATCTTAAGCTTACATAGAAATTGAAAAAGTCGGATAAATGTTGAATTGACTTGCAATGTTTTGGTTTATTTTTCTGTAAATAATACTGTATAACGTTCTAAATGGTAAATATTTGTTTGTTTACTTATTCTTTTTATAGATGACAAGATTAATCACATTTGCTCGCATTATACAAGAACTAACCAGTCTAGTATTAGTAGGCAGGTTAGTTTTTACACAGTCTGTATACTATACAGTGTATAGACTATAATCTACCTTCGTACTAAACTCTATACAAATCCGATCAGTTGTTACTTAACTAACAGACAGACAAATGAACTTTCTCATTTATGTGAGTTATATGAATCATACATTCAAACTCAATATTGATAGTATCTGTCAAAACATATAAAAAGGCATTTTATTCAAAGCCATAGCCGGAAATCGAACCGAATACCCTAACTTTAAAACAGAAATAAGTCTCCAGGTCTTTTTCAACAACTAACTTAAACTCCGCTGTGTTAAGCAAAAATGACCCTTATATTTAAAAAGTTAAGGGTTAAACTATATGCAAAAAGAGTTTTTAAATTGGTAGCAAGGATCAAGTATTTGTTTTGTGATCTTGTAGTTTTGTTTTACCCTACAACGTTGGGTAAGAAGCCGTATTGTTTTTTGCTTTTGCTTGTACCTATTCGATGTAGATGTAGTTTTTATAGCTATTTATTGTTGTTTCTAGCGTTTGGTAGTTGATTTTTTTTTATCTAAATGTTCTTAAATTACTAAGAATGAGTGTTAGATAAGATTTCCTGCATAAATGTTGTTAAGCGTCTACATGTTCCTATTTAAACTATCAATTTCTTTTATACGATTAAGGGCCGTATTTTCAATCCTTGGTTAAAACTTATCCGACCAATAAAGTATTACACGAACATTTTAAAATGTCACCTGTAAACTGTCATATACAGACAATTGGAATACATTTTTGAAATGGTAGTTTAATACGTTATTCAATGAATAAGTTTTAACCAACGATTGAAAAATCAGCCCTAAGTAGTTAGTATTTGAAAAAATAGTAGCATGCTTATTAGAAGGTAAATACACAAAAATTTCGTCTAAATCGATAGATTTTGATTCATAAAAGCATGGACCAATATACTCAAAGATAGAACCAAATATTTAACTATGATTATACCACGAGTAAGTCATAGATAGAATATAGAATCTTTATCTATATAGAGGTCGTGGGTTCGATTCCCACCCGGGGCAAATATTTGTGTGATGAACAAAGATGTTTTGTTCTGTGTCTGGGTGTTAATTATCTGTATAAGTATTTATTTAAAAATTATATATGTATGTTTATCAGCCATCTGGTTTCCATAACACAAGCGAAAGCTTAGTATGGGATCAGATTGTGCCGTGTGTGAAAATTGTCCTGAAATATTTATTTATTTTTTTATTTATTTGAATAAGATTTTCATATAAACCATTTTGATGTTCGAAACAAGCATGCCTAATCATATGGTACGGACAGACAAATAAAAAATTAACGTACACTTAGCAAATAATCTGTCACACTGACAGCTAGCCGAAAATTGGTAGCTACAATATATTCGCGGCCATATTGCTTCCGGCTATCCGTTTATCATTGGTTATTGTTTACCGACTGTGGAAAAGAAAGAGCTTTTTCATTATGATGTCATACAATGAAAAGCAAGCTCCTTTATCTATACTATCTATACTAATATTATAAAGAAGAAAGGTTTGTAATTATGTATGTATGTATGTGTGGTTATCACGTATAAACTACTGGACCGATTTCAAAAATTCTTTCACCATTAGAAAGCTGCATCTTCACTGAGCAACATAGGCTAGGTTTTATCCCGGAAATCCCACGGGAAAGGGAACTATGCGGGGTTTTCTTTGAAAACGCGAGCGAGGCCGCAGGCGGAAAGCTAGTAATATAATATTTGTATTATACATCTATCTTGTACCTATCTAAGGTACCTACTGATAACTAATATTATGATTTTTTATTTATTTTACAAATTGCAAATGTACATGTAATGTTATGTAAACACGCATACTTTAGAACATGTTAATTAAAAAAATAAATAAAAATAAAAAAAAACATTTTATACAAATCGCCACAAGCTTCCTAGCTTATGAGATCTTTGATCTTATAGAATCAAAAGAGGTCTTGAGTTCAATCCTGACTTCATCGTAAAAAAACACATTATTAATAACAGCTATTAGGCATTTTCCCCATATATATAAGGACCAGTAACTAAATAAAATGTATCAGTGTAGATAACATTGTTCTTTATGTATATAGAATACCAATTTATCACAAAAAATAATACGTATAAAACTACAATGCATTTATAAATAATAATGATACGCGTGTGCAAATGATTTCCCGTATTCAGAACCTTAGTGACCAAATGCGTGTATCTAAACAGCAAGTAAACCACTGAAAGATAAGATTTTTTTTAACTATTTTTATAAAACAACAAAGCTTACAACTAAATACAAAAAAGCACTAAGTATATCAATTTTAATTATTTGATTGACATAAAAGCTTTTAAATAAGCAAAAGCTTTTTAGCTTAAAATAATACATCCAAAAGCTGTGTTAGGAGCCAGTTATGTCTTATTCAGCTCAGTAAGCGAATCGACAATGTTTTTCTCTGTCTTATGTAATCTAAATAATTCAGCAGGTCAAAACAGTGGCAAAGTGCAGTCAGAGTTGTCAAAAGCCTGACCATCTTATGAAACTCGACATTATTAAAAAAATCTCTAATCTCTTTCACATCAAACCAACTTTCTATTTCTTTACTCAGCTTTCCATCGCTTCCAGTCCAGTGGATACAATCCTATACTGCAAGCCGTATTCGCAAACCGGTCCCGAGTTCAGTAGGTTCGAAACCGGTCCACTTCCTATGCTGATTAGCCGGGAAACTGTACCATGGATTAGGGTTTCGACCCTGCATCGAATATTGTATGTGTACCTATGCAATTGTTTTAATCTATACTAATATTATAAAGCTGAAGAGTTTGTTTGTTTGTTTGTTTGAACGCGCTTATCTCGGGAACTACTGGTCCGATTTGTAAAATGATTTCGATGTTAGATATCCCATTTATCGAGGAAGGCTATAGGCTATAATATATCATCACGCTTAGACCAACAGGAGCGGAGCAATGCGGGTGAAACCGCGGGGAACAGCTAGTTGTACATCAAAGTTACTTTGATATCTCTTGAAATTAAAAGTTTTATTGTATAATTTTTTTGAGAATAGGGAAGCGGTGGACGAAAACAACGAAACAACATTGCCTGTAAAAAATTATTGATAGATACTTAATACTTCATTATGGTGTTGATACTTGAAAATATGTCTGTGTTTCATTTATGTTCAACAATCTTGAAGCTTAAGTTCATAAAGTTTAGTTAATTATCAGACTTATTAGGATTTTATAATGATTATGATTTACTCAAGGACTCAAGTCAACAAATATTATTAGCTTTGAATTGATGTACAATAAAAGCTTACTTGTTTTATCTTATTAATATGCATAATAAATCTCGTTTTGTCTGTCACAATATAAATCACAAAGCATTAATAAAAACTCCGATCAGCCATAGTCCCAGTGCATCAAAGGAACTCCGCAGTCACCTACAGAACAAAGTTGTGAATTTCTTTAAAGTTTTATAATTCCGCACGGACGAGGTGGCGATCTGAACAACTCCGAGCAACTCCCAGCAACTTGTCCATTGCTTTGTTACTTGTTCTCAACTGCATTTGTTTTGTATCGATGTGTTTTACATTTGTCGTGACGATGTCGGATCCGATATCGTGAAGATATCGTTTGGTAAAAGCACAGTAAAAGTTTGTAGACCTTGCATAAGAATATGTACGATATTAGAGAATGTTTACGTGTGTCGTGACGATATCGTTTTGTAAAAGTTCTTTTAGAAATTGTAAGGTATAAGTATGTTTAAGGTGTCGTGACGATGTCGTTGGTCTATCGTGAGTGGGTTACGTATAATGTCAATGGGAGTATTAGTATTTTTACAGGGTCAAGTATTTTAACCGGTCGTTGATTTATAAATTACTAGCTGCTCCCCGCGGTTTCACCCCCGTGGCTCCGCTCCTGTTGGTCGTAGCGTGATGATATATAGCCTATAACCTTCCTCGATAAATGAGCTTTCTAACACCGAAAGAATTTTTTAAATCGGACCAGTAGTTCCCGAGATTAGCGCGTTCAAACAAACAAACAAACTCTTCAGCTTTATAATATTAGTATAGATTAGTATAGTTACTTATCTGTTACTTGTTATAATAGTGTTTTGCATTTAGTAACCTGTGGTACTCCGGATCCCTCACATAACATAAAAATATAGAGCAGCTCTAACATGAAGAAATAGCTCTTATAGACTTTAGACTCTCTAGATTATATTTCGTAAATAAACCAACTTTTAAACGTCATATAAATTGAAAATCCGTTACAATAAAGAAAAGAGGTGCGTTATCAGCAATTAACAAATCATCGTCGAAGCTGAAACTAATCACCGATTTGTCAAAAGCTCTGAGGCCTGATGGTTAGGGAGCCAGGTGCAAATTTGGTTAACTATTTCCTCTCAAGAGATAATTCGTCAGACGCATGAGAGTATAGTATTATAAAGCCTCGTGAACGTCAGCTGGCGCTCGGTTGGGGGGGTGAGCGGTTGTAGCCTCCCACGCACATAGGAAAAAAAATACATTCATTCATTCATTTCCTCTCAGCTAAAAATTTGTCAAATTGTAGCTAACCCAATATCTCAACGAAAAAAAATAGTCAGCTGGTTACAACATGGTGTATTATACGTCAGCTGGTGTCTCGAACATGAAAGTTAAATTTAAAGAAAAATTTATTTACCGTTATTTCCTCTCAAACAAAAATTTACCTGATGATAGCTTATATGTAACTGTGGATAAATATATATGTCAGCTGGCTGTATCTTGGTGGAAAAACCGTCAGCTGATACGGGAGGCTACAACCGCTCTTCCCCCCAACCGAGCTCCAGCTGACGTTCACGAGGCTTCATAATACTATACTTTGATGCATTTTACTAATTACCGCTTGAGAGGAACTTGGTCATAAAATCTGCTGCTGGCTCCCGGACCATGAGCTTCTGTGTGATAAGCTGATAGTTTGAATGGCCTCTCAAATGGGCAAAGATTATTTATTTTGTAGATGTGTCAATCGTTTTCTTTCGTTAGATGTAATTTAAGAAAATGAATTTATAACTAATACGGGCTATGGGCTATGTAGATTGAGTAGGATTTTATAGTGGTGTATTTTGTCAAAGAAAGAAAGAAAGAAAAGATGTTTTAACCCTAGAACCGTACCCATATTAAAATTTCATTAACGGTACCCAGGGGTACAAGTGTACCCCTATGAAAAAAACAAGATTACAAAAAGATTATTAACTTTTATTAAATGTTGACTTATTAAGGTCATCTTAACATTCATTTAGGTCCTAATAATTTAATTTATCATGGCATTTTTATATTTACACACACTTTACGTTGGTGATCAAAATGTATTAAAAGTTTTCACTTCCTGCACTGTGTGCGGGACTGACGGAATTTTAACGTGGATATTCACAGTTACATCTCAGATTTTGAAACAGCAGTGGTCCCTGCAGTTATTGGTAATTGTTGTCCTAAAATATCTCCATTACTTATTTCTAGAGACATTGGCAAAGTTATGTACTGAAATCGTTCTTCTAGGTGAAGTTCTTTATAATAAAAAATTAAAATTTTTTCGTCAGGTTCATATTTTGATGCCTCACCAAGTACCAGCTCTTCTTATTATTCCACCTCCCACAAAAAATCAAAATGCATCCATCATTTGCCATCAAAAAAAGAAAATGAATAACTCAAGGTATTCAAATCATGCAGCAAATCATAAATTTGTTGAAAATACAAATTCCTACACTATTTAACAATAACAGTATGTATATAACAAGAATGTAAAGTAAACTTATAATTGTACATTAAATTTATCAATAAAAAATATAAAATAAAACGACCAAAAGGCGAAAAAATAAAATAAATGAACCTTAAAATACTTACGTTCGTAGTACCCAGGGGTACTGGAGTACCCCGACAGGTTCGTACGACGTGTTCTCAATAGCTTGACCACTGATCGAATACGGTATCTACGTGGCTCCTCATCCCCGACAAATACACGAACGCGCAAAAGAAACCGTTGTTTAGAAAAAAAGATATAGAAGATTTTCTGAATTTTTTTTCATTTGTACCCCAGGGTACGGTTCTAGGGTTAACTTCTTAAATATTAATAGCTTTAGTTTAATCTTATAAAGTATATATTTGGAGGTGGATCTTTTAGGTCCTAAAGAAATTAATAATTCGTAGAGCACTGTATTACCTAAATTATTTTCTGAAGTATCATTTATTTAGGTACAAAAATCATAAGGCAATACAAATCATATTACACGATTAAATTTAAATTACCATACCTAAACCGTGGTGTTTTAACAGCTTAATCTTCAAGATTTACCATTAAAACAAAAACATCTATAATCCACATAATCTTTGGCCAAAAGGTGTCCGTTTTAAACAAACTGTAAGGCTAAAGTTTCGGCGTTAAAAACACTATTAACCTACTTTATTTGAAAGTCACTTCTTTTATGGTCTATTAAAATGTAGGGGAAGGTAAAATGCATTCTAATCCCTCAATTTAAGGTTTATTTTTGTATAAATGAAAAGCAGAACTGTATTTCGTAATGGAAATCTATTATTTTAAAATAGGAGCTTTGTTATCAATATTGGACTATGATATCCATTGTAACAACAAGTAATAGAAGTGCAGTGACACAGTTGAATGGAAAATAAAATATTAATAAAAAAGAATCGTTGTTTTTAGGATTTAATACCGAAAATGCATTGGTCATTGTATGCGGATTATAAGTGTGTCCCTCTTAAAAGGCTGGATCGATTTTGAAGAACTTATTGAGTTTTTGTTTATTCCTAATTCCACTTTCGTATTTTTTATTAATCTTTGATGAGATTTCATTGCAGAATATATTATTTCTTAAATTAAAAGGAAACTATCAATTATAATTACGAAAAAAAAATATCATTCAATATTCACTTCTCATTTAAAACTGTCACGACAATATAATAAGTAGGTATTTTAAGTTTAAACCCCTGCAGACTAAAAAAAAATCAATAACTGACTCATTATAGTTTTCGGTATTCCCAAAAATATAACCTTGACCACTCCATCCCTTCGGAAAACGACTCTAGGGATGTGTCCCTAGACTATTCTAACCCTTTTTGAGATATGATTGGTCATACAGACCCTAGTTTTTGGTGCGCTATTGTTTTTCTAAAGATTATCTGACTTACTAAATAGTTCAAAAATGTAGTCAGTAGGATATAAAACTCGTAGTATGATAATATTATTTTTATAATAATGCAATTTTAGCTTATTGTATAAGGTTGTGCAATTATTTTAATTTTGTAAAGTGATACTAAAATATGCAACTGAATGGTCGATTAAATATTTTATAAAAAGCTTCGTGACAACATCTATACTATAATATTATAAAGCTGAAGAGTTTGTTTGTTTGTTTGAAAGCGCTAATCTCAGGAACTTCTGGTCCGATTTGAAAAATTATTTCGGTGTTAGATAGCCCATTTATCGAGGAAGGCTATAATATATCATCACGCAAAATACCAACAGGAGCGGAGCCACACGGGTGAAACCGCGGGGCACAGCTAGTCTACAATATGTATATTAATTTGCCTTTATAATTTACATTCATACAAACTTTTATAAAAAAACAGCTTTACTTTATTATATTGTAATAATAATAAGTTACTAGAATTTATTTAATTTGTAAACAACCGAGAATCGAACCCAGGAAAGTAACAACTCGAGCGTGCATCTGATAAAATTCCCATATCATCAAAAACAATTGGGACCCTAAAATTAATTCATGCAAATGACCAACTTTTGAAAACAGGTGATAATATCAACAATAGGTTAAAAATATTCAAGCGATTTTACACCCCAGCACTAAAGGGTTTAGAATGAAAATCGCTTGCAAGTATTTCGAAATTACCTCTAAATACCGAGTGTACTCTAATATATTTTTTAAGTAATTAATTTCACCGTAATGGCTTTTTAACGCTGTTGTTTCATTAATATTTTCTGCTTGGTTTTCCGAGCACTGGTGATAAACACAAGTTTTCAAATACAAATTGGAAACAGGGATATTTTCAACTTTAGGGGGGCAGTAGTTCCTGAGATTAGCGAGTTCAAACAAACTCTTCAGCTTTATAATATTATTAGTAATTGTAACTTGTATTAGTATTGATCAAACTCATAGATTATACTATAAAAAATACAATAACCGGAAAATTAGTTAACAATGAAATCATTAAAACGTCAAATACATTTAACAGCTCATTTCAACTTAAATATCGCTGCCCTATTGCTTTAAAACAAATTTTATTTCCGTTTCTACGAGTATGTTTCTATTAAGTATTACAAAATAATAACATTTCTAAAAACATTACACGGAAGAAATATGTCCAAACATCTCATTATATCGTGTATACAAAACGTATTTAATATGAGAACCCCTAATTTGTACATTTGGTATAACTATGCATTCATTAATATTAATTACATTAATATATTCTACTCTATCTAATCTTATATATAAAAATGAATCGCAAAATGTGTTGGTAAGCGCATAACTCGAGAACGGCTGAACCGATTTCGATAATTCTTTTTTTATTATATTCCTTGAAGTACGAGGATGGTTTTTGTGTAAAGAAAACGTAAATACGTTCCACGGGCGAAGCCGGGGCGGACCGCTAGTTATTTATAAAACATTCACGCCTGTTTTACGGGGTTTTTATTTGACAAGTATTAATTACTTACGTTTAAAATTACGAACGATGTCTAACCTAGGTTATCTAACCTAACCTTTAAGTTAAACCTAAACAGATTTAACTAAAAGGTAATAATAATAGTTTAAAAAAAACTAAAAAACACACTTTTAGTTCGATTTTCTATAAAACGCGTGTTTTTTATATTTTTTAAACTATTATTTATTTTATCAAATTAGTGTACATTGTCATCGGTCCTAAATAAATCAACAAAGTTTGAACAAAATCTGGCCGTTTAAAGTTGGTTAAAAATCGCGCCCAAAGAAGTCGGTTACAAACATACAGGTGAAGCTAATATAAAGCGTGTAAAAAAAAAGATCTTTAAAGTTTATGTTTTTCCTTTAATAAGTTTAATTTTAATTGTGGTTAGATAACTTGCTATAAAAAACTTATACCATAAATGTGTTGTTAGTAAGTAGTAACCCTACCACGAAACTACTGAACAAATTTTGAAAAAGTTTATAACAATATTTTATCAGCTTCATACACGGGGCAATAATATTATTTATCGACTTTTTAATTGATTGATTTTTCCTACGAATTTTTTTCAAGCATCGAACCAAGTACCTCGTTTTTTTATATTATCTTGCTAACTACTCCACTACAAGGTTAATTTTTTATACAGGCCTTCATTAAAATCTGGATAAGAATTATTTAATTATTCACAAGGAAACACCATTCGTCAACGTCAACACTCGTAGGCTAATAGTTTTATGTTTAACCGACTTATATAAAATGTTATTAATTTGTTATGAATATATTAATCGTAATGTGACGATTTTTGTTTTTGGTTTGGATGTATTCAAAAGTTTAGCTTATATTGGCACACAATTAGTTTAAAATACATTTTAAATTAGAATACCTATTCCCTTTAATTATATGTTTACGATTTTATAATACCACTGTTAATGTTTGTTGCTATAAGAGGGCGCAAACATCGTCCTAGGTAAATTTATTGTTATGTTTCCAATTTGTAACATGAAACAGTACTATTAAGTACCTCAATTTTTGAGACAAGCGTCTATTATAATTATTAATTTAAATTTAAATTTAATTTTAATTTTAATTCAAATTTAACTTTAAATATACAAAACAGTATTTAAAGTTTCAAGCCTATAACTTCATCTAGATTTTTAAAAAGTCCCTACTATGATTAATAAAAACTTATAAAGCCGAACTCGGGAAATAAACCATTCCTAACTAACGTAACTAGTAACCACTGCACCCAGGAAGTCGACTAAAATATGTAAATGCCTTACAAAATGGGTGAAACTGTACCCACAAACAATCAAACTAAATTATATACTTCACGCTGTACGCGCCCGGGTTAACACGTTATATTTACAATTAAGATAGGCCGGTGAGGCCCTAATGATAACGGCCACGCGATCATTTTCGGGTTAACTGTCAAGATTTTGTATGAAGAACTGTGGCTTCACTTGCGTGGTATCAAAAGTAGAGACACTTTTATAACAGAGTAGATTTTATTCATTATTAAAATTTAAAACATAATATCTATACTAATATTATAAAGCTGAAGAGTTTGTTTGTTTGAACGCGCTAATCTCGGGAACTACTGGTCCGATTTGAAAAATTATTTCGGTGTTAGATAGCCCATTTATCGAGGAAGGTTAAAGGCTATATATCATCACCCTAAGACCAACAGGAGTGGAGCAATGCGGGTGAAATCGCGGAGCACAGCTAGTAAAATATGTACAATAAAAGCTGTCAAGTTTATGTGGGGCTGACTATAGTTTCTCGCGTATCAGATATGAAAAAACACTCTTTATTGAAATGTAGAGTGTGGTAATACAGATAATAATCTAGCTTTGTACTCAGTTTCGTGCAGATCTGGATTTTTTGTATAAAAGAACAAACATACATCTTCACAAGCTTTTGTAGCTTTCCGCCCGCGGCTTCGCCCGCGTTTTCAAAGAAAAACCCGCATAGTTCCCGTTCCCGTTGGATTTCCGGGATAAAACTTACCCTATGTGTTAACCAAGTTACCCTCTATATGTGTGCTAAATTTCATTGTAATCGGTTTAGTAGTATTTGCGTGAAAGAGTAACAAACACACACACACACACACATCCTCACAAACTTTTGCATTTATAATACTAGTAGGATGGTTGTAGAAAAGAATTATGATAGACGATTTCTAATAGCTACCCTGATTATGTCATCCATTTTTTGTGACAATGTATTTTATAATATTTATTTTAGACCGGGAGATACTGACACAAAATTTCGAGTCATTTGTAACAGGATGGCGGTTCTACAGGGGTCTTAGTACGCAATGACAAAAAGAAAAACGATGGTGTGAACACTGGTACCGGCGGCTTAGTCGCGTGGGCGTTAGTCGAACTCGTTGTAAAAATAGCGAAAGTCAAACGATTTGTAACACAAAAATTTTAAATTTACCGATAGCCCATAAAAAAGAAGTAGGCGGTAGTGTCATGCCATACTTTTCCGGTGTGACTTACAGCCCGCCATACCGACGCAAATGTGTTGATTTAAAAAAAAACAATTCAACCATTTGTACCAGGCTAACTTTTGCACAGGTAACCATCGTCGTGTAGCCATTTACGAAAATCACCATACCATACTTTTCGGACGATTCCAAATGGTCGCCATGCCGCCGAAAATCTGCAAAAATTTTTTTTTTTCGCCAAACTTTTTGTACCAGTATTGCATTTGGATTTTTGGAGAGTATTTGATAAAATGTGACCATTATTATATTTGCCATACATCTAGTAGGGAGAAAAAGTGCTGCCATACTTCATAAATAAATTTATTATTAATTTATAGATTTGAAGATTTCTACCATCTAGATCTTTGAAATTTTGTATTTATATTTGTTGAACTTCAAACTTATAGGAAAGATTAATGCCATACTGTTCAAATCGTTCAAAATACGTATAAAATCATACAATAAAAAAAAATCTTATACACATTCGCCACCTCCCACAGGTATGGCATTATCACACTTCTATTTATAATCATTCAGGAGTTGTTGAAAAAAAAATTAGGGTGTTACAAATGGTTCGGCGAAAAAAAAATTTGCAGATTTTCGGCGGTATGGCGACCATTTGGAATCGTCCGAAAAGTATGGCATGGCGATTTTCGTAAATGGCTGCACGACGATGGTTACCTGTGCAAAAGTTAGCCTGGTACAAATGGTTGAATTGTTTTTTTTTAAATCAACACATTCGCGTCGGTATGGCGGGCTGTAAGTCACACCGGAAAAGTATGGCATGACACTACCGCCTACTTCTTTTTTATGGGCTATCGGTAAATTCTAAAATTTTTGTGTTACAAATCGTTTGACTTTCGCTATTTTTCCAACGAGTTCGACTAACGCCCACGCGACTAAGCCGCCGGTACCAGCGTTCACGCCATCGTTTTTCTTTTTGTCATTGCGTACTAAGACCCCTGCAGAACCGCCATCCTGTTACAAATGACTCGAAATTTTGTGTCAGTATCTCCCGGTCTATTTGGTTTGACATTGACGAGAGTCTTTAATTTATTCGTGTTTTATTTTTCAGTCTTTTTATTTTAACAAAGACGTGTTGTGAGCAAATTTTAAGCTTGATAAATCTTTTAATAAATTTATACTTTTTCATGATTTTCTTTTACTAAAATTTAGCTGCAGTTGTCTGACCAATCAGTTTAATGATTTTTTTTTTGGAAGTAAGTAGGTAATATCTTCCTCTGTAAAATTACTTTTTGATAATATGTCAAATAAGATTCACTCTTTTTTAAATTAAATAATCCAATTATCCAGTCCGGCACACGCTTGGCTGGTTCGTGCATAGCTGGTCCCTAAAGTCGGTCGATGACATGGCCCTAAGCGGAAACAAGATTCGATCTGGGTTAGAATAAAAGACGAATAATTACATTATTATCATTTATCACCTATTACGATAACGGTAATGCATTATGTAGTGAACGCCATTTTATTTTAAACTAGCTGTTGCCCGCGACTTCGTCCGCGATTACGTCGTTTTAGGTCATTCGTCGTTTAAAAAAAATACGTGACACTTTATTTTTGAATGTTCTTAATTGTCTCTTATAAAATTTAACTACATTAAAATTGAACACTCTGAAAATCTTAAAATCGGAGAAAATTGAAAATCTGAGGAAAACATGAAGGAATGTGATTAAAATTCTACATTACTTAGTATTTCAAATAATAATCTAAATTAAATGTAGATTAACAGTTTGAGAGCACCGTTATAGAATATGTACCTAAGTATTAAATTACGTTAGTTTACATAGTAACAAAACAAAAACACGATGACTTTCTTTCGCGCTCGGTACCACAAACTAAGCATGTTAATGGTACGTGGCCCGCGTCACTTGACCCCCCGCGAGTTCCCCTCCTTTGCTATGCGAAAATACATTCGTCGCCCTGCTGTAGGAAAAATTGTAATACTGTGGCCTGGGCGTTATACACGCCCAGGGAGTTCCTGAGTGCCGATAGATGTCCGTCTATCGGCATTTATAACAATCTTATATTAATATCACCATCTTGAGGAAAAGCTTCTAATGTCGATTTAAAACTGCATACATACGAATTAACCTGATGAAACATGTTCTAAAATTGTGAAATGAGTTCAGTTTTAAATTCGAGAAATATTGATAATTCTTGTATTCGACTATTCGTTGTAGTCGAATACAAAATATATTTAAAGAAACTTAGGTTGGCCTTCAGGCAAAAGGGATCCTATCAAATGGTAAACTTGACCTTGTATCTTAAAAGTAAGCATGAAAGGACCTTCTGATAATTGTTGAGCACCAAAGGATCATTTGAAACGCACTACTATAAGAGCGAATATTGTCTAAGAACTGTTTAGATTGCACGTCATGTTCCTCTAAAAGTAGTGATTTCAAAGGTTCCGGTGTATCTTCAAACGAAAGCCGACTCCTTACTCCACTTTAAAGCATTACAAAAATAACATACTACGTTAATATCGCCTATACAGAAGATGATCTGTAATCAATTGTGAGGTTATAAGAAAACCCACTTTTATATTTGTCGGACCCCACCACCGAATTCGTAGATTGATCTTCTATGTTTACCTCTAAGTCATTAAGACTATGCGAAATCTGTCTGCAGTAAGAGGGGCCTCTCGCTATTCGTCCGTTTCCAGAGACCGAATAGTTTCAATTCTTAATCTTTCATTAAACAAACTTAATAATCGTTTTTGTCTCAATTAATTGTAATATTCGCGTCCCTACTCTAGTCATTGCTTATGCTCATGTTCATCTTCAAGAGATCGAATAATATTATGGTGCACCCTATCATTTGTCAAACGGTCTTCATATTGAGTAAAAGTTTCAGATTCTCGAGATAAAATGTGACGGCCGTGATCAGCTGTGAGACGTTATACCCTCTCAGTGAAGGTTTCGGTCTCACGGGATAGTACATGCCGTTCGCGGTCAGCTGTGAGCCGCAATTCTCGTTGTGAAGCGGTTTCAGGTTCTCGGCATAACACGTGTTGTTTTCGGCCTAGAGTATACCTCTAACGATTCTTGAGAACTCTTATTTCTCATTTTCTTAGCTTTGCTCGAATTTCGAGATAAAGATTTTTTAGGTGGCACTGATGCATGAAAATAAAAATTGAGTTAAAACGGACTGAGAGTGTTATAGACAAATATAATCAGAAAGCTTCGAACTCCTAAGCTATCGGAAGTTATACGTGTTATTGTGAGTCAACCATAAAAGATAGACATTTATGATGTCGGGAGATATTTTTTATATAATAAGGAGAACATTTCTTTCATACATGATTTCTGTGTAGCTTTAACCATTAAGGTTGCACACGCGACGAAAGCTTAAAAATGGAGTTACTGCTCTGCTCAGAAATATGAAAAATAATTGTACCAAGTTTCGTTTAAATCCGTCGAGTAGTTTTTGTTTCTATACCGGTTATACGGACAAAAATTTTACTGTTTGCTTCTTTGGCATCAGTGTCGATCCCTAATCACCCCGTGATAGTTATTTAGGAAATATATTTCATGTACAGATTTAATATACCTAAGTATACATAATATATTTAGATTCCAATTTCCATGTAACGTTAAATTCGACTATACAATAACTAACAGACAACGCAGGTTACTCTCGTTTCCGTAAGTTGAGGCGGCTACATATTCGGTCCTCATAACATCACTTTTAGTGAACGAAACGACAGCGCGGTTTAATTCGATGCCAACACCATCAGAAAAAAGGAAATATTTTTAATTGTGAAAAAATATTATGATTTACACTATTTTAATATAAAATATATGGCTGTGAGTGTGTAAAAATAAATCCAGCTAGTTTCACATCACACTTATGTTTATAATTAGCTATACGACATGAAAATATACATATTAATTACCAAGCAATAATCATACAGGTAAATACTGAACAAAAGTATTAACAGTCAAAGTTTATTTTTACTAACATTTAACAACACCCATGTAAATGATGAAGAAATGATAATTATCAACGAACTAACCTTTTCTATAATACTTAACACAGCACATTTTTTAAATTATCTTGCTCAACTCTACTCAAAAAGAGGGTTTTGTTGGAACTGTAATGTGTCAAAACTATGATATATCTAAACTACGATACAACTTGCATGCGGAAATGCTCATTACAATCAGTGAATTTAAAGAATAACTAACAACAACTATTCAATTTTATTGAGCTGATGAATATCTTTTGCCTGGAAGAGATCACCGCCGCCTAATAAATATACTGTGTTTTCTTATAAAATCGTAACATAATTTCTTTTATCTACTAAATTTTTTAATAAATAAGTTCTTTTTGTTATTTTTATCTAAAAATGATCTTGAGCTTATATTAGGCAAAAGTATACATTAACTTTTTATAATTTCAGGACCGCACCTTAAATGGGGTGCTCGGAAAATATGCCTACGGATTATTAATAGAGAAATGATACCTACACAACAAAGTTATGTTGGTTCCATTTTATTTATAAAATATAATGAAAATGGGCAAATATAAAACATATTATGTAAAATGATTAAAAATAAATAAATGAAGCAACTACGATTCAAAGAAAACATCTTTTTCAGTGTGAAAATGCTCTAAGCAATCCTGGATGATGAGTAGGTATAATATCATGTACTCTCATCCCAGTACGGTCGGTACCTCGATAGCCATAACGATAAATATTATAATCAGATAACAGCAAAGTCAGAATAAAAATCATAACTTGTACAGTTGTGAGTGCAAAATTTATGTTTCATTTGGCAATAACATTTTTTTCGGTACTAAAACGTAGTAGTTTGATATGTGGTTAGCTGCCCCTCCTCTCCTTCCTGAAAAATATCCTCCAAAATTACCCGAGATACTTCCAATGATTGAACCATACGTTGGACATTAACTTCAGTCAAAAATTGACGAAGCGGATGATTACTAATTTCCACTTAATCCTTGCTGCCACTATCTTCATCATCAAATCATCAATTTTCAAGTGGTGTTGTAAAATTATCAGCAGAAATAGTCTTCCAAAGGCGATATAATTTTATGAACATTGAATCTGTAAATAAAAAATCAAACGTTAATAATTGTAAATCAATAAAAAAAGCTACTTACAAATAAAATTTTATCAACAAACTACTGTTCCCAACGCACCTCAAAATCTTGTAAAAGTCAAAAAGAATTCATCATTTTATTATTTCATTCTAAAAGTGTAATATAAAACCATTATAAAACCAATAAAAAACATGAATTGCTATCATTATAAAAAAAATACCTATAAAAGTAACAACTTACCTTTTGTGGGAACGCATGGTGAAAATTCACAAAACACGAAGATTGAATTTGATATTTTTGGTTTTATGACATTTATTTTAATTTTATTTATTTATTTATTTATTTATTCAAATGCTTTATAAATATAAATTTATAAATAATAAATTTATAAAGAATAGAAACATTCGATCACGAAATTATGTGGGTTCGAGTCCCGCCTCGTGATCGAATTTTTTCTATTCTTTATAAATTTATAAAACACGAAGATTAAAAATGTAACCAATGAACACAATCAATATTAGATTAATTGTAATGGTGTCTAGTTTGACTTAAAATAATAAACATCTACCCTCACTTTTAAAAATGTAGTATATTCACACGAAATATAAGCGCACCTTATAGGGAAGGGAAGATATGGGTTAAAGAGTTAAATAAATAACATGATTATATTTAAATTAAGTAGTGATAACATGTAAATTGATTTGATTTTTACGAAATCTCATAGATGGCGCTGTTTCAAATTTGTCTTTATACTACTAAATTCATTAAACTGATTCTCTGCCCAAATTACGTAAATGACATAGTTTTTATTTTGTAAAGCTAGATAATAGCATGGCTTACTCGAAACCAACATTTAAACATGAGTCTTTAGATTGCACGCTGTCGTAGTACACGGAATATGTAAGAAAAATAAAGGTTCACAGCTCCTCCCGCGAAGGTGATATCATGATAATATGTTTAAACTATCCTCACCCGACCTCTTAGGAATATTCATGCAAAATTTGAAGTAAATCTATGCAGTACTTTCTGAGATTAGCCCGGAAATACATACAGACAAACAGACAAACAGACAAACCGACAAACAGACAAAAATTCTAAAAACTATATTTTTGGCTTCTATATCGATTATAGATCATGGATCAAGTATTCTTTTAAAAAAATATTCAATGTACAGTTTTGACTTTCCTACGATTTTATTATATGTATAGATTTAAATTTATTGTCACAAAAATCGACCTAAAATTTTGTATTTATTGAAATATAGAGCTTTTTTTTTAAATAAGAAGCTTTATTGAATACTCATAATTTATCTTATTTTAGTTAATTACTTTGGAAGGATAGGAACATAAGCAATCGGACAAAGATAAGAATCGTGCAGTCATTGGTTTTTTCCATATTCATATACGGAGCAGAGTCCTGGACGCTCAAAGCGACAGATAGAAATAGAATCGATGCCTTTGAAATGTGGTGTTGGCGCAAAATGTTGAGGATTCCGTGGACCGCTCATAGAACAAACATTTCAATATTGAACGAATTACATCTTACAAACCAGCCACGATTATCGACCATATGCCGACAGCGAATGTTGAAATACTTTGGGCATATTTCACGCCGGAATCCCGACAACCTAGAAAAATTAATTATTACTGGCAAGGTTGAAGGCAAGAGGTTACGAGGAAGGAGTCCCAAGCGGTGGTCTGACCAGATTTCGGAACACATGGACCTACCGATGAATATGGCGCTACATCTGGCCACAGACCGGACTCGATGGCGTCAATTAATTAACAACCCTGGTGGTAGGAGTCTCGATCCTCAGTAATGAGGGAACGACTAAAGAGAGAGTTAATTACTAAAATACTGGCAATTTTCTTAGTAAAGTCACACCAAACGTGTATACAGAGTACAGACAAACATAATTAAACAGTAGATTGGCATAATATCTTATTCGACTTTCTTTCGACTTTCGACTATTCGTCGAATAATGTATAAAACTACCATTTTAAAAACGTATTCTAATTGCCCGTATTTGACAGTTTACGTGACATTTTAATATTATCGTGTACTTTACATATTGGACGGATAAGTTTTATTCAAGCATTGAAAAATCGGCCCTTAATTTGGCAGATATTACAAAAAATAGTAAGAAAGGTTTATTTTGGAAAAAGAGTTTCATTTCATTAAGCAGACGAAGTCGTGGGTGTTAACTAGATTTTTGTATATATTTTTATAGCAAAAAAAAAATACAGTTTTAGTAGTACACATAGCGTTTTATTTGGTACATAACGTAGCTTTTGATATTTCTATAATATTAACTGCCGTTCAAAAAACAGTGACTCTTCAAAAACATCCCAGACTAAATACGATTTGAAAATCAATCCCCCTCAAAGAATATTCCGTTTTAAAATCAAATTTCTATACGAAAAGTACGAAATATTCCAACATCAAACGCTTGAAATCACTCCTGTAAAACCTTCATTACTAATTCTCTCTACAAATGGTAATTATTTGGCCCAAGAAATTTTCTCTATGAATAAAACAAACCGTTTTGATGTACAATTTGTAAGGCCCTGTGTTCACTGATGGGGTATGTTTTCTTTAAAAATGTGTTTTTAATAATGATAATTTGAGTGAAATCAGATATTTAAATTTAATTAAAGACTAGCTTTCCGCCCGCGGCTTCGTCAGCTTTGTCTAAAACATAATAAATTATATACTAAAACCTTTCTCTTGAATCACTCTATCTATTAAAAAAACCGCATCAAAATCCGTTGCGTAGTTTTAAAGATTTAAGCATACATAGGGACATAGGGAAAGAGAAAGCGACTTTGTTTTATACTATGTAGTGACTATTAAAATATAACCCGAGCGACGTTTAGACACTTTAAAGCGCGCGTGACCACTATTAAAACCTATTATGTATTATTAATCACAAAATAAATAATGTGTTTTATAAGTATTTCTAAACGTTAATACTCGCGTAAAACCAAAGATACGTTGACAGAATTTTCAAAATTCTTCAATTGTATTGTACAAGATATTGTAAAATCACATTTGGAATATATTTCTTTATTCAGTTTATAAGAATCCTTAACCGTGATTTAAAATGAACAGCGAATAGACGAATTCTTTGGAGCTTTCTCAAATTGACAAACGGAAAGATGCCCATTAAGTGATCATTAAGGCTGTATTGTTGTTAAAATATTATAAATACTATTTTTATCTCTTTGAATATAATTCGTATACATAATTCGTATATATATTTTAGGCTTTATAGTTACTAGGTGTGCCCTGTTATTTAGTTCATAATATTATCACAAAAAATTAGGTTTGTCTATATAATAAAATAGTATGTACTTAGTTTTTAGAAACACTAGCTATCCGCCTTCGCCTTCGCTCGCGCTGTATTAACGTTGAGAAAATATACGCAAAAACCTTCTTCGAGTAACACGCTATCTATTGGTGAGAACAGAATGAAAATCGGTGTAATAGTTTTTGAGTGTATTTTAACTATGTTTTAAAATATTGGTAATGATTGAAATTCCATTTTAATGTCTGTTTACTATCAAATGACATGTATCGGTGTAACTCTACTTTTTATGTTAATTAAGAAAAAATTATAAATTCCCGTATTTTGCTGTAAACAACATCCAATCGTAGTTAGGAAGCCTTAAATAACGTGGTATAATAATTAATAGTCGATATAATTACAAAACCAACATAGTGATGTGCAAACATCGACATGAGACATCCCTAATTGTTACACGGTGTCACATGCTGGTAGCACATTATTGCGATTTCTATTGCTAGACAAACAGACACCTCTGTGTTTGGTAACATTTCTGCGTCTCCCGAGTCTTGTGTCAATATTTGAAGAGTTCACCTCATTGCTTGCGGCTAGTGATGTGAGCGTGTCGATATTTATTTCATAAAATTTTAGTTGTGGTGAAATGTTTATAGTTCGATTATATTTTTGTTGGTTGTATAAGCTGTACAATGTTGTTTGTAAAATGCTGTACAATGTAGCTGTAAAAGCGCCCTAAAAAAAGGTGGATAGAAGATATACAAAATATAGCAGGAAACGAATGGAGAAAAAAGGCAAAGGACAGAGATACCTGGAAAAAGTTGGAGGAGGCCTATACCCGAGAAGGGGTTCCAATCAATGGTACTGATACTGGATAACGTCAAAAATTAAAAATAAATAGAAAAAAAAAAATTAAATTAGTATTAGTGATTAAAATTTAAGTTAAAAAAATAGTGTAATTTTAATATGTAAAATAGCTTTTAGTATGTAAACTACCTGTAACAAAATTTCTTGTGGATTGGAAATAAACGGGCTTTTTATTTTATTTTATTTTTTTTTATAAGCTGTACAATGTACATAGTTGAACTTGACAAATTGTTATATATTACAGTTTGTTAGTAAGTTTAATAATAAAATATAGGTACTATTTATTTATGAAATTAGGTTGAAAATTCTGTTAGGATAGTTCCTGGAGTTCGAGGATTCTTGGAATTTCATACTAATATGTTTTTACCAAAATGCAAACCAAACACGTTCATCTTCACAAACCTTTACGTTTATAAAAAAAAATGGTTGTCTGTAAAGTCGGTTTACTGACGATAGTTGAACGTGACAACGTCCGCTTCTTTGTCGCTCGTTCCGCGCTCTCGCTTGCACTTCAAGCCTTACATGGAACGCCTCAGAGCGAGGTAACGCCGCATGAGTCATGATTTTTCGTGCGTGCAGCCGGCTCTATCGAATTATAAGACGTTGTCACGTCAATAAACAAAAAAAGGATTGAATATTATCAAATCTCACATTTTAGTAAGTAAAAAACCCGTGCTTCTAACCACTAAACCTCTGTAATCTCCCAATCCTTTAACAAATGGGACACATAATAAATCCATACACCAGATAACGTATAATTAAATTGTAGATTTAACCTGTTTTGGTTAAAATCGAGGCAGTATCGCAAATTTAGTTCCAATTAGCATAACCATTAAATTCGCACATGCGTAATATGACCGGTTTCAGTAAAGAGAATCAATTTATTTATAAACGTACATTTTAACGGGCCATGGGAAAATATTTTATATTAATATAATAAATCATAAAGAAGATTATTTCCGGTGTAAAAACGTGTTGTTTTTTATTATTTATTGCGGTTTAATTAGCAACTGACATATACGAAATGAGAAAAACTGTTTTGCAAGTTGTGTAAACAGATATGTGTTGAATTTGTATTTTAATAAGTAGTAAATTAATTGATTTCATTTATATTTGAATTTGAGAATTAGGTTTAAGGAATATTTTTTTACTCATATCTTGTATGCAACGTTTTATCGATAACTTGGCCTATCACTGTTCATCCCTAGTATTATAGATCTTTCATTGTGTTCAAACAACTTTAAAAGTGGTTCTATCTTAATATTTTATTTATGCTTTTATCGACAACCCATCCCATCACTAGCTATCTCGGGAATCATAAAAATTCTACCGTCGATACAATTCAAACTGTTATATTATAATTGCAGGCAAAATTTTTGTACCTCACTAATTTGTACCACATTTCCTATATTGTTTTGTACAATGAAGTGTTATAAATAAATAAATAAATAAATAAATATAATAGTGAGGCGCGTACATCGAAATCTAAATGTATATTCCCACATTTTGGGCTTTTTGGTTTGTGTATTTATGGAATTAATTTAATGGATACAAACTTAAATAGATTATAAACAAACAAATATTTGTATGTTTGTATGTTTGTTTATTTGGAATAACTGAGGCGTCTCGTGGATATAACTGGTTGAAATAATTTTCATGTTATTTTGGATGAAGTGGGTTTTATTCAAACTAGCTGTGCCTGTGGATTTGTTTATGAAATTTAATAACAGTTTATCCTATGTAAATCACGTAGGAATTCCATTATAAAAAGCTCTCTATCCGCTTTTATCTTCCCGTGAAAGTCCCATTAAAATCGGTTCAGACGTGCCCGCGATTAGCTCGGATGAACAAAAAGACCGAAAAACATTTTAATTCGTGATCTTTATTAGATAATTTTAAAGTCTATACAATTAAGAACTGCTATTTTAACAGTATTGTATAAAAGTATAATTGAGAAGATAACAAACAGTCAGTAAAATTAAACAGAGAAAATCTTTGTTTATAACTACAAAAATAATAATTATGTCACAAATTTTTGCGTGATTGCATATGGTGTGTGGAATGCGTTACCATTTATAGTCATTCCATGTAATCTACACTGTGTTACGTGTAATTATGTGAATTAGGATTTTTGTTATGTTTCCGGATACATTTTTTGAGGATGCCATAAGTAATAGATTTCCTAAATGTACAGAAATAAACTCGTATTTAAAACACAATGATATGGAAGCACTTGTTAAAATGACAATGAATGGAAAAGTTTCGAGTTTTAGAGTAATTCTACAAACTTTTACAGCATTTAATCATACACACAAAGATGAATGTTTATCTAGTTAATTTAATTTATTTCACGTTTGTGAATACTTCGCTGAGTTATTCGTTACTTAGATAAACTACGAAATAAGATACTAAAGCTCCAAAAGAAAAAGTCAAACACGTATATTGTCTGTGTAGTTAACTAAACAATAGGCCACCGTCACTGTAATTCGGCCAGGAGAGCAACAAAAATTACCCTAGTTAGGAACTAAAACCAGTCACTTTCAAAAAGACCTAATTCAATAATTCAATATCTCCAACACGAAGAGGTTCATGAGTACAATAAACAAATATTTGATCATTTACAATGCTATTTGCATATAAAACAGTTGAGATAACGATTTTCTAGTAATTGTTATCAATGGATTCCGAGGATGCCTGTCCGCGGACGAATCTTTAGTTAGTAACGATCTGATTTTGTTATCAAAATAACGTATTATCTAAGGCTGTTGGTACACGTGCGACTGGGTTTAATTATATTCAAGTAGCCTTACCTAATTATTATAAGTTATTCTCCTATTGCCTTATCTTTTAAGTTAAATAAGTTTACACTTTACAGTATCGTTATAATATAAATTATAAAATCGACGAAGTTGTTTTATAATAATATATTATGTATATACTATAAAGTAATTAACTATCCTATATTATAAATAAGGTAACGTAAATTGAGAATTCACTCATAATATGTATGTAATTCATCTTTAACCTGAACAAGCTTCAAACGTGATAAATCCTATATTATTTATCCGGTTCAGACAGCTTAAAAGCTAACACATAGTCGCAAGCTGATTACGGTGTTATATGACTTTACATTGATACCAAAATGTGCCTTAATAACGTCCAATTCCCAGATAAGGAGAAATAGGTGCACTAAGTGCACTCATCTATACATATAATAAAATCGAAGGAAAGTCAAAACTGTACATTGATTTTTTTTAAAGAATGCGTGATCTACAATTTCATTATTAAAATTGCAAAAAAGTCGCTCGTCCGCACTCAGCCTTACTCCACGCCCTTACACCGTGCTCGTACGGGCCGATGATTCAAATTAACATTCTGCTGAGTTAGATCACGCAGCATATTTTCCAAGAAATTAAATCGTATGGAAAAATGTTGGGGGCGTTTGACTCGCAAAATAGTTCCGTGGATGCTGATGATAAATAAATTTGGCAGAGAGCAAAATATAGGCTATGGATGTATAGGCTGTTTACGCATGTACGATTTTTTTCTTAAAGAAACTTCCTGTCAAAACGTAGAGTGTCTGAAACTATGAAATGTCGAAAGTTTTACATAATTTAAAAGTTTTTTAAAAGTTTTAAATAATATTATGCTAAATGTTCTATAAGTATTATTTAAAGACATCATCATTACATATTTACGAATATTTAACGCAATTTATTACACAAGAAATTACAATGTTATAAAAAACGTATACGAAAAAGTTCGCTATTACATATTGTTTCTTTTAGTTCATAATATATGGTCAGGTTTCCTTCAACACAAATATCTAGCTTTCTTGTTCAAACCAGAAAAGATTCCCACGAAAAGATATCAAAATTAAAGATAAATAGAATTCAGGGCTGCTACTTTCCGTAAAATAGAGGTGTTCATAAATCCCCTACCGTGTTCCATTGGTTATTTACGAGATAAGTTCGCCTCAAGAATTCAATTCGCGCATAAAACAAACTGCGTTGTACCGGATTAGTAGATTTTTACTAAGTGCTAGGGTTGCCACCTTGAATAATATTTTTTTTACCACTTATAATTAATAGTATTTGAAGAAAATAATTTAAGTATTTTAATACATAGGTAGTAGTTATAGCCACGTATAGCACTACAAATAACAAGTTAATAGCATTGAGATATACATATGGAGACGACACCGCCTACATCACTTATGTTCCGCTCAACATACGCCATATGGCGTAACTGCACACTCATTTTTTATTTGTTTTAAAGTGAAACGCATCAAATATGCCTTCGTGTGTGTAACGATATTGCACAAATAATACAATTAATAATACGGAAACGTGCAAAGGAATAACTTTTATCGGTAAGTACCTAACTAGATAATAATTTTTAAAACTTAGTTAGAGCAAAAAATGGCGCACAGATTTTGTTCGTGGTGTCTCCTCCATACGTAGTAATATTATCTCAATGGTTAATATATAATTAAGGCTGTAGCTTTATATAATGTATATTATATACATAGAAAACTTAAAATCATAGCTTTAAAGTACATAACATTGTGGAGACTTAGATTAAAACTAAATAGGTACATATCTCAAAGAAACAACAATTCTTTGAACAATATAGTATACTTTTTTAAAAATGTTTTTATCTCGACATATTTTTACTCAGAAACATCAAACGATTTATAAACTCCGTTAATACATATTAAATTGTTTTTTCTTAATTTATTATGTGAATGGCATCCCTGTCCATAGGCTCACTTATTTGCTTTCGGCCAAAGTTAATTATTTATCGCTGTGTTTCTTTTCCTGTAGAACTTTCTTGCTCCAATCTAATTTTAATGACAAAAATTTCCGATTTCCTTATTCCATTGTACAAGTTTTCCGCGTGGTTTTACACGAGTAGGTATAAAAGTAAGTAAAGTAAGTAAACTAAAAGTGTGTAAAGAATAAACATATATGTATTTAAATTTTAAACTATTGGATGAATTTCATAAATTCTTTCAACATCAGAATTCAGAAATATATTTTTGAGTTACATGCTCAATTTTTCTTTTTCAATTTAGAGTAAAATTTCAAGGTCGCGTCATGGCAATACCGTCACGTCATGGAGTAAGGCGACGATTTTGGTATCTTTGAAAATTGCCAAAGAAGTTTCACTTCTGACACGTGTGCTCGGCACACACGCTCTTTTTAAATTCATCCAACAAAACTCTACATTTCTCCTAAGTTCTATTTTTTTTCTGTTTATATCCTGCTTCAGTCCACGCGGAGCCGGGGCGAAGGGTAGTTTATTATAATTAAGTTAGCAGGGAGCCATACTGTGTCCACAATTACAAGGATACTGCCGTTTTAATTTCCAAATATTTTCTTTCGTCTGCCTTCTTATGGTCTACTGCACAAGCTCTGAAAGTTTTTATCAAATGTTTGACTTCTATCTTTTAAAATAATATCTATTGATTTATTTAATTATACATATATATTTATTTAATAATACGGTAAAGTAATGAATGGATATAAATGTTATTACTGAGATTTGAAACTATATTCAAGATAAAAGTTACACTCTTATAAAAGCTCCTAAAAACGGCGAGAGTCGTATTCGTAGCGTATTTTTTTAATGTTTGTACTTCATGATCACATCTCTGTGCTTTTTCAGCAGATTGTCATGACTAATTGAGAGATTTTTTTTAATTTATAAAAAAACCGCTAAAGCTCGTGCCTCAAGCCAAAGATCCCCTACGTTCATTATTGAAAGGTCGCAATATACCGCCTATGTCTTGTTCCTTAATTAGGATATCTGCGGATATTAGTCGAAAAGGTGCACCGTCTGGCGGCGACACATCAGAGCCTTTCGAGTTCGGTTTATAAGAAAAAAAAAAAAAGATTTTTTTAGTAGTTTTTTCTAGTTTACTTGTGATTTTTATATTTTCTGTGATCTGTACTCACACTTGTAAGTGAAGTGTAGAAATTTTTACATTATCTTAAACTACATAATTATAACCGAATGAAATTATCAGAAATTATTGAAATCTGAATTATTATTAAACCAACATAAAAGGTTTTTTAGCTTTATTTATAAGACCTAAAAAGATAGATTTTGACTACATCTGTCAAATTTGTATATTTTATGCTCGTTCGTAAACAAATTAATAAAATATCAAATTTGTTATCAAAGTTCGCACTCACACTGGTCTAACTTACCGATATTGTTTTCTTCGTCTAATGAAACATTAGTTAATTCCGGACCCACATGATTTATTTCTTGTATAAATGACTTCTAATAGACTCAGTTTAATTAATAGAAATACTGTAGTGGTGGATAATATTGCACAGTATTTCTCACTATGATGTTACTCTATCTTTTAGTAAAAATCTAATGTTCAATACCGTTCAGGTAGTTTTTGAGCTCAATCATAACAAAAAAACAATCTTCCTTTTTAAAAAATTGATTTAGATAAAACCTTTAACTAATTTTAGTTAAATATAAACTGCCTTAATACTTTTTAGTCATTTTGTCTGTCATTAAATTTCCTACAGCAGCCATTGTGTATTTTTTTCATAGTGACCTATGCCACTTAAGCTTAAACAAATATCGATCACATTCGACCATGGAAGTAATGAGTACTACATTGTACTGAGTTCTACTATGCATTTAACATAATATCTATACCACTTATCTATAGACCGGTGTCCATTGATGTTATTTTCATATTTTCTAACCAATGGCATCACAATTTCGAAGCAAGAAGCCAACCTGCCCCAAATGGAAGGTTAGAAACAACATTTTATTCGCATTTTTCCTTATTATCAAACTAATTACACAGTACAAGCTACACATAATATAAGACAATTCAGTATTCCAGAAAAAAAATCCACTCTTCAGTAAAAATGTTACAAACGCAGAAAACGTTTTTAAAAATATACTGAAAAGATTGCTGTGAAATTCTGACAGCTTTTATATCAATTCATTCGATTTCAGTCCGCGGGGATATAAGTTTCAAACGTACATTCAATCAAGTGTCAAATTAGGATTAATTTCGCGATTTCGTGAAGCGTTGTCAAGATCATTTATTGGATTATATTGGATCTGTGCCTTTTCTTTTAGCTACAAGTGTGGAAGGTGTCTTACGATTCGGGTAAGAAGTAGCTTCTGGTGCTTGAGGTATTGTTTGCTGATAGTGGGTTCACGGGAGTTCTAGGTAGAATCGGTGGTAAATGTTAAAAATGTTGTGACGATTCCAAAGTGCTTCTAGAAGAAGTCTAATTTAATAAATAAATGTTTGAATTTGAGTGTCATAGCTTCCTTGTATCTACCAATATTTATAGGCCAGACCAGAATATTTTTATTACATATAATTACTACTAGAGCTTCATTAGTGCAATAAATAATAAATTTAGGACATATTTTATTTAGACTGAGTAGTCTAAATAAATGTCCTAAATTTATTACCTACCCACATAGCTCAGCACAACATACGATGCCTTATTTAAAGTACGTAAGTTTACATTCCACGAGCTTCTAGTATTGTCATTTTTTATGGCAACATTACACATTTCCACATATAATACACTACTCTAACAATTAGAACGTCAAATAAAAGTAAAAATGAAGAAAAAAATGTTGTGTGGTTTTATGAAACCACGGTAAAAGTGAAACTTAGGCACAAAATTATCGTATTTGTACGATAATTATCGTACGGTTCGACCGTCACGCGACATGCGCTACACAGACCAAAAAGTTTGAGACGATGTAATAAAAGTTTCACTTTAAAAATTGACCTAAAAATCATTCCAAAACGGTAGGAGGTCGCCTTTCTATCACTCATGATATAAGTAAAACTACTGATGGATTTAAAAATTAAGAAGCGTCTAATTCAATTAATGAACCGACAATAATGAATCTAAAACATAAAGCAAACAATAATTTCACACGCTCTTGCAGATCTAGATTTTAATGGTGAAGAAAATTAAATTGACTTACAAGGGAATAAGGTTGAATTTCCTTTAGCAGACGTGATTAGATTTACAAAGGCTGACTTAAAGCTTCTTCAGCGCTTTGATGGCTCTCATTATATTCGTTATCTGATTATTATTATTCTACTAGATGTAGATTAAATATTGCAAAGAGATAAGGCTCTATGTAACGTTTAATCTTCTTTGGAGAAGCGTTAAATTTTTATTTTTGTGATCTGCAACTAGAACATGAAAGAAAGAAAAATCTATACTAATATTATAAGGCTGAAGAGTTTGTTTGTTTGTATGAACGCGCTAATCTCGGGAACTACTGGCCGATTTGAAAAATTCTTTCGGTGTTAGATAGCTTATTTATTGAGGAAGGCTATAGGTTATATATCATCACGCTACGACCAACAGGAGTGGAGCCACGGGGGTGAAACCGCGCGGAGCAGCTAGTTATTAATATAAACAGAGTATAAGATTTTGAAAAGTACGATATTTGAAGGATTATTAAATTTTGTAAGCAATAAAGTTTTATTAAATTATCAATTCTATATTTTTTCCGTATTTAGTGACCTTCTAAATGAATATTATAAAATTGAAATCAAAGCAATTAGATTGTATAAATGTTTATTTATTTTTAAAACCCTCATCAACTTTTATGTTCGTTATTTTATTTTTCGTTATATATTTATGTTTACTTGTAAATTATATACTACCTGCTCCATCTGGCTCCGCCCGGGTGAACTTTATTTAAAATTTTAACAACTATATACTAGTCTAAGTGTAAATAGACTCTACAATCGTTTTATTAAATAAAACATAAAACATCATTTTTATTAGCGACTAGCTGTGCCCGCGACTTCGTCCGCGTGGAATAGTGACTGCATAGTAGTTACTACTTAACTTTTATTGAATAAACACGTACTACCATAAATAATTAAAAGAACTGTTCGTAAAATTTATTACTAAACTGAGCTAAAAAATAAAAAAATAAGTGCCTAATTAATTTTCTACGTAAAATTTATTTTAAATTATGGCATATTATTTTTTAGGCACCAGGAGGGAGAGGAGCAAATTTCCAAAATCACCTTCCTTCCTTGTATGGATGTTTTTGACAATATATTGTGCAGCAACTGAGTGCCCAGGCAAACGTCAAAACGTAAAGGAATAGAATCCGCTATCGATACTAATTGACATAAGCGTATGATGTTTTGCTAAGGATTTGTCCAACGACGACGACGACCACGAACAAAATTTTCATCCAGTCGCAATTTAATAAAATTGTGCAAAACACAATTAAGTGCTAATAAAGTAGATTATATAGATATACATAAAGTTTGAGGATATAAACTCGATCGAAATTACATAGTAATATTATGTACGATAGTTTTTAATACTAAAGTTCATAAAAAAATTAAGTATATAACCTTAATTGATTAGCTCACATAATACGCAAAACTAAAACTTATAATAAAAGTGATTACTTACAATAGATAGTAAAAAGGTACCTAAAATCTAGAAATACATCTTCCTCGTACCTCATGGCAGCTAGATTAATATTTGATTCTATTAATTTCCAACTTTACATCATCCAGTGTTGAATCCATGACCCCTGCAACATCCACTGAACCTTCAATCAAACATATTAAAATATTATAACAGTACTATATTTCCGCCCGAGGCTTCGCCCTTGTTTTCAAAGAAAATATTATAGTTCCCGTTCCTGTGGGATTTCCGGGATAATCTTTGTTTTATTCTAGGTCTTTAGCAACCTACATACCAAATTTCATTGTTATTGGTTTAGTAGAAATTGCGTGAAAGAGTAACAAACATCCATCCTCACAAACTTTCGCATTTATAATATTAGTAGGATCCTAAAAGAAAATCAGATTACAATTACATACTTGCCTTTAACTCTGTTACAATATGAACTCGACCGGTTATAGTGTAAAAGAGACAGATATACAAACAACATAGAGTGAAAGAGACAGCGTAGCGGGACCACTAGATGACCTATCTAATATTGTTCACTAGACCTTTACCAATATACAAACTTCAAAACGAACCTTCGATGGTAAAAAATTGTTTAACGTACATTGCTTTTTCAATACTAATTGTGTTGACGATCAGTGGTAGTAACAACGCATTGTATCTTGAATTTTGTTAGTATTATTAGGTTGTATGCTGTTGGGTAAGTTAAAACTTAAAAGTTGATCTTGGCCGGGTCTCTTGCGCATGTTTTTAACGCGATACATATTGTTATAATCATATGACTCTTGTGAGGTTGTTTTCTGAGGCTTTTAAGCATGATACTTATAATTTAAGTTTATATAAGATTGTATTACATTTCATAAAAGATAAGTTTAATATTATTATAACTAATTTGATAAATGACATTGAAATGTTATCGTATATTATAGTAGCGGCATTAATATTCATTGCAACAAGTTTAGCCATCAGAGAAACAGTAAACGAATAAATTTATTTACAAAAACAACTATAATTATGGTTAAAGAAAATAATGCTTGGTGCATGTTACATATAGTTCTAATTTCTTTTTCGGACATAAAGACAATTAAAATTCATTTAAAGCGAAGATGTATTTTAGAACGCTTCATTTTCATACGTTCACCGTTCACTGCGTTAGGTTCTGAATTGTGAAATTACCAAATTTTAGCCTCAAAAGTCATAAAAGCTGGCTCATGGTTCTCAAACTAAAATCAGCTGTTAACGATACAGTGTCACCGACTCCTTTTGCACTGGTCGGGTAAAAAATGGTACCGATACGATAACTCAAAATATGTACCTACTATGTTTCCAAAAACAATCAATTCCTTTAAAAAACAATCCTTTCCAAAAACAATCAATTTCTTTTAAGTATGTAGATCTACTAATGTTTTAAAGAGGAAAGCTTTTTGCTTTTTTTTGTATTATCGCTACATATTTAGGTACCTATATGTATAACTGCTAGATGTTTAATGTTTTATCTTATAATTTTATAAATATAAAATTATTTATTCAACTAGACTACGTTTTGACTTTTGAGGCGCTATTCAATCGTCAAAATACAGAAAAATCGTGATTTACGATCAGTTAATACACACTTAGTTTGTCTTTGTCCTTCAATTACATATCATACCATAAATAACAATAACATCAAAATAATTAGATCACGTTGAGGTAGGTAACTAATGTTTTAGTCATATGTTTATAATGGTATCGAATATCTGTGTCTGAATCATTGGGCGAAGGAGTCAATGTAGAGTCAGCGAATTTTGTGAACTACTGCTTTTGTATTGCTTTGCTTTTCATTTTATTTCCCTAAGGGCCGATTTTTCAATGCTTGGATAAAACTTATTCGTCGAATAATGTATAAAACTACTATTTTAAAAAGGTATTCTAATTGCCCGTATTTGACAGTTTACGTGACATTTTAATATTATTGCGTAATACTTTATTGGACGGATAAGTTTTATCCAAGCATTGAAAAATCGGCCCTAAATATGCTAAGGATGAGATGGTAAGCTGTCATCTGGAAGGCTTTTGGAAGACTCCAAAGATCTTAAAACACGAAATATTGGTAACAATATGTAGAGGCTTTTTAGATAATAAACAAAAATGTGTATTGTGAGACATTGTCTCAACATTGTCAATTATTATTGAATAATTATGTTTCTCTAAAAAATGAATACCTCAAGGTTTTCTTACTTCGTTTATTAATGATGAACGAGGATGAATAAAAGAATCTGTTTCGAAATTAAGTAAATTGTGATTTAGATTAGTAAATTTAAATATTGTGATCTAATTAAAATATAGAGCTCTGAAAGCTCAGTCCATCTATGTTAAGTGTTAACCTTTACGAGAACTTATTAACGACAAGTGACAACCAATCTGTTTAATTTATATCTCATTCGCTTATAAATGTTCTGTTTAATTTATATCTGTTACTCTATTTAGACATGAAACAAGGATACACTAAATTGAAAATATTGAATATCAGAAAAAGAAGGTGGGTACCTATTTATAATGAGACTGCTTCTTTTAGCATCCCATCTCATCTTTTAAATCAATCATTAAGATATTATAAAATTCTACTGATTTATATCTATTGATCAATGACACATAATATGATGCATGGCTGACTATACTGTGTCAGCATTTTGTTGATGATTCAATATTTCCTATGTGTTTTATTGTTATAGTAGTTATAATTGATTTAAAATGATTATGACTGTGAAATTGTATCAAGGTTCAGAAATAAATAATAATATATATGGGTGATTATACAAAAATGGGGTAACTCGATGTCATCAGCCAATTTAAACAAAGTCTTATTATATTTTATTCAAATAACAATCTATTTTAAAACAATGAAGCGTCCTTTATTTGGTCACTCAATTTCACTTCTTTATTTAAAATACAAATGAATAAAAATAATAAATTAATACCTCAAACGTCAGTACTTTGGCATGTCACAACTCCGAAAACCAACAATCAAGTGACTATCGTTTAAACATTATCATCGATTTAAGAAAACTTACTAATTCACTACAATCTTTGATGTACATAGTATTATATACTACAACTTTCATAACGCAATGTTTTCCATTTTATTTAAAAAATAAAATTAAACTTTGTCATCGTTTTCACTAGTCAGTCCGTTGTGTGTTTTTTAAATTCGAAATTCTCGCTAAATATCACCAAGTCGAGGTCAAATCCCTGTCTAAGTATTAATGTTGGTAATGAAGTTACTTGTGCACCGCATATTTTGACGGCCGTCATAACTGTACCAGCGCTAGGGTTGTGTTTGTCCTCTAAAATCTTGCTGCGCCAGTCAACATTTCAGTCCTATGGTGAGTCGTTATTTTATTGTTAATCCGATTTTTATTTTCATTTATAAATGGTTAACTATGATTTGTAAAAATATAGTTTGTTGATATTAGAAATTAGGCAAAAAAACCTAATTTGTGATTATAACCTCATATTAAGTCCCTTTTCATCAATCCGCTGGCATCAGTCCTTTGTCAGATATCGCGCCAGAGGACTGACGGGGCCCCATAGTACTGATGACTCTATCATTTTTGAGAACTTTTATCTTGATTGCTATTGGTATAAGCATTTCTATATTATATTTCAGTTAAAAACATCATGCGCCACGCTAAAAGAAACTGAATTTGACTAGGGAAGAAACATTTAAAAAAGAGTAGCAAAGAAAAGAGCTATTGAAACAAACTACTAATAATTTTATTAAAAAGATCTTATTTTCTTTTAATTATTGATTTTGATGCTTTCAGGGCATAGCTTTTTATATTTATCAGATAAATACGTATACGTATAATACTGTGAAGTAAAATTACCTCAAAATAACATAAAAGTTAATTAATATACTTAATAACATTATAAAAATGTCAAGGGGCTCTTATGAAAACTCAGATGAAACTTTCATTCGAGCCTTTGGTTTTTAATTTTATAATAATTAGTACTTCTAACATAAATATTGGTAGATTTTTAGGGCTCCGAACCTCAAAAGGAAAAAACAGAACCCTTATAGGATCACTTTGTTGTCCGTTTGTCTGTTAAGACTTTTTTTTGGAACGCGTGGAGGTATCAATCTGAAATTTATATTGGATACTCAAGATTAAGAACCCTTGGGGCTGTAAAAAAATCAAACTTATAACGCAACGCAATCAAAAGATACCTACATCCGTTAATACTGCAAATTTCCACAAAATTCAATATTCGCAAGGGAATAAAAAAACACACAGGATGCTTGCTGTGTATACAGTCTACTATAGTTTACTTCTACTCGGTAAATAGCAACGTCTTATAACACAGATAAAGGAAAAATTGCTAAAAGTGTAAATTTTAAGTTACAAACATAATAAACAATAGGTTTGTTAGGAGTCCAACTCGCACTTGGCCGTTTTTTTGTTTCTATTATTTGTGAATTACTTAAAATATCAAGTAAAACTAATTCAAAGTAGTAAAAGTTAAGTAAGAGAGTAAGAATATTCACGTTGCGTTAAATGTCAGAAGGCTGTTTTGAAAATTGAGACATTGTTTTTCCCAGTATCACATATTATTAATTATCATTTTTAAACATGTTAAGTACGTAAAAGACATGTGCCATTATTAAAACTGAGAGATTTGTAGTAATTTTCATTGAATTTCTTTAAGAATATTACAAGTTATAGTTTTTTATCAGTACCATGTTAGCCTCGTCAGTCCCCTGGAGGCCAAATCCAGAAAATTTAAAATATCTCACAATCTATTTAAAAAAGTGGCTGGCCCGATTTGGAACAATATATTCATTAGATTAGCTATCATATACACCCTAATTTGTAACAATCTGATATAAAAAATATAGTAAACAAAATATCCTCAAAAGTTACCCCATTTTTGTATAATGACCCATATCTTTATCTATAGATACGAATATGATACAGAGGAAAGATTTATTTTTTTATAAAATATACACAGTCAAGACTACAATTTTAAACTTTTATACTATCAGAATTAGCTGTCTTTACCGAGTAACATAGGCTTTTTTTACCCGGACGAAGCCGGGGCATGCGGCTTGTATCTAATATATGCACATAGCACATAGGATAAGTTGAATTAAGTTGTAACTCCGTTAACATGTAGCTTACTAAATGTAAAATAATTTTGATTTTTTTTAGTAATCTGTAGAATCAATAGTTTAGTATTCCCTTTTATTTTTAACTAGCTTATCGCCCGCGGCTTCGCCGTTATTATTAAATTATATATTAAAACCTTCCTATTGAATCATTCTATCTATTGAAAAAAAACCGCATCAAAATCCGTTGCGTAGTTTTAAATATTTAAGCATACAAAGGGACATAAGGACAGGGAAAACAACTTTGTTTTATACTATGTAGTGAAGTGTAGCCTACCCAAGTAAACCCGGAGCTATTTGCTAGTATTAACATATAAATATATACATAAACAGGTAGCCGATTGAATATGAAATATTTTCCGTAAAGAATTTCGGTGCCGAAAATAAATCTTTCGCTTGGAATAAAATTCCATAATTACCGAGTCGAGCCTTTAACAGAATTCCAAATATTTTGCGTTCATAAAATTGATGTGCTTTTGTATGTATGTTATGTTGTATATTGGGAAACTCTTCGATACATTTTTGTTCAATAATTACTCGTATTTTAAAGTTATTTATTTAAATTTAAAAAGTTGAGTTGCTCAAATATGATGAGATATGTAAAATCCTACTAAAATTATAAATGCGAAAGAAAGGATGTATGTTTATTACTCTTTCACGAGAAAACTACTGAACGGAATTTGATAATACTTGGCAACGATGTAGCTTAAGTACCAGAATAACTCTATATAGAGTTACTAGCTGCTGTCTGGGCAAACGATGTTCTGCCTTACTCTTATCACTTAGGGGTATAAAAAATAAATGTGTCAAAATAGATGTTCACAAAATTCCATGATAATCGGTTCAGCCGTTACAGAGGAGTTTAACTTCAAATACGCGACGATATTATAATACCTATATTATTAGAACATATAATAAATACTTGACGAAACCGCGGGACAGAGCTAGTAATAGGTTTTAGGTACTTATATTTTTTGTTTTTTAAAAAACGAACTGGCTTTAGATACCTAATTACTTCTAACGTGTGAGATAGAGTATGAAATGTATAGAAATAGGCCTTATTTAAGTACTAGCGGTCCGCCCCGGCTTCGCCCGTGGTACATATGCAAAATAGATGTTGGCCGATTCTCAGACTTACCCGATATGCACAGAAAATTTCATGAGAATCGGTCCACCCGTTTCGGAGGAGTATGCAGACTAACATTGTGACACGAGAATTTTATATATAAGAAGAATTAGAACCTACTTATTTTATTAACATGAGCTGAATACGTTAAAAGTAAAAATATATGTACCATGGACACCTGATAGACATTTGTATGAATATTGTTTATAATATACGGGCGGAACTGGGATATTTCTATTACTTATAGCTTAAGAGCTGGTTAAATATTTATTATTTTCATTTTATCATGTGTTTTTTGAGCTAATACTAATACAATAGCTAATGTGTTTATACAACGTACCTACAGGTCGCTCTTACATATATAAAAATAAATTTAACAAAGAATAATGTTATTTCAATTACTTATATTTTTAAATTGCGAGAGGAATATAATATATTAACAATAATAACGAGAAAAAATTACGTTATAGCCGTATCCCATTGCCTGTTGATTTCTTTGACTAAAACAGTCTATATATGTCTTATTACCTATCTTAGGGCCGATTTTTCAATGCTTGGATAAAACTTATTCGTCGAATAATGTATAAAACTACCATTTTAAAAACGTATTCTTATTGCCCGTATTTGACAGTTTACGTGACATTTTTATATTATCGTGTAATACTTTATTATTGGACGGATAAGGTTTATCCAAGCATTGAAAAATCGGCCCTTAAAGTTATACAAATACAGACATAGCTTTCCATTGATAAAACAATCGATAAAAAGATCGAATTAAATTACAAACATGTCTAGCTCTTACGCTAAGCCAAGGTAGGTACCCCTATAATGCAAGTACAGACCATGATAATTTCTAGATATGCATAAATTTATACTAATCCCTATATTTCCGTTGACATGTGCAAGTTGCTAGGCTGAATCTGATTAGGTTTTGCGTTTATTTTAGTATTTTACTAGCGACCCGCCCCGGCTTCGCACGGGTGCAATGCTGATACTAAATACACTACAGAAAAATTGTGAACGTTGTATAGGTATAAAAATATAGCGGCCCGCTCCGGCCTCCGGCATCGCACGGGTATAAAATACATAGCCGGGCGGCCGCAAACGCTACGTCCTGCAATTTTTAAATCTGTAATATCTTCGAAAATATTCACTTAAATCATACGGTGTAAAGGGCCATATAGATCTATATTAAATGAACAATGTATCCATGGTATTTAATTGGTTAAGGATTAATGCTGTGTTGGTTAAAATCGCTTCGAAAATTAGCCATTATTTGTCGTAAAAAGTAAATGACAAAAAAAAGTTATTGTGGGTTATCCATAAGAGATAGACATATACCATCGCGGACTTTTCTGTAGACCTTTTCAATGTGTATAATACTTAGTACATTATTTTGATAAAGCTCGTAGGGTTCAGCCTGCGTTTGCAATGTAAGCGGAATAAATGTAATTTTTTACGACATCACATTAGAAACCTCAAAAATAACAGTACTTCTCCACTACTTAATGGATCTTATTATACATATAAACCTTCCTCTTGAATCACTCTATCTATTAAAAAAAACCGCATCAAAATCCGTTGCGTAGTTTCAAAGATTTAAGCGTACAAAGGGACATAGGGACATAGGGACATAGGGACAGGGAAAGCGACTTTGTTTTATACTATGTAGTGATATTGAACTTGACCGATTTTAAACATTATTTCTGTATAAGGTCTACCAACTTCAATTTTATTAGTTTGTACTTACAGATGTATTTGATATATTAAATTCTACTTATGTAAGTTGATGTTAATTTAAAACATTGTAATTTTCTATACTT